>NC_052482.1:10755777-11087325 GCF_009730915.1 Dioscorea cayenensis subsp. rotundata
AAATCTTGAGAAAACAAGCTTTAAACTCGAGGAAAACCACTAGATCGATGTCTCAAATGGATGAGGAGAAGATTTAGGAGAAAAAATGAGGAGATTTGGCCAAGAAATGAGTGAGAAAGAAGAGAAAAAATCGTGGAAAAAGAGAGAAAAAGAAGAGAATGGAAGAGAGAGAGAGAGAGAGAGAGAGAGAGAGAGAGAGGTTAAATGGGAGGGGCCGACCCATATTACCCCCATACGGCCCCGTATGGGGGCCGTATGGGCCAAGAGGCCCTCTCGGCTGAGGGGCTCTCCCGTCGCAGATGGCCCCGTATAGGGGCCGTATGGGGGGCCGTCTGCGATAGCACAGAGCCTCTGTGCTCGTCTCAGACGGCCACCATACTGCCCAGTAAGGCCGTATACCCATTAAAACCAATTAAAAATTCGAAAACCTGCCCCAAATGATGAAAAAAATGATATAGCCGGCTCGAGGACACATCCAAAAAATGAGTGAATTGAATAAAACGACGATCTAGTGCATGAATTAACACCTAAATATGAGTTTCTCAAGAAGTTGCACAAACATACCACAATTAAAATGATGAGATTACTACGCCAAGTGTGTGAGCATGAACTTATTCAAAAGTAAAACAAGTCTAAGAAACACGAGAATTGAAATGAACTAAGACCTAGAATACGAAAAATGCAAGCAAACACCACCGAACACTTGGGTTGCCTCCCAAGAAGCGCTTGTTTAACGTCACGAGCCTGACGTACCTCATTCCTTACCTCATGGGGGCTCAAAGAGTTTGATGCCACTCCTGGTTTCCTTTGTAGCATTGTTTCGTCCCGGTAAATTCAGTGACAACATTGAAAAGACCTCAAATTGGTCATGAGTAGAGAGTGGTGAAAAATTTATCTTTCCTCCATGAGAAGTGGGGTGATGAAGCATGTTACCTTTCTTCTTTCTCCCATGAATCTCCCTCCACATCTTCTTGACAAATGACTCTTTTTTCTCTTTTTCCTTAGCATTAGTGCAGGACACCCTCTCTTTTGGTTACTTCAAATTATGAATTTGAGGATGTTGGTGAGGTTCTCCTTGTTCTTCATTCTCCAACTCTCCCAAATATTCATCCAAGGGATTTATAGAGAGCACCTCCTGCACACAATCAGAAATCAATCTATCAGTTTCATCAGCAAAGTGTGTCATCATGATCTAAAGAATGTTTCATAGCAGCTGACAAAGTGTACACTACTTCCTCTTCTCTGACTCTTAACGTTAACTTTCCTGCTTTCAAGTCAATCAAGGCACCCAAGGTGCTGAGGAATGGTCAGCCAAGAATCAGTGGTATCTCCACATCTTCATCTATGTCCATGATGACAAAATCCACGGGAAAAGCAAATTTGTCCACTCGGACAATTACATCTTCAACAATCCCACGAGGTTTTCTTGTTGATCGATCCGCCAATTGTAAGGTCATCCTCATGGGCCTCAACTCATCCAAGCCAAGCTTCAAATACATGGTGTAGGGCATGACGTTTATGCTAGCCCCCGAATCCACTAGAGCATTTTCTTGGATTCCACCTTCAAGCATGCACGGGATAATGAAGCTTCCCGGATCTTTCAACTTTTGTGGGAGCTTCTTTTCTAGAATGGCCAAGCAATTCCCCGTAAGCGCAACTGTGCACTCTTCCTCCAACTTCCTCTTGTTTGTGAGGAGCTCTTTTAAGAACTTGGCATATTTCGGCATTTGAGTCAACGCTTCAACTATCGGGATGTTCAATTGAAGTTGTTTGAAGATGATGACGAATTTTCTGAAATGAATATCCTCCTTGTCATGCTTTAATCTTACTGGATAGGGGATTAGAGGCTTGTATTCGGATGATTCTGACTGTCTTTGTTGTTGGGCCTTGTCATATCTTCCTTAATTTTTGTCTTCACTACTTCCTTCAACTAGCTTGGGGTCTTCCAAGGAGGCTACCCAACTTTTCTTGACACTTGGGTCAACTTCGACCCTTGTCTCCACTTGCCTCCCGCTTCTAAGAGCAATGGCCTTTGAGTGCTCCCTTGGATTTTCTTCCGTGTTATTTGGAAGACACCATAGGGGACGTTCAGAATTTGCCTTTGCGAGTTCCCCTACTCGATGCTCAAGTGACTTCACCGAAGCTTGGAGGTTTCTCAAAAAAGAACCTATCTCAGTGAACTATTCGGCGTGCTGAGTGAGCTGAGCATTCACCTTGCCAAATTGTGCATCCATGCTACTGGTTAGGCTATTGAATCTGTCATTAGTACTAAGCATGAACTTGGCAAGGACCTCTTCAATAGAAAACTTCCTCTCCAAGGCCGGTTGTTGGAATTAAGATCCTTGAGATGGTGCACCTCTTTGTTCCTGTTGGCCTTGGTTCCATGAAAAATTTGGGTGGTTCTTCCACCCTGGATTGTAAGTTGAGCTATACGGGTTCCCTTAACTTTGTTGCTCTCCAATATAGTCAACATTCTCAATGGACACAACTGAGGAGCTAGCAATTGGACATTGGGCTGCATCATGCCTACCACCACAAGTGCTACAATTCATCACTAATTCTAACCTCAAACTACTGCCCATGAGAAGATCAAGCTTCCGAGTCAACACATCAACCTTTGCGGCCAAGGCATCATTGCTACTAACTTCGTAAAGCCCAACAGTCTTTTGTGTAGATCCTCTTGAGGCCCAATGTGATTCATTGCTTGCCATAGACTCAAGTAATTGCTCGGCCTCATCGGGATACTTGTTGCTAAGGGAACCACCCGCTGCAGCATCAATGAGTTGGCGAGTAGCATCATTTAGCCCATTATAAATTATTTGTACTCGCATCCATGAAGCAAAACCATGGTGGGGGCACCTTCTAAGGAGATCCTTGAATCTCTCATAGGCTTCAAACAATGTTTTGGACTCCGCTTGTTCAAAGGCTGAAATTTCTTGCCTCAACTTCGCCGCTTTGCTTGGCGGAAAATATCTCCCAAGGAACTTCTCAACCATATCCTTCCATGTTTTAATAGACCCCGGAGACAATGATGTAAGCCAACGATAAGCTCCGTCTCTTAAAGTGAATGGGAATAGTCTCAAATGGATCGCATCGTCGAACACCCCATTAATCTTGAATGTAGAGCAAATTTGGAGGAACCGGGAAAGGTGGTCATGTGCATCTTCATTTGCTAGACCATTGAATTGAACCGAGTTCTGTACCATGCCGATTGTACTCGCTTTAATTTCAAAGTTGTTGGATGCCACGGTCGGTGCTTGAACACTAAATTCATCTCCCGTGAATTGGGGTCTTTCATACTCGGATAAAGTGTGTCGCTCTTCGGCCATGATTGAAGACTCTCTATCCTCAATTTCAATGTTCTGCGAACCCAATCCTTCACCAACCTCTCTCAATCTCCGATGCAGAGTTCTTTCAATTTCACTATCCGGTGTAATCAATGTCGATGGATTTGAGCGTGTCATGCACAGTACCTTGCAAAACTAAGAAAGATGATAGAAAGTTAAGATTAAAGGGAAAGAAAAATAACAACAAAAAATGAGTAAAGAATGAAATGGCTAGAGTAATAATCTAAAAGTTTCCTAGAATTCCTTAAAGATTCCCGGGTAACGGTGCCAAAAACTTGATTGCTACCCCATAAGTGTACGAGATCACCAAGTAATACCTCGCGTGAAGACGCGAGGATCGTATTCCACAGGGCTAAGGATCTCCTATTACTCCTTCTAGAGCTATTATCTAGCCTAAGATCTCAAGTGATGGATTTTTACTCTACTAAATGTAATTAAAGATAAAACGAGATTATGACCAAATTAGAGAGAACAAGCAATAAGCAAGCAAGAAAATCAATGAGATGCAAACGCCTATGGATGAGGATCCCCTTGAGGGGTTATCATGCAACATGGATGATGATCTAAAGATGCAAGGGTAAAATGGACCATGAGATTCCAAGATTAGAACAACCCCAATTTCTCAGCGATTGAACCCTAGTCCCATACGAACATAGATAGGAATTTCTTCCAAATCTACATTCCTACGATTGCATTGAGTACGAGGAAATCTCACTTAGGATTAAACCTACTCTTCTTCGGATTAAACCTACATGGAGGGCTACCAAACACCCGATTTCTCGGCGTGATGATACAAGTATCCCCTTCTAATCCATTCATGATCTAATACATGCGAGCAAGTCACATCTACATGCATCACTCATAAAAGAGCTACGGATTTCTCCTTAGTGAAGCACTTAGCATGAAAACAATGGATTAAATCTCAAAATTACCCAAGCATGGAATTAACAAGTTATCATCCAACATACATGATAAAACCCCCCAAGGTTCACCAACACCCGGTGCCCTTGGGGGTCTAGTGTGTCATCATCCCACAACAAGCAATACAATTAAGCAAAACATGAAACAAAAGCATAAATGACACTCCCTAGATGAAATGGTGAAGGAGGAAGTGAAGAATGTGCCGAATGACGCTTTCCCCGCCAAAGGAGTGCCAAATGACGCTTCCTCTAGCCGCGGGTCTCCTTTCAAATCGTGGTAGATCTCCCCTTGAATGATGTTGCCTTCTTGCCTTGAGAGTCTTGGACCTTGGGCTTCAATGATCTTCTAGCTTCCTTGCCCTTCTTCTCCTTCCCAAGGTCGCCCAAAATCTCCCAAGTGATCTCCCCAAAATCGGCCAAGAAAAGGTCCAGCAAAAAAGTCGCCTTTTTTGCCTTAAAAGTTGGTATTTATGCACCCCGAGGCATACAGGTCGTATGGGGATCATATGGGGGTCGTATAGCACCCAAAAACCCTAGATTCGCGATCCATATGGGGTGCATACGGCCCCCATACTGGGTAGTATGGAAATCTGGGCAGACACTCCAAATCAATCCGCTGCTATAGTGCATACGACCCCCATACTAGGTAGTATGAGGGTAGTATGAAATTTCTGTTTTCTTCTCTTTTCGCCCAAATGATATCTTCTTGTTCTCCATGGCTTCCTTATGCCCTTCAAAGCAAATAATAGATGATTAAGCGCAAAACGGGCATCAAACCTCACAAAATACATGCAAAGTGAATGCGATATATACCTGAAAACATCTACATTTAAACACTCATCAATGTTTATCAGCCGCTTTCTTTGTTCTGGAGCTATATCTGTAATAATTGAAAAGAAAATTGATCACCTAAACTCAAGATTCAATATTGCAGAAATTCATATGGCTGTGTGGAAATTCCACACGCCCGTGTGGATCCACGGGGCATGAAAGTCGCATGGCCACTATGCCAAAATCCGAAAAATACATGAAAATATCACATTAAACCACTCTAATGCATACACCAACCATTTAAACATATAAACAAAGCAACATTTACCAGTTTAACCAAATTAAATCGAGATTGGAGAAAGAAAAAGAGAATGAGGGCTTACCGATGAAATAGAGATGAAAAGCTTCGAATGGGGTCAGAAAACAACCCTAGAACTCTATAAATAGATGATAAGAGGTCAGGGAAGCGAGGAGAGGCGTTATTTGAGTGTTTAGGAGTTAAAGAATGAAGGGGCGCTGATAATTGTTTGTGTACTAAGAATATGCAATATTTTTTCTTACGATGAGCATAACTTTTATCATGTTTTATCACTAATACGTGTGTTTTTGTGTTCTTTAGCGTATATAACATTGTTGAGCTAAATAGAGAAGAATGGAGCCAAAGTAGATTATGAATGCATTATGTTGATGTAATCTTGAAGTGGACACACGAGAAGACGCAAGTTTTGCTTGAAGACATATGAGTGTGTGCCAACTTCCATTATTCTTGATGGAATATGTAAATTGGAGGGGTACAAAGGCAATCACACTTATGTGTTTCGACTTGTACAATGATAACAAGATCTTTATCAATGTTATCCTTTATTGAAGAAGCGATGTGATCTACGGCATAGACGTGTGGCCGTTTATATTGCCTCGATGAAAAGTGTGGATTCTGGAGTGTTTTTGGCGGAGTATTGTAGCAGGTTACCATAACAATCACTGTAGCAATTTACTGTTCATAGGCCAAAGAAAATAAGGTTCCAACAGATTCACACAGTGTGTGGAAATTCCAAACGCATGTGCGGATTCCCGATTCCAGCTCTTTATAAAGCCATGACTTGTACTGATTTGGGGAGGTCCTTTTCCATCTTTTCTCCGTCTCTTCCCCAACTTTGGAGAGGCCTGCGGCTAGGGTTTAGAGAGGTTGTGGCAAGGTTTTTGGAGTGGTTCTACGGCCTTTGATACTGTGTTTCATCGGAAGATAGTTATTGGGGGAGCTTTCATCGACATCGATTCGGCGAGGTGTGCCCTAGGCTTGACGAGAGAACCTTCGAAGAGGCCAAGGCTACTCCTCATGACCATCGACACTATTACCATGGGAGTTTTATTCATGGATTGCATCTCTTTACCTTTCACTTCATTGTTGATTGTATTTTGCTCCATGGAGAGCTAAACCCTTAGTGGGTGCTTGGACATGTAAACCCTAGGATGACATTGTTTTTTTGACCTTTTTTTATGCTTTCCTTAATTGATGTTTTTATTTGAGTTCCAATCTTGAATACTTTTTATGTTGATTTTCCATTAGAGTGACACCAAAATTGAGAATCCATCTTGGTAATCCTTGTGGATGAGTGACACACCATGAGGGTTAGACAATGTTAGATTGGAGAGGGTTGAAAGGGTGAATCGAGATGTAGCAGAGCGTCCCTGTTATCCTATGATGTGATTTACCCTACCTCCATGTTCAAAGAGTTCTTTGCAGTCACAATAGAGTGAACTGCTAAGAAACGAACTCCGCTGGGGCTTAGTTGTGCGAGCAATTGAGTAAAGAGTTGAAATAATCCTTAGTATTTGGGGCTTAATTATGATTAGGGATCTTTCGCCAAGACTAAAGGGTTAGATCTATATTAGGGAATAGGGTTTACCCAATCTTCATTTATTTTGCAGCACCAACATTATCTTCACCAGCTGTGATAGTAGATACACCAGTGGTTAACACCGACGCTTGAGGCGCTTTTATCTTCTTTGTTCTTATTTTTCATATTTTATTTTTGCATTTTATTTTGGAGTTGTATCACTTAGAAAGGATCTTCCTTCTGAGTTTATCTATTATTTTTTTGATGTCTCGAGTTGTATTTCATTGCCTTATCCTTATATACTCAAGTTGTTTTTGTTTTTGTATTTCTCGCTTTTATCTTCTTCTGTTTATGTGCATATGGTCTTGTGAGTATGGAATTTGAGGAACTAGTCATGGACACAATCTTATGGCCATGTTCACCTTAGTTTTTATGATTGTATTCTTAAGTTTAGGGGAATTTTTAACATTGAATGTTCTCATGCTCTAGTTTTTACTTGAATTTCTAAGAATTTTTGCTTGATTGACAATTGTTGCACTACTTGCTTATTAAACCCTTTTGGAAACTCAAGTTCAATGTTTAAGTGACTAGTTCGTTTTGTTTTCTTGTGTTAATTTGCTAAGGAAAAAAATGAAAAAAAAATACTTGTTTTAGTTGTGCATTTGGGGTGGAAAAAGCTACCACCTATGAAGTATGAAGCTACTCTCATAAGTCGGATACTAGTTATGCCCTAATGACAGAAAGAGCTATCTCATGGGATGAGTGAAAACTACTACCCCGATGGAAAGAGCTATCATCTTGAAAGTGTGAAAGCCACCTTAGCGACCGCTTTGGAAAGGGCTACCTTAAAGGATGTGTGAAGCTACTACCATCTCTTTCTTTTGTGTTGTTTTGTAGATAAATAAGTCCTTTTATACCTAGAACTTTGAGGAGTATAAGTTGGGTCGACTTGAGTGATTTTACACACACTTACACGATTTCGGGTTTGTTGTCCTTTTTGACTCGAGTTTTCAGCTAGAGCAATGACTTTTCGTATTTAGTGTTGAAATTTCCCTTACTTATAGAATGCTTCCCTTGCATGATTTGGTGAACCTAAGGCAAAGCACTTTAAATATTTTCTTCATCTATGCTTCAATGTTTTATTATTGCTTGAGGACAAGCAAAAGCTTAAGTGTGGGGGAGTTTGATAAGTGTTTGCGTACTAAGAATTTGAAGTATTTTTTTCTTTCGATGAGCATTACTTTTATCAGGTTTTATCGCTAATACGTGTGTTTTGGTGTTCTTTTGAGCACATAGGGTTATGGAGCTAAATAGAGAAGAAAGGAGCCAAACTAGATTGCGAATGCATTATGTTGATGGAATCTTTAAGTGGACTTACGAGAAGATGCAAGTTGTGCTCGAAGACATAAGAGTGTGTGCCAACTTCCATTATGCTTGATAGGATATGTAAATTGGAGGGCACATAGGCAATCACACATATGTGTTCCGACTTGTGAAATGATACCAAGATCTTCTTCAATATTATCCTTTATTGAAGAAGCGATGTGATTTACAACATAGACGTGTGCCCGTTTATGTTGCCTCGATGAAAAGTATGGATTCAGGAGTGTTTTTGGTGGAGTATTGTGGCAGGTTATCATAGTATATCACTGTAGCAAAAATATTGTAGCAGTTACTGTTCACAGGCCGTAGAAAATCAGATTCCCGCAGATTCACAAGGGCGTGTGGAAATTCCACGCACCCGTGTGGATTCCCGATTCTAGCCCTTTATAAAGCCGCGACTTGTACCGATTTGGGGAGGCACTTTTCCATCTTTTCTCCATCTCTTCCCCAACTTTGGAGAGTCTTACGGCTAGGGTTTGGAGAGGTTTTGCCAAGGTTTTTAGAGTGGTTCTACGGCCTTCGACACCACGTTCTGTCAGAGGATAGTTATTGGGGGAGCTTTCGTCGCTATCAATTTGGTGAGTTGTGCCCTATGCTTGACAAGAGAACCCTTGAAGAGGCCGAGGCTACTCCATAAGACCATCAACATGATTAACATGGGGGTTTTACTCATGGATTGCATCTCTTTACATTTGACTTCATTGTTGATTGTATTTTGCTCCATGGAGTGCTAAACCCTTAGTGGGTGCATGGACTTGTAAACCGTAGGATGATATTGTTTCTTTAACCTTTTATTATTATTTCCTTAATTGATGTTTTTAATTGAATTCCAATTTTAAATACTTGTGTTGATTTTCCCTTAGAGTGACACTAGGATTGAGAATCCATCTTGGTAATCCTTGTGGATGAGTGACACACCATGAGGTTTAGGCAATGCTAGATTGGAGAGGGTTGAGAGGGTGAGTCAAGAGGTAGCAGAGCGTCCCCTTTCCCCTTCAGTGTGATTTAGCCTACCTATACATTCCAAGAGTTCTTTGTGGTCATAATAGAGTAAAGTGCTAAAAGACAAACTCCGCTGGGGCTTAGTTGCGCGAGCAACAGAGTGAAGCCTTGAAGTAATCCTTAGTATTTGGGGCTTAATTGTGATTAGGGATCTTTCGCTTGGACCAAAGGGTTCGATCTATATTAGGGAATAGGGTTTATCACACTTGGAATCCGAAGAGCTTCTAGCAACTTAGCACAGTGTGAGGTGTCGAGACTGAGAGATTTCTCCACCGGGGTATAGTATAGGGTTAGACACGGTTGACCTTAAGTTTTGGGACCGTGTGTTTAAGGATCTCCGCGACTCATCAGACATCAGTTTGAAGGCATAATGATTGGTGTTGCACTTGGAACAATAGTCCTAGGGGGAGCAATGTCCAAGTGCCCCACTTTCTATCAGTACCCCACTTCGTGTTTCTGATCACTATTCCCTGTGGATTCGACAAACCACTCACCGGGGTATTATTACTTTGACAAACCCATGCACTTGCCTCTCACACACAATGGGTGTGCCAAGAGCGAGTGGGTTATAAAGATAAGTCGCAGCCTTTGAAGTTCTTTGCATCCATACGGGCATATGGAAATTACCCATGCCCGTGTGACTCCACAGGGGAGCTTCACAGGGGCACTCACACGCCTGTGTGCTCTCAGGATAGTACAACTTGCATCTAAACGCATCCACATGGATGTGTGGAAATTCCCCATGCCCGTTTTCCTGACGCACAGGGGCACCCACACGCCCATGTGGCTTCTTTGTCCACCAAAAAAATTTAGCTAAGTATTCCAAGCACCCATGTGGAAATTCGACACGGGTGTGTGGATGCTCACAAGGTTACTCACAGGGGCACCCACATGCCCCTGTATCTTCTCGGGATGAAGGAGAACTCTCTACATTGAAAAACACGCCCATGTAGAAATTATCCACGGGTGTGTGACCGTCACAAGGTCATTCACGGCGCCAGACACATGACCATATGTCCTCTCGGGATTAGCTCTGAATGAAAAAGATGCCTGTGTGGAAATTACACATGCCATGTGTCTTCTCTGGATGACTTAGAAAAAATTACAGACTCTGCAAAAAAAATTCTGCACAATTACACACACTCAGAGCCTGCCTATACTATGAAAAACTGACCAAAGAATCATGGAAAACATGATCAAACCACCAAGAAACTTCTCCAGTCACAATTAAGCACACTAAAACCCAACAATCCATGAGAAAAACACAGCAAAAGCATGTAAAAGATTAAGACACCAACACTGAATCTCTTATTCATGCAAGGGTTTGTCACCCTTACTTCATGCTTACACATCCCCATTAGACTTGGGGTGCTTCTTGTGACGTGTCCTTGCTCGCTTCATCTTTTGGATCATCCTCTTCATGATCCCCAGAGTAGGTTGCACATTGTTCTCTAGACCAAGTGTTAAGACTTCTTTGTTCTCCACTTCTTAATCTAGCACCCCTTCATATGGGTCCGAACACATCATTTCCTGCACGTATTCATCAATTAATTCATTAGTAGTGTTAAGAAAGTAAAGAGTATCATCAATATCAAAAGAATGTCGCATGGCTTCGGTGAGGTAGTATGTCAAGTTGTCATCACCAACTCATAAAGTCAACTCCCCGCCGTCCATGTCAATGAGAGCCTTGGAAATGTGCAAGAAGGGCCTCCCAAGTATCAGCGGAACATCAACATCCTTATCAACATCCAACACTACAAAGTCTACAGGAAATATCTACTTGTCAACATTCACAAGTACATCTTCAATGATGCCCCTCGGATGCCTAACTATTCGATCTGCTAATTGAAGTGTCATCCGAGTGGGCCTAGGCTCTCCCAAGCCTAGCTTTAGAAAGAAAGTATAAGGCATGATGTTTATGCTAGCCCCTAAATCTACCAATGACTTTTCTTCACCCAAATTACCAATGTTGCATGGAATAATAAAGCTTTCGGAGTCCTTCTTGTTCTGCATATTTTTTTGCAACATTGCCGAACATGAAGCATCTAGAATCACAGATGCATTCTCCTCCAACTTCCTCTTATTGGTCAAGAGGTCCTTTAGAAACTTTGCATAATGAGGCATTTGAGACAACGCCTCAACAAATGCAATATTGATGTGCAACTACTTGAATAGACCCAAGAACTGCTTATATTGCTCATCATTTTAGTCGTTCTTCAACCTTGAAGGGTAAAGGATTCTTGTCTTGTATGGTGGCGGTGCCTTCTCATTCGATTTAGTTATCTCTTCAACCTCCATGAACTCAGGTGCTTCAACATTGGTCTTCTCTCTCGGGAGCCTACCCTCAACTTCACGACCACTTCTCAAAGTGATCGCCTTCACATGTTCTCCTCGGTTGCCTTCTATGTTACTTGGCAAGCTCCCTTGATGTCTCTCTGATAATAACTTTGCAAGTTGCCCCACTTGATTCTCTAAGTTGTGTAATGATGCGGTGTGGTTGCAAAGTGTGGCATCAACCGATTGAAATCTCGTATCCAATGATTGAATAAACTTGGTCAAAGCCTTCTCTAAATCGGTCATTAGGTTTTCCAACACTGAAGCTCGATTCTCCATGTTCGGGGCTTGTTGTTGTTGTTGGAAACCCGATGGTGCCATGGTCTTTTGTTGCCCTTGATTACTCTTATAAAGGTTAGGGTGGCTCCTCTGCCCTAGATTGTAGTTATTGCTATACTGATTTCCTTGACCTCTTATTGCATTACCCACAAAGTCAACCTGTTCCACTGAAGATATACCACCAATAGAAATCGGGCTATCAGATGAAGCATGTCCTCCCCCATACCCAGTATAACTCGTCACGGCCGCCACTCTAGGAGAAGTTAAAGTATCTAACTTCCTACTTAATGACTTAACTTTGGCCGGTAATGAGGTAACTACATCAATCTCATAAAGCCCAGCTACCTTCTTTCTATCCCTTGTGTTCCACTAATAACTATTCATAGCCATTTCTTCTATGAGATGTCAAGCTTCATCAAGAATCTTGCTCCCTAAGGTACCTCCTACTAAAGCACCAAGTGACTACTTTGTGCTTTGGTTCAACCTGCTATAGAAAGTCTGAATAATCATCCACTTGGGAAACCCATGTTAAGGACATTTCCACCGGAGCTCCTTGAACCTATCCTATGTCTCAAAAAGAGACTCGAATTCTGTTTGCACCAGAGAGGATATTTCATTCCTAAGTGATCCGAACTCATCCACAAGCGCATGGAGTCATCAAGTAATACCTCTCATGCGAGCATGAGAGGGTCATATTCCCTGGGCCCAAGGATCTACCCTTACTTCCTCTTCGCGTATTGTCTAGCCGAAAGATTCGAAGGGGTTCTCTAAAATATTAATGAAAATGAAAGAACTACAAGTGGAGTCTAAAATAGGGCAAGGGTATAAAATCAAGGGAATGAAATGGTCACACGGATGTGGATTCCCTAGGGGCTACTAAAGTACAAAGGATGCTAAGAGTGTCATGCAATTGAATGGTTGGACCTAGAGATTTCCTAAATTAGATCAACCCGATGGTCATGGCAATTAACCCCTAATCTGGTACAAGTATTGATACAGAATTTCTTCTGATCAAATCCTTATATGATTGCATTCACAAGAGGGGAAATCTCTAATTAGAGCCGGAACGCAACTTTGTCTAGCCCTAATGTTGGAGGGGTACAAAATACCCGATGGTAACGATGTATTCGTACATGAATCCC
The DNA here is from genome assembly GCF_009730915.1 of Dioscorea cayenensis subsp. rotundata. NCBI lineage: Eukaryota > Viridiplantae > Streptophyta > Magnoliopsida > Dioscoreales > Dioscoreaceae > Dioscorea > Dioscorea cayenensis. The sequence goes on from NC_052482.1 coordinate 10,768,794, forward strand.
TTCCAAACTTGGTGTGTCTAGTAGAAGGGTGATGGTCACGCTACCAAGTACAACCTAGAAGTTGGTTTATAGAGTTCGCATGTAAGCAACACATAAAATGCACCAAGAATGAATCATAAACACACAACAATTGCAATAGACATAATTAAATCATCCAAATACACAAGTTCATCCCAAGGTTCACCAATATCCGGTGACCTTGGGATCTACTCGTCCATGCAAACAAATACAAACAATGGGTCCATGAAAACAACTACAAATGGCATAAGAAAACTCCCTCAAACAATGGAAGTGTGATGACAAGCCAAGTTAGGTGGAAAGCTTCCACGGACGCCACGATTGGGACGGCTTCCCTCGCCATCTACAAGCGCCCAAAGAAGAGATAGATAAAGATCTAGCAAAACCAAGCTTCTCCCTTTGATTGCCCTTCTCCAAAACATGTGATCTTGCCTCCTCAAAACTGGTGGAAGTCGGCTCCAAGAAATCCCCAAAAAGCTATTCCCAAAAAACGTATCCCTTTGCCCTAGAAATTCAGTCAAGTATATATCCCGTCAGGTCCATACGGGCTCCATGCGGGCCCATGGATGCCCGTGAAGCTCACTGCAATTTTGCCCATAAAAGGTGTCGGTGCTACAGTACTTAACTACAGTGTTTTGCTACAATGTTCCTGCTACAGTAGCTGAGAGTTGTGAATTTCCAGCAAACCACATGGGCACTCATGCGAGCGCATGAACCTCGTGAAGCTCACAACCAAATGCCACAGCATGAATAGTGACTCTGCTATAGTACCGCTACAGTGCTGGAACCCCAAAAATGCCGTTTTTGGTGTCGAATTCATCCAATTTGTATTTTTGAGCTTCATTCAGTGCTTTTAAGATCTGCAACACCGAAATAACCAATTTAGACTTAAATGGGCATCAATTCATTAAAATATTCACAAATAATACAAGATTAATACATATAAAATATGTACATTTAGGCGTTTATCAAACATCCCCACACCTAAACGTTTGCTTGTCCCCAAGCAAACACACATGAAAGAATAGGGGCAAGAAGATAAATGGCTAAATGTACGACCTCAAGCTCAAATAGTGAAGAACCCCACAGGTACAGATGAAATGAAATCAAGAAAATGAGTTGTACAATAACCAACTTAGTAGAGATAGTCATGATTCCTCTATAGTGCTTTCCTCGTGATTGTGTGTATGCTTCATCCATCGCTCTCCCTATTCACGCAACATTCAATGACTACCGGTGTTAGAAATGTTAAAGACACCCTCAATAGTAAGTCAAGAGTCCTTCGGTCCACATTAAACACTTTAGTATCTAAGTGAATTCATGATTGAGTCCAGGAGAATAAATACTTTTTTTTTTTTGAGTCCACCTAACGTAGACTGTACAAAATATCTTACAATCTTTCAAAAGGATGCACGGGCTGATTATGCACAAGAGCCACCCAACTTACTTGATTACAGTCTACATAGACGCATTCATACTAAATTAGCAGAGGAATACTTACATAGACTCATTTTTTTCATTTTTCAATTTTTTTTCCATTCATTTTTCATCAATTTTTTTAGATAACAAATATATACATGTCTCCTAAGCACCTTCATGCAAAACTTCACTTAGGGATAAAGCAAAATGAACAAAAGAACCAAAAGCTCTTAAAAGACCATTGAGGGATGAATTTACCACTCTAACACTTTAAATAAAAGTAGTGGGTTAGCTGAGGTAAACAAGGTAGAAATTCTGTGTCAAAGTTGTGAAGAAAGCACTAGGGAGAAAACATGACTTCCTTATAGCACAAATAACACTACAACTCATTACTATCATTCATTCAAGCCAGGAGATTCTTAACAATAAATTATAGCTATCACCGGTGAAGTAAGCATGCAAATAACCCATCACCACACCTAGAATCATACATTGCCCTCAATATACACTAATCAACAGAACATGGTGTAGAATTCATAATAATTAAATGAAGCATGAATATTAGTCAAAATAAAAGTAATACAAGCCTAGTAAGGAATAAACCCATGCTAACAAAAGAAGTTCAACTAGAAAGCCACAAAACAATGCAAAATACAAAACAAAAACTCAAGTCTATGAAAGTCTTGCTCCTAGGCTGGGTGGTGTCCATCAGTAGGTGCGGCAGGTGCTAAGGATGTGGTAGTTCCTTTGGTGGTGCCGGAGGATGAAGAAGACCCACACACGAAAGAGAGAACTTCGCGCATATCCCTTGCCAACTGTCTATGTGTCTCAGTAGTCTCATTATGTCCTTGACGAAGGGAATGAATCTCGCACTGAATCTCCTGAAGGTGAAGCTCAACTGGAGGTAGTCGTCGTCTGGCTCAGAATTGGACTGTGGTGGAGAAGTAGTGATGCGCTCACCTGTGACTGAGTACCGGATAATGGCATATGTGTTACCATGTTTCTCCACCATCCCCAAAGAAAACATAGTAGCCATCCCCAAGGGTGAAAATCCACCAACAATGTGCATGTCTTGGGTGTGCTCGATCAAGCCCATACCTCAAATCATACGTGTGATATATGGCCCGGCAAAAATAGATCCAAGGCGTGTGTAAGTACCTTGATGAACAAACAACTCGGCAAAGAGGTAACCAAGGTGGATCGGGTAGCGCTCAATGATACTATAAAGCATGAGTAAGTTGGAGCGAGTGATTACCCCAGTGCTATCACCCCGGCCGCCAATACCTCGACTTAAGAGTGCATGAACATATCGATGCACGGGATTGTAAAGACGAGATGCTTTCCTTGACTCATTCGTGCACTGACCAGAGATAATGTTCCAGAACCGTGTGTGTGTCATTGTGGCCAGAAAATCTGTAGGAAGACGATGAAATGCGGGTGTGTTCAGGAATCCCTCATCATACAAGCCTAAGAAACAACCCAATTGTGTGTCACTAATGGTATGCATTGTCCCAAAGACTTGGAAACTTATCCCCTACAGTCTTACTAATTCGATTGTGCTTAGGACCTCCAAGGTGAGCTCACGTTAAGCTGGATCATTAATTGAGAAAATTCGGTCCCAACCATCATGATTGATTAATTCTGACACGGTGTCAGCCAAACCTATAACTTCAAGGTCATTGCGTTCAATAATCCGGACAGTACCAAAAGGCTTGGACTTCAAGAGATTGTAGCATGCCCTACATTGTGGTAAGGCTAAGGATGGCACTCCACTAGGTGCCGCATCATGTCTTGGCCGCTTTGATAAAACTCCCTTGACCGGCATTCCTATACCACAAAAACACAAGATCAAACCAGGATTTTCATGAATACAATCATAGGAGATATCCATATCATCATAGAATTAAGAAAAAAATTCAATGCACAACATTTTCAATGTGAAGAATGAAAAATTCAGCATTTGCTACAGTACTCATGAAAAATTTTTGCAAGAGTTTCTCCTAGACATGGAGCTTCCCAAAATTTACAAACGAAGGAAAAACTCAAGGAATTAAGCACACACCACATCACAACAACCAAATACATCATTCATACTTCAAAGATAAAATAAAAGCACAACAAAACCCAAGTTTATAGCAAAACCTTGAATTAGGGTTTGAAAACTTGGAGTGAAGAGATCTGGTGAAAAAGATGGTAAAACTCTGATTAAAACCCAAGGTTGAGTTTGCAAGATGGAGGAGAAGAGATTAGAGAAGAAAAACCAAGAAAAATGGTGGAGAAATGAGGTAGAATGAAAGAGGAATGAGAAGAAACAAGGAGGAGAAGATGGAGGTTAGAGTAGAGAGAGAAAGGGAAAGAACATCCCTTTAATGGCCTGCCCAACCCATGCGGGGCCCATGCGGGCGCATGGTGCCCGCGTGGGCTGGAAAATCCAGCCTGAAAGGCTCACGGTCACCATGCGAGCGCATGGCACCCGTGAGCGTTCATGCCTGTGCGCGCCGCGTGAGGCCGGGAGCCTCGCGGGCGGTCTCACGGGTGCATGGCGCCCGTGAGACCCACAACCCATTGGGCCGAGGTCATCGTGAGGGGCCTTTTGCGGCCGCAATGACGCCTACAAGGCTCTAGAACATGCCACAAGTGTCCATACGGGTCGTATACAGCCTGTAAAGACCTGGACAATCGAAAAATTGGCATGGTTCCTCTTGTAAACTCAATAAAATACGAATTACAACCTCTTAAATACCGAAATAACAATGAAATACAACTAAACAATACTAATTCAAGGCCAAATACAAGTGAGCAAGCCTTAGAATGAGTTGATAACAACAACAAAAATATGAGAAACTCACAAACATAAGCATTCAACCACAACAAAGAAACTAAGCAACTAAAAGAAATACGAAAATTTAAAGACGACGAGTTTAAAGACTTGGGTTGCCTCCCAAGAAGCACTTGTTTAACGTCATTGGCTCGACGTACCTTCATTCTTACCTCATGGTGGATCAAATGATGGGGACTTACCTCCAAGTCCAAGAGAAGTGCTCCAAGATGGGAAACTCATCGAGAGGCATGAAAAGATACGGAATGTACCCTTCTCCTCGAAGAATAGTCGATCAATCTCCCATGGTGGTGATAGTGTCCAATTCATCCCCAATTTCTGTTTCTTGTCCCTCTTACACCAAATTTTCCTAGTGGTTGATTTCTTTTTATTGTTTGGCCACGGAAATGCCCCCACATAACCTACATGCTTTACTTGTGTGTGAGGTGGGTAGTTCTCCTTGCACTCATCGCTATCCATTCCTTCCAAGAATTCATCCAAGGGGTTAATCGCCAAGACCTCCAGCACACAATCAGTAATAATCATATCAGTTTCATCAGTAAAATAGAGAGGATCATCGTGGTCCAAGGTGTGTTTCATGGCCACGAGGAGCGTAAGAATGACTTCCTCATCCCCCAATGTCAATGTCATTCTTCCCCCCTTTATATCAATGAGGACACCGGCGGTGTTAAGAAATGGTCGCCCGAGGATCAATGGGACTTCAACATCATCATCCACATCAAGAATAACAAAATCCACCGGGATAATGAGCTTATCTACTCTAACCAGCACATCCTCAACAACACCGCGGGGTTTCTTTATAGACCGATCTGCAAGTTGTATTGTCATCCTTGTAGGCCTCATGTCTTCCAATCCCAGTTTCAAAAATAGCTTGTAGGGCATTACATTAATGCTAGCCCCAGAATCTGCCAAGGCCTTTTCTTGCATGTCTTCCCCAATCACACATGGAATAATGAAACTCCCGGGATCAGTCAATTTCTTAAGGAGCTTCCTCTAAATCATTGTAGAGCAGTTCTGTGGTAATATAACTGTTTCTAACTCCTCCAATTTTCTCTTGTTAGTCAACAGGTCTTTCATAAACTTTCCATACTTGGGCATTTGAGTCAACGCTTCAACAAGAGGGATATTTAAGTGCAACTGCTTGAATACATTAAGGAATTTCTTGAATTGAGCCTCCTCTTTATCTTGTTTCAACCTGGCTGGAAAGGGAATGGCTGGCTTGTACTCGGGTACCCTTGGCGTTGGTAGTTGAAGGGTTCCTTCATCTTGCTTTTCCTTTCTTCCTTCAACTTCACTCTCAGATGGCTTAGGGTCTTCCCGTATGGCTACCCCATCATGCTTAGTGCTTGAGCCCTTCTCGGCTCATGCTTCAACCTGTTTCCAGCTCTTGAGAGTGACGGCTTTCAAATGCTCCCTCGGATTATTTTCAGTGTTAATAGGTATGCTACCCAATGGGCACTCCGAATTTGTCCTAGCAAGTTGCCCAACCTGGTTTTCTAATGATTGAATAGAGGCTTGAACATTCCTCAAAATAGTGTTCGCTTCAGTGAATTGATTGTTGATGTTCACAAATTTTGCCTCGGTACAGATCATAAATCTCCCTAACACATCTTCAATGGTGAAATTCTTCTCAGGCTATGAAGGAGGTTGATGTGGAGGTCCTTGTGGCTGAGGAGGCCAATGTTGCTGTTGCTGACCCTATGAAAAATTTGGGTGATTCCTCCACCCCGGATTATATGTGTTTCCATAGGGATTCCCTGGCCCTCTAGGGCCTCCCACAACATAATCAACTATCTCGACTGGGGCATATGAGGCTATTGAGATTGGACACTGAACAGTAGCATGCCCCACCCCACAGGTCTCGCAAGACAAAACTGCTCGACAATTTGAGTTTGTAACCAATACAAACTGATTGAATCTCTTTGTTAGGCCCTCAACCTTACCGGCTAGCGTAATGTTGTCATTTATCTCATAAATTCCAACTGCCTAAGGCGGTTTCTGTCTAGTAGACCAATTGCATTCATTACTTGCCATGTTTTCAATCAAAATTTTAGCATCTTCAGGGGTTTTATTACTCAATGACCCCCCTGCTGCAGCATCGATGAGTTGTCTAGTTGCATAATTCAGGCCATTGCAAAGCATCTGGATCCTCATCCACAAGGAGAAGCCTTGATGGGGGAACTTGCATAGGAGATCCTTGAATCTCTCATGAGCTTTGAAAAGTGTCTCGAAGTCCCCTTGCCGGAATGCAGAAATCTCTTGCCTCAATCTAGGGCTTTTCTTGGTGGGAAATACCTAGCAAGAAATTTGTCCACCATTTCCTTCCAAGTGGTGATCGATCCCGGAGATAATGAAGTCAGCCATCTATATGTTACTCCCCTTAGACTAAAAGGGAATAATCTCAATCTTATCGCATCATCAGACACTGAGTTAATCTTGAAGCTGGAACAAATTTAGAGGAAGCAAGTCAAATGATAATGCGGGTTTTCATCAGCTAGCCCATCAAATTCTACAGAATTTTGGACCATCCCAATTATGCTTGCTTTGATTTCAAAATTGTTAGTAGGCACGGTGAAAGCATGCACACTGAATTCCTAACCAGTAAACTTAGGCCTTTCATAATCAAATAAGGTTCGCCTTGGTTCTGCCATGACTGAAGGTTCACTAATCTCAACTCGTGTTCCTTGATGTTTTGAACACTCAGCCACCTCTCTTAATCTTTCATGCAAGGTTCTCTCGATTTTGTTGACAGGCTCTACCATATTTGTTTGATTGGTGCGTGTCATAAGATGGTACCTTACATAGTATTAAGAGTCAATGATCAGGGTATAAGAGGAAGATAGTAAAACAAAATAAAGGAAAGTAAATGGAAATATATGTGCAAAAAGAAATAAAAAGAAGCAAATGCACAAAATGTCACGCCCCGAACCTGATGTGCTGATAAACGGCCGCAAACCAACGGGGCGGGGCCCAGTGAACCTGCAAGGCCTCAAAACCTAAACACAGACTAGGAGTAGAAAATAACTTGACAAAATACCAAATAAGAGTACAACTTAAGGTTACAACCAAACTCAAATACAAGGCAAATGAAATACAACATGACCTACAAGGAGGATCTTAAACAATAATACAACCAATACAAAGCCATAAGCCATAAGACATAATTCCAAAGAAGACATCTACTTGAAGCCTTCTAAGATCCCTGGGTCTACTGCTCCTGATCTGAAAAGGATTTAAAATAAATCCATGAGCTCAATAGCCCAGTAAGTAATCAAAAACATACTGAAAACAAAAAGTTTAATTATCAAAATTGTACAAAAATCAATAGCACCAATAAATATTATCAAAACCAAAGGATGAAACGTAGATAACAAAATCCAGAGTATGTCTCCAAATTCACTGTAAGTGCCAAAGGTCATTTGTTTATCCTCGGTGACAGACCCGAGCCAAAATAACAGAAATCATTTATTTACCCTTGGTGACCCGAGACTGAATACCAGGTGGCCGTTGATTATTTCACTGAACAGACACGATGTGAAATTGCAGTCTCATTTTCGCAAAATTACTTGTCGACAAGGTCAGTGTTTAACCCCCCCACTGACAGGGTTGCATATCATTTATTTGGAGACCAAAATTTTCAGACGGATTCCAAAGTCAAGAATACAGAAATTTCACACGTATCTTCCAAAAATTAAGGTAATATTATAAAGTAAATAAATAAATAAACAATAAATGTTAAAAACAATTAAATAATTAAAATAATTGCTAAATACACAAAAGATTCCCAACTTCCAAATCCTGCCAAACTCCCACATTAAGAGGCAATGAAAGGTAAATTCCCACTAAAGTATCTCATAAAGAGAATGATAAAAAATAATAATAAAAAAATAATTATCCAAAATCTACCAACCCACTAATTCTATTTGAATGACTAAGATTTCAATTCCAAATCAACATGTTGTATGATTGGATGGTAAAGAAAATATTATTATAAAAACTTTATAGATAAGGAAAAACAAATAAGCATAAAGATTGGTAAGGAAAAAAAATACTATGTTCCAACTAAGTCCAGTGGTTATTTATCTAAGATATAAGCATTAAAATGTGATGGCATTTCCCAACATAAATTTTAATGAATAATCACAAATAATTTTCAAAAAAAATTCAAAGAAATGAAATAACAATAAATAAATAAATTTAAAATTAACAAAATTTTAAATACGAGGGTTCAAGGGATTACTTACTTGGTCATCCCCTAATTCAAAAGAAATCCAAGATGATGCTCAAGATGGTCCTAAAATCCAAGGTAAAGCCAACCAAATATACATGAATACTTGGAAGAGTTCAAGCACAAAGGTTAAAGATAAGCTAGTCTAAAATACCAACACTCTACTACAAAGCATGGTCTTTCTAAACACAACTTAGAACTCAAGGATTCAAAGGAAGCAACAAAACATCAATTGCTATAAACAAAAGAACACAACTCATGCTCTACCAACATAGTGGTTTGATATGCCAATACATATATATCTCATATTAACAAAACCAAGATGCATGTCACTTAAACACAATTGTAAAGTACACAAAGTAAATAAATATAATCTATATATATGTATATAAGGGCAGGTGTATGCATGAAAAACTCATACACCAAGGCATGGATCATGCAAGCTAACTTTCAAGGGTGTAAACATAAGTTTTTATGCAAATGAAAACATGGTTTCTTGCACATGTATGAGTGGTTTCAAATATATATATATATATATATACATATGGAGGTGGTTTCATGTATGCAAAAATAAATCTACATTTCCATGCAAGGATAAGCCAAACATAAATCAAAATGGTGAAGCTCTTCATGCAAACATCATCATCAAAGGCAACCATAGACACATGGGAGCATAGATCACTCACTAAGAGCTTCAAAACATGCATAGAGAGGGTTTTCAAGCAAGGATAAGCACAAAGAAAAAATCAAACAATAACCTCATGCAAACACAAGCAACAAGCTAACAACCAACATGCATGAAAGAGAAGTTATCTTCCGAACAATGTGAACAACCTTCAACAAATACCTCTAGGTTGTTGATGAGTGGAAAAGCTCCTCTCTGGTTTGATCGTAGCCTCTATAGTGCTCCGGTAAGGTTCTTCACTTTTGAGGCTTCAATGGAGAGGAGAATGAGGTTAAAGATGGAAGGAAGCAAGGAAGGGGTAGAGATAAGGCAAAGGGATGAGGAAAAATTGCCAGCCGACAAGGATGGGACTAAATCCGGGAATCCCTCCATATTTTCCTCACTTTGCAAGCTTTTCAAAGCAAGAAGCTAAAATAATTGATTAAGGGAAAGGTAAGCATGCTTAGTAACTTAAGAAGACTCTAATTAAGGGTGGGGTCCACACAAAATAAAAGAAAATATGGCTACATCAATAAGCTCTAAGTTTTTTGAGTATTCCTTGTGGGTCCCCGGCAACGGCGCTAAAAACTTGATGTGAACTCTTCCGCAAGTGCACGGAGTCGTCAAGAATACCTCTCATCCGAGCATGAGAGGGTTGTATTCCCTGGGCCCAAGGATCTACCCTTACTTCTGCTTCGCATATTGTCTAGCCGAAAGATTCGAAGGGGTTCTCTAAACTATTAATTAAAATGAAAGAACTACAAGTAGAGTCTAAAATAGGGCAAGGGTATAAAATCAAGGGAATAAAATGGTCATGGATGTGGATTCCCTAGGGGATACTAAAGTGCAAAGGATGCTAAGAGTATCATGAAATTGAAGGGTTGGACCTAGAGATTTCCTAAATTAGATCAACCCGATGGTCACGACAATTTACCACTAATCCGGTACAAGTATTGATACGGAATTTCTTCCGATCAAATTCTCATACGATTGCATTAATAAAAGGGGAAATCTCTAATTAGAGCCCGAACGCAACTTGGTCTAGCCCTAATATTGGAAGGGTACAAAATACCCGATGGTCACGGCATATTCGTACATGAATCCCTTCCAAACTTGGTGTGTCTAGTAGAAGGGCGATGGTCACGCTACCAAGGACAACCTTGAAAGTGGTTTACAGAGTTTTCATGTAAGCAACACATCAAATACACCAAGAATGAATCACAAACACACAACAATTGCAATAGACATAATTAAATCATCCAAATACACAAGTTTACCCCAAGGTTCACTGGCATCCGGTAACCTTGGGTTCTACTTGTCCATGCAAACAAATACAAACAATGGGTCCATGAAAACAACTACAAATGGCATAAGAAAACATCCTCAAACAATGGAAGTAAGAGACAAGCCAAGTTAGGTGGAAAGCTTCCACGGACGCCGCAATTGGGGTGTCTTCCCTCGTCGTCTACAAGCTCCCAAAGAAGAGATCAATGAAGATCTAGCCAAACCAAGATTCTCCCTTTGATTCCCCTTCTCCAAAACGTGTGATCTTGCTTCCTGAGAGCTGGTTGAAGTCGGCTCCAAGAACTCCCCAAACATCTCCCTTTGCCCTAGAAATTCAGTCAAGTATATATCCCGTCAGGTCCATACGGGCTCCATACGGGCTCATGGATGCCCATGAAGCTCACTGCCATTTTGCCCAGAAAAGGTGTCAGTGTTACACTACCCAACTACAGTGTTTTTAATACAGTATTTTGCTGCAGTACTGAGAGTAGTGAATTTCCAGTAAAACTCACAGGCACTCATGCGGGAGCATGAACCCTGTGAAGCTCATAGCCGAATGCCACACAGCATGAATAGTGACTCCGCTACAATGCCTGTTGTAGTGCCAAAACCCCAAAAATGCTGTTTTTGGTGTCGAATTCGTCCAATTTGTATTTTTGAGCTTCGTTCAGTGCTTTTCAGATCTGCAACACCGAAATAACCAATTTAGACTTAAACGGGCATCAATTCATTAAAATATAGACAAATAATACAAGATTAATACATATAAAATACGTATATCTAGGCATTTATCACTAAGCTTCACGGATTTTCTAGGAGGGAAATATCTGGAAAGAAAAGCTTCTACCATCTCTTCCCATATAGTGATCGATGCTCTAGGTAATGAATGTAGCCATTGCTTCGCTCTCCCTTTCAAGGAAAATGGGGAGGCCCTCAACTTGATAGCATAATCCGTAACACCATTGACCTTGAGCATGTTGCACACCTCCAAGAAGTTCTCTATGTGATTGTTTGGATCCTCATTAGCTAAACCATTAAAATGTGCCGATTGCTGTAACATCTAGATGTAGCCTGGCTTGAGCTCAAAATTTTGAGCTGTAATCGGTGGCTACATAATACTAGACTGTGTGCTAAGAACTGCAGGTTTGGCATAATCTAAGAGTGTCCTCTACTACTCATTCTGTTCTGCCATATGAACAGACCCTTCAATTTCTATTTTAGCTTGATTAGACTGTTCTAGCACAGGTTCTATTCCCCTTTTATGAATTCTTTGTCCAATATCTGGATCTCCTTAAACCAATGTAGAAGGGTTTACTTGGGTCATAACCTGGAGCTACAACTAAAAAAAGAAAAACAAATCATAGCGATGGAAGAATAAGAAAGTGTAAAATAGCAAAGTGCAAAGTGTTTCCAAAACACCTACTTACCGCCAACGGCGCTAAAAAATTGACACACCCCTTGCGAGTACGTATCACAAGTGCACGGGTTGTCGAAGTAATAAGTATCCTGGTGAGTGGGTAGTCGTATCCACAGGGAATAGTGATCAGAAACACAAGAATTGCTATTTAACTATGGTGAAGATGATTTAAAGTGGTGTGAACAATATTGATGTAAATAGAAATAAAAAGGACAAGAAGGAGGCGTAATAAAATGATAGGAGAGGCAATCGATAGATAATGGGGCACCCAGACATTGCTCACCCAGAACTATTGCTTCAAGTGCAAGACCGATCATTATATCTCCTAAATGATGTTTAATGTGTAATGGAAATCCATAAACACATGGTCCCAAACCTAAGGTCAACCGTGACTAACCCTACACTATGCCCCGGCAAAAAAGAATGCTCTCGATGGCTCACACTGTGTAAGGTTACATAAAGCTCTAGAGACTCCAAGTGATAAACCATATTCCCTAATCTCTAGATCTAACCCTTTGGCCTACAGAAGAAAGACCCCTAGTCACAATTAAGGCCTAGCACTAAGGATTACTTCAACGCTTCATTCTGTTGCTTGCACAACTAAGCCCAGCCGAGTTCCTCTCTTAGCACTTCACTCTATTGTGATCGCAAAAAACTCATGGAACACGGAGGTAGGATAAATCACACCGGAAGGGAAAGGGGATGTTCCGCTACATCTTGACTTTCTCTCTCATCTCCAATCTAGCTTTGTCTAACCCTCATAGTGTGTCACTCATCTGCAAGGATTACCAAGATGGATTCTCAACCTTAGTGTCACTCTAAGGGAAAATCACTTCAACAAGAATTCAAGATTGGAACTCAATTAGAACATCAATTAAAGAAAACATAATGAAAGGTCAATGAAACAATATCATCCTTGGGTTTACAAGTCCAAGCACCCACTAGGGGTTTAGGTCTCCATGGAGCAAGATACAATCAATAATGAAATCAAAAGTAAAAAACATGAAATCCATAAGTAAAACCCCCTTGTAGTCCGTATCGATGGTCTTTTGCAATAGCCTCATCTTCTCCAAAGGTTCCCTCATCACACCTAGGGCACACCTCGACGAATTGATACCGATGAAAGCTCCCCAATAACTATCTTCCGAAGTAACGCAGTGTTGAAGGCCATAGAACCACTCCAGAAACCTTGCCAATGCCTCTCCAAACTCTAGCTGTGAGCACCTCCAAAGTTGGGGAAAAGATGGAAAAAGATTAGAAAAAGATTACAAGTCGCGGCTTAAATAGGGCTGGAATCGGGGATCCTCACGGGCGTATGGAATTTTCACATGCCAGTGTAAATCTCAAGGAATCAAATTTTCAGTACTTTGCCAAAATGCTACAGTAATTTTGCTATAGTAATGGCTACAGTAATTTACCAAAATGCTCCCGAATCTACACTTTTCATCGAGGCCACATGAATGGGCACACATCCATGCGGTAGATCGCGTTGCGCCTTCAATAAAATCACATTCGACGAAAATCTTGCTAGTGTTGCACAAGTCGGAACACATGAGCATGACTGCCTTTGTGACCCTCCAATTTGCATGTTCACTTGAGCACGACGGAGGTTGGCACACACTCACATGTCTTTGAGCACAACTTGTGTCTTTATGTTTGTTCACTCCATAATTTCATGAACACATTGCATCTATGATCTACTTTTGGTTTCTTTCTTTCGTTCTTCTCTCCACAACCATACATGCGTAAAAAACACAAATACACATGTATAAGCGATAAAATATGAGAAAAGTACTACTTAATGTAAAAAAAGAATACTTTGTATTACTAATACACAAGAACTTATCACTAGTCAAAGCAATTAAGAAGGAAACAGGGACATGATCATGTTAGGATCATGGTCAATGTGTTATACTTGGACACGATCGTGTTACCGAGTGTCCTGGCCCCCTTGAATATCTCTGAAGATGAACAAAAATTCAACTCAGCACTAACACGATCGTGCAAGTAGCACAGAAAGTGTGACGCGCCCTGAAATGATAGTGTCAGGACCGAGTTTGCCCTGAAAAATTACCAACACATGTGGCCAGTGAAAATCAGGGGCACACCCACGAGAGTATGCTGCCCATGTTTATCCTGGAATCAGGGGCACACGCATGGCCAGACATAAACCACATATCAATAAGAAAAATCGAACAGAAGAATTTTCAACAGAGACAAAATTATGAGAGAAAGCGGACAACAAAATGATGAGAAACAGCGATCCAAAAACAAAATAAAAAACGAAAAACAAACTAACAATTAGAAAAAACACACAACTTGGGTTGCCTCCCAAGGAGCGATTTTTAACGTCACTAGCATAACGTACCTGTCATGTGCTCAAGGAGGTTCAAGCAGCGAGTATAGCATACCGACCCCAGATAAAATACCTTCATTATGGACAACATAATGCCTCAAGCGATGCCCATTAACCTTGAAAGTCCCCTTCTTTGGGTGTGAGATCTTTACTGCATCACAGAAAAATGATTGTTGATTCCAGGTTTGATGGTCAGTCTTGCGTTGACCCTAGGGTTGAGTGACGAGGTATCTCTCCTCAGGTTATCGTGGTGGTTGTCACGTCCCATAGGGCCGCTGGTAGGGGACGTGACATATGAGGCCATTTATAGTTATTAGTAGCCTTATATCTTCTAACAGCTTATATGCCTCATCTGTAGTTTTTTCATTAAGGTTCCACCTGCAGATGCATCTACTAGTATTCTAGTGGTATTGTTCAAGCCTTGGTAAAAGTTTTGAATATGCATCTACTTACATAACCCACGATGATGGCATATCCTTAATAATTCCTTGTATCTTTCCATCCATCATATAATTCTTTGTTGTTTTAACTAGTAGAAAGAATTTGGCTAAGTATATTTGAGCTAGACAACCCCATGTAACAATAGAATTAGATGGCAATGAGTTCAACCACTTTCTTACTTTCTCCCATAGAGAGAAAAGAAATAGAAGCAGGTGAAAGGCTTCGTCATCTACTTCATTATACTTGATGTTGTCTCCGCAAATGTAAGGATCGTAACAAGTAATAAAGTGGTACCCCGCGAGAAATAGGGTTGTCGTACCATAGGAATAAGACTTCTAGTACTAATTGCTCCTTTAATGTCTAGTAGAACAAGAATTGGTTGGTTGAATGAATCACTGATAAGTGCATGTGTATAAGTAATACAAAATATACTTTTCTTATATTGAGCATTACTTTATCAGATTTTATAGCACAATTGTATGTATTTGTGTTCTTTTGTGCATTTAGGGTTGTGGAGACAATTATTTGGAAGAAAGGAAGCAAAAGTAGATTGTGGACGTGATTGTTGATGGAATTCTTGGATCGAACAAGGGTCAAGGCAGAAGTTGTGCTCACATACATGTGCGTGTGTGCCAACCTCCATTATGCTTAAGGGAATACACAAAGTGGAGGGGCACAAAGGCAATCACACTCATATGTTCCGGCTTGTGCAACATTGTCAAGAGCTTCATCAATGTGGTTTAATTGAAGATGCGACGTGATCTACCACATGGATGTGTGCCCAATCATGCGGCCTCAATGAAGAGAGTGAATTTGGGAGTATTTTGGCAAAGCACTGTACCAGTTCACTGTGGCAGTTACTGTTCATAGCGTGTAGGAAAATGCAACCTGAAAATCCATACGGCTGTGTGGAAATTCCACACGCCCTTGTGGATGCCCGATTCCAGCCCTATAAATACCACTTTGAGAGTTTTATTTGAGGATCTTCTTCCTATATCTTGCTTATCTTTTGGGGAGAGCGCGGCTAGGGTTTGGAGATGCTTTTGCTGGGATTTAGAAGCGGTTCTATGGCATTTGACATCGATTCCCTTTGGAGAAGAGCTATTAGGGGAGCTTTCATCGGTATCGATTTGGCGATGTGTGCCCTAGACTAGACAAAAGAGTTTTTGGAGAAGATAATGCGGCTCCTCAAGACCATTGACACAGACTACAAGGGCGTTTTCTCTATGGATTGCTTGCATTTACTTGTGATTTCATTGTTGATTTTGTATTACTCCATGGAGAGCTAAACCCTAGTGGGTGCTTGGACTTGTAAACCCTAGGATGTTCTTGTTTCATTGAATTTTATTATGTTTTCTTTAATTGATGTTTTAATTAAGCTTCAATCTCATGTGCTTGTTGACTTGATTTTCCCTTAGAGTGACACTAGGGTTGAGAATCTATCTAGGTAATCCGTTGAAGGAGTGACAACTTCATTAGGATTAGACTTAGTGAGGTTGAAGAAGGTTGAGAGGGTGAGTTGAATGGTAGCGGAACGTCCCCTTTCTCTTCCGGCGTGATTTATCCTACCTCCACGTTCCAAGAGTTCTTTGTGGTCATGATAGAGTGAAGTGCTAAGAGACAAATTCCACTAGGGCTTAGTTGCGCGAGCAACAGAGTAAAGTGTTGAAGTAATTCTTAGTGCTGGGGCTTAATCGTGACTAGGGGTCTTTCGCCTAGACCAAAGGGTTAGATCTATATTAGGGAATAGGGTTTATCACTTGGAATTCTTAGAGTTTAAAGCAGTCCTACACATTGTGAGGCGTCGAGAGTATCCCTTTCCGTCAAGGCATAGTGTAAAGGATTAGTCACGGTTGACCTCAGGTTTGGGACCGTGTGTCTTTGGATCTCAACAACTCATTAAACTTCAATTAGGAGACATAATATTAGTCTTGCACTTAAAACAATTGTCCTAGGGTGAGCATTGTCCGAATACCCCATTTTACCATCAATTACCTCTCTTTATTTCTCATGCTTTATATTCTCTCTTCTACTTTCATTTGCATTGATATTTTTAAGCAACATCACAAATTGGTTTCCATTTTAGCTAAATAGCAATACTTGTGCTCCTGAACAACTATTCCCTGTGGATTCGACTACCCACTCACCGGGGTATTTTATTACTTTGATGACCTATGCACTTGTGGTACACACACGTAAGGGGTGTGTCAATCACTAAACAAGAATAAGAAGATAAGGGTGAAATTATCAGGTAGACTAGGATATAGTTTTAAATAACAAGAAAGCAATGACCCGGGATTATTCCTATGTGCTATAATGTATTGACTTACTTCTAATGTCTACTAGGTATATCCTAAAATCCTTGCAGGTGCTCTAAAGCAATGTTATCTACGGCTATCAAATACGGCAAGTTTTGCAAGTGTAACTACGGGCTTCATACATGGCAAGTTTTACAACTACACAAGGTAATCACAACTACGGTAATCTATGCACGCCAAGTTTTACACAAACAACCACACAAATCAAGCACGTAATATTATGCAAACACATGAATAAACACAAGAACACATCAAAACTTTGTAGACATTAAAAACAAGTAGTCAAAGTACACTAAGCATCATAGCTCAACATCCTGAGGCACTGTGGAACTATTAGCCTCTCATGAATTCATACAACTGAGAAGAATGAATGAATACATTGAGGTGAGAAATCATGACTGTCTTCTTTTACAAAATCTTCTTAGTTGAGCTTCAAAGCTTATGGATGAGCTAACTCCACTTCCCTTGTGCCTCCAACTCGACCTTAAACCCCTTAGATGGTGTGGTGAAGCTTCATCATCATTCTCATCAATGCTCTCCAAGTAGAGAAGAAAACCTCCGAACAAAGATGAGGAAAAACCCTAGATCTGGAATTAAAAAGGAACTTTCGGACCAACACGGTCTAGCATTATCGTGATCAGACCGTGCTCTTTTGTGGGACTTTTAAGTGAATAGGCTAGTGTCAGCCAAAGAAAATCACTGGGAGAGCACAATCATGCTCTGCCTGTGCTTCGCTTGAGCGAGACCGTGAAAGGAGCATGTTAGTTGTGCTTCCCCTATGAGCAGCTGGTGCTCAATTC
The DNA here is from genome assembly GCF_009730915.1 of Dioscorea cayenensis subsp. rotundata. Lineage (NCBI taxonomy): Eukaryota > Viridiplantae > Streptophyta > Magnoliopsida > Dioscoreales > Dioscoreaceae > Dioscorea > Dioscorea cayenensis. The sequence continues at coordinate 10,786,578 of NC_052482.1, forward strand.
AAAGAAAATCACAGGGTGGCAGCACGACTGTGATCCGATAGTGCTTGGCTTGAAAGCATCCCCATGCTTTGTCAACTACTCTAGCATCTTCAGACAGTGATATTCACAGGGACAGAGCACGACCGTACTCTGCCCGTTCTTGGCTTGGACACTTAGAAAAATCTACATTCTTTGCTTGTTTCATCCTCAATTTCACTCCTAATTGTTTTGAACCTTAAAGTTTTTCACCATGAACAAATATACCCAGAATAGCATCGAATATATCCAAAATGTACTAAAAGACAAGCAAAATAATGAATTGGGAGTTAGTAAAATATGATATAAATTGCACTCATCAGTACTTAACTGTATCACAAACTGTAAGAAATTTTATGATATGAAGATTGCGGTTGTCATTAGGCAACCCAATGAATTTGATTGCTTGAATTATTTGAAGAGTCACTAATTTTAGCTCAAAGATTTTTGCCTGAATTACTAGCTTCCTAATCGCAGGATTGATGGCAGCTGATCGCATTACGTAATTACATAAAACCATTGGTTGATTAACCACCATTGGATTATTAAATATTTGTTCATTTATTGGTGCATTGTCCCTAGCTCTTGCTTAATCAGGATTATCCATGGCTTCTTGTGATCGATTAATTGAAAGTCTCTTGTCTTTCTGTACGTCTATTTCAGCCTCGAAAGCTATTAAACTTTCACTACCAAATTTTTGCATTCAAATTTAACAATTTCATAGAACGAAAAAACAAGATCAGGTATAATGAATTATAAAGTAAAACCAGAGTTATATGATCTTGATATTAATAAAGAACATAATCCCCGACAACAGTTGCAAAATTTTTTTGTGGTATTCTTCTAACCCAGGCATACACTAATGTGAACAAGTAATATAATGATAAGAGAGTATCTTCCCACGAGGATTGAGTTTATTAACTACCAAAATTGCTCTAACACTAATTCTACTTGATTAATGAAATTGAAAAGATTTAATTTAGAAGGATCTAATTCGACGAATAGAGAAATAGTTAGATGAGGAGAAATCAATGCTTAGAGATTCTAGGGTTTCTAAGTTCACCTAGACAAATTTCAACTAGATCATTGGATTCAATCAATCAATGTTTATTTCGTATGTTTTCATCAAATTTCTAGTAGGATGTGCTAGTTGTAGGTTACTGATTTTACAAGTATTGACTTGAATGAAGTAGGAACCTTTACGGAGGGCTTCAAAGCATTGTTAGCTACTTGTGCTTGAGCAATATGGAAGGCTAGGTGTGAGCTAGTCTTCGGAAAGAAAATGAAGAACATGAAGTTTATTTTTTAGCAGGACTTGAGGATCACCTTGAATCACTCAAGAAGGAGGAGGAATAATGTCAGGGAGTACCTTCCTCATTCTCTTCATAATCATTCAATTATAGTCATGTGTGATGCATCTTGGATTGACGCATTGTTTTTTTTGTGGATTAGGTTTCATTCTTGTGAATGATGATCGTTGCATTATCTTGGCCAATGCTATCTCCCCACTTGCTGAATCAAGCCTTCATGCTGAAATCTTGGCACTCAGAGTTGCTTTAGATCACTATTGCGAGTGACAACCAAATCCTATCCAAGTTCTTTGTGATTGTACTTTAGTATTGGAAATTCTGGATGGTGACAACCCTTGCATGGCTTGGAGATTCCAGGATGAAGTGAACAACGTTAACCAATTTACCAGGATTAATGCAGACCTTGTGATTGATTACAATCCCAAAGATTTTAACGGAGTGGCGGATGCGCTTGCTTGGCTGAAAGAAGTAACCTTGAATTGACCTTATTCCACAATGGTCTTGATTTGCCTAGATGGCTAATGGATGTAGTTGATGAAGCTGATCTTTCAATTTGAGTTTTTTTCAGTTTCTTTTGTTCTTTTTAACTATTGTGTAGCTCTGTCTATAAAAAAAACAAAAACAAAAAAAAATCAAATAAGGTAGTGTTAACTACATTTTTACAACTACCCTCTCTATAATTATACTACATACCTTATTATTGATGTAAAATCTTATATAAAAAATGTTCTCTCATTGCTCACTTATATCATTTTTTTTTATGGAAAGAGTCTTTGAGCTATTTTATTGAAATAAAAAGAGAATACATGAGTTCATGGTGTACAAACCAAAGCCAAAAAAAGGCTGCAAACAAGCCAAATAAAACAAATACAAGGAAACAAAGACCGAAATGAAAACAAAAAAGAAAAAAGAAATAGTTACACACTAATTCCAGAGCTGCTAAATTGCTTCATTAACCAGTGTGGAAGGTCCCTTCCCTGGTGAAATAGTGTAAGAACATGTGAATTAACACCATGAAGAGCAAGACAAGTGGCAGCAACTAACCAATCTTTAGGGATGATGTAGAGTTGAGGTTGTCCTAGGCTCAGCAGAAAATCATAAATGCTAGAGATCAGGGGATTGAGACGCCAAGCTTGTTGTGAATTCCCAGCCTTAATGAGGTTGTATAGCTCAGTGTTGGCAATGAAGATAGTATTGGTATGTAGCTCTGAAGCTACCCATAGCCGTTGATAAAAGCCAGTGCATCAGCTTCAAGGACTGACTCAACAGGATTGCTGCAGCAGCATGCAAATAAGAATTGTGAATTAGTATTTATATAAGATAGAATCCTGCGCCAAATACCCCATTCTCGCTACTTCCCACTGAAGAAACAGAGAGAAAGGGATTATCAATGAAGGTAAAATTGTTCAGAATTAGCTGTTTCCCAAATTGAGAGGATGAAGATTGAGAGTACTCCCTGACGTGGTTGATTGGTCTGATAGGTATAGCATGAAGGTTGGGCATTTAAAGTACTCCTAATGACAAGCGCCTCTCTTCCACTGGATTCCTGAAAACATCATTATCACAATCTTCTAAGGGCAATATAGAGTCCTCATCACGTTCACTTTTCAGCCTCAATCTCTTAATCACCCCTCATGATCATTAACTTTTTAGTTTGAACATTTTAAAACTATGTGCCTTATTCTTAAACAACAAAAGTAAATTATTTCGAGTATGAGTCTAGGTTTCTGATTTGTCTTTCATTTTTCTAAGTGCTATCTCTCATTCTTTAGGCAATTCCATTTTGTTTTAGAAACAACCTTGTCATTCTTTTTCTAACTCTATTTATATGGGAATGAATCAGAATTTCATTGTGAACAGTCAGCTTTATAATATATGAATTATATCTTCTAGCTTTACATAATGTTGCAATTCTATCACATAATCAATCTCACTCTTCTAACCACTTAGAAATCTAGTTAGGGTGACTTCTTGATCCCCCATGATGTTAGTTCGAATAACAGCAATCTGATTTCTTTGTGATATTCTTCAATAGATTCTTGAGTTAGGCATTGTAATTTGTAGAACAAAGTCCTATAGTAGTGATTAGGAAAAGCACCTTCTTATGACTATCTTCATATTCTCCCAATTGTTGATAGATTTCTCGTGGTTCCTTCACCTGTTCATCTCTAACTGATCCCATCAAATAATAACATAGTAAGTAAACTCAAAAATAATGAGTTATACCTTTTTTATACGGAGTAATGGTGATAGTTGAACATCAACTCCAACTTCTTTCTCTATTGTAAATATGACATGGACATTTCTTCATTAGATTAATGAAAGAATCTTCATTTTTATGCTGCCAAGGTTGTCGTGCATCTTACTTAGGACTTTTCATGACTGTTATTTTTTTCCAATCATCTGAATGTGCAAACTTGTCCACATTATTTCTTGGCAGTTGGTGTTCATCAATCTTGACATCTACTTCTTCTTTATCATTGAAATTATCTTAGAAAACCTATTAGTTCTATTAAGGGTTGGATTATTAGTTTTTGATAGTCACACAGACACACACCCCCCACAACAATTTAGAGGAGAGGCACAAATGTTTGCCAACCAAAAATATAATTGTATGTGCTTCATTATCAGAAAGTAATTGTTAACAATCACATTAAAAATATCATGGCCACACAAATACGGTCACTAGGGGAGAATGGTGAATGAAGATCCAACCCATGAAGGATTTCTTAAAATAACCTCAAGTCAGTCTCAACCTTCAATCAACGTGACACTCCTTCACTAAGATCTTATTACGAATGACTAGAACAATAAATCTTTGGGCCAAAACTTATATAGTCCTCCACATATGCCGCCTATTGAAATCTTCCACTCTTTCTTGATTCTCTGTAGCTTCAAGATCTAGTGTTATACCCTAGATGGATCACAGAAATGAGTTGACCCATTACCCATGTTGAACTGGTTGAATTATAACTCCAGATTGCAAGGCAACCTCTAGATACCTCTAATTTGGTCTTCAATCTTCCAAATTTATTTTTCAAGCAATTTTCAATAAATCTCTAATCACGCCAAATATAATCTTCAAATATTCTCCTTAGTTATCATTCTCTTCATTTGGCTTCATTAAAATCTTCACCTTAACCAGCACATCTTTCCAACTGAAGCATTTGTCAATTTGAACTTTTTCCAATGATAAATTCTAGCTTGATTTGCAACAATTCTCTATAAATAACTCCTTGCCAAGATTAGCCTTCGGTTTGAACTTGGTCAGGCCACCAAATCTTCAAAGTGAAATACAGCTACCCCAGCAATGGTCCATTAGCCTAAAAAGTCTACCACCTCACTACAACAAAGTTGGTCTATAGCGACAAAATTTAGCCGCAAATTTATAAATTTATTTAGGTGCAATTTTTTTTAAATTAGTTGCTATGGATATATTTTTAAAGGCAAAAATTTAAATTAGCTACTATATATATAAATTTATTTATTATTTTTGAAATAATAATTTTATAACGGCAAATCCATGTATTAGCCACTATATATATTAAATTTTTAAATTATGATTAAGCATATAGCGACAGTTTGTTTTATTAGCCGCTATAGATGTGTTTTTAACGGTAAATTTTTAAATTAGCTACTATAGGCACAAGATTTATTTAACAATAGTTTTTATAACGGCAAATCCATCTATTAGCCGCTATATATCTTAAATTTTAAAAATTATATTTAAGGGTTGAAAATGATCTTCATTATTTTTATCATTTATTTAAATAAAAATTATTTATTGAAAAAAATATATTATTCCGAATTTTGTAGATAATTTTTTATTTTAAAAACTTTTAACCAACTTTGAAAACTTTTAAAATTTTATTTATTTATATATTTATTTATTTATTTTAGATATTCCATTATACCAAATTTTTTTTATTTTAGAATAAATGATTCGTTTTAATTCTAATTATTAAAAAAAATTAAGGTGTATATTAATTAACTAAATATATCTAGAAATTAGGATTAGTGTGATCATTAAGCTAAATATTTTAATTAAAAAATAAAATTAAAATTATTCACATAAAGAACTTGCAGTTCTTCTTGATTAATTTTAAAAAGACCTATAAAAAAACTCACTTAATTATATTTATATCTCTCAAGTTTTAATTAATTAACTAATTCACCTCAAAATTTAAAAATAATATCCATGATCTAATTTCCCAATTGTTTTCACTTTATCACTTATTTTATTTTAATATTTTTATTTTCCCTATTTATTTATCTTATCATTTTTATTACTAAAATAAATCGGTGATTATAACAATGGAAAGGTATCCAATAATACAATTCAATATTTTTAAGTTTTATTAAAATCAATTTTGTTTTTCAAAAATTAGCTAAAAAGCTCCATCCCATTAAACAAACCCACTCTTTAACCTAATCATCACACGTGTCGAACTCTTTTATTCAAGCACATGTCCCATTTTCTCTAGAATTTTCTCTTAGTTTCAAAGAAGAGAAACAGAGAAAAGGGAAAGAGAGAGAGACAGAGAGAGACAGAGAGACAGAGACAGAGAGACAGAGAGACAGAGAGAGAGAGTACCACATTGTGAGAACGGCAGCGAGAGCTTCTTCTTGCGATGTTATTTGAATACTTGGAATCAAATCAATCGTGTTTGCTTCTTTGATTGATCGAGAACACCTGATTGGGCGATGGAATCCTCTTTTTGGATCAAATTTTCTTTAAGAGTTGATGTATTTTGTTACTTTTAATCGCTGGATTCTCTGTGAATTGATCTGTTTTTAAGGAGGGATTGGCTTTCCGATGATGCTAAGGATTTTTTGAGCAAGTGTTTGGTTAGGGAGTGTGGGAAGAGATGGAGCACTGAGAAGCTCATTCAGCATCCGTTTGTGAGTTTCGGCGAGGTTCAGGAGAAGTAGATGAACCCTAATTGGTTGAGTTCTCCGATGAGTACTTTGCATCATGAATTTTGGGACTTTGTTTCTGAGGTTGATGATGAACAGGAAGATGTACTGGAGATTGTGAGAGTTTTGGAGATGGAGTTTAGTGATAGTACCGCCGCCGGTGAGAGGGTGGAGGAGCTTGCCGGAAGTAGTGGGGGTTGGAGTTGGGATGATGAGGATTGGATGTTGGTTAGGAGCATTGGTGGAGGGATTAGTGATCAACTTCTTGTTGATGATGATGATGATGGTGATGGTGATGATGATTCATTGAATTCATCTTTTTTTTTTAGTAATAGGAATAGTAATTTAGTTGATTGTACAGAGGTGAAGCAATACTCCAATTTTGATATTTAGAATCAAAATTGCAATGACTATTTACTTTCATTGTGTTGATTTTTTGTGGCTCATAGTGGGTAGATGTCTAGAATATAAAAGAGATGGGTGTGTTATTGGAAATCTGGTTGGTGTTCTTTCAAACCATTGTTGGAGAAAATTTAATACATGTTTAATATAGAGATACCTGTTTTGTCATATATATGCTGTTTGAACTACAAATTATACAGTACCAGTTTGAATGGTATGTGCATTAGTTTATCTTTTGTGCCATTTATGAGAATCTACAAAAGTTATATTTCAGATGTTTACCATTTCAGATACAATAATGGTTACTTCATGTCTCTTTTTCAATATTTAAAAGGCTTTATGTGCAATGTCTTCTTGCAATGGATGTTGTCCATTAAACTAATTCAAGTGTCAAGTTTGTACTTAGAAACTTTGTTGGTTAAGAACTAATTTCTTAATTGATCTTGCATCTGTATTCAACATTAATCAAAGATAATCTTCACCATTAATAGGATTTCTTGTGTTTTCTATTACTATATGCAGTTTGTTGCAATCTTGAAGATTTCTGGTGTTTTTTCATTCTTCCTTTCCTTTGTTTATTTTAACATAACTTGCATTGGGAGGTCAATATAGTATAAAGGAATTCTCACTATATTTGCAGGAGAGGCTTGTCTGATTCAGAGATAAATTTTCTCAGGGAGGTATTTTTTATATTCATTTGGTACTTCATTTTGTTTTAATTTCAGGGCTGAAAGTTGAGAATTAAAAGAATTCAATATATAGATAGTTCACAATATGTTTCTGAAGGTGCATGGTGACAAAAGGACTCATAGATAATAGACGTTTAGCAATTTTGGGTTGAACTAGGTGTGCATAATATGTTTGGTTTGAATGTAGCATGGTATCAAAAACCATGTGAAAATGGTTTCATAATTTCATAGAAAGTATATTTGCAAGGTTGAGATAAAGGATATGCATACACACAAACAATAGGTTAAACAAACCCTAGTATTCAATTTAGCTTTTGTTTTTTCTCTTTGATTTTTGTTTTAATACCATCTTTTTTTTTCTTCGAATTTTCCTCAGAGCTCATCTTGTATGGAAATCCGTATTCTGGCCGAATCCTCTGTCTGCTCCTGCATGCTATTTTCAGGTCTCAATCTTTTGTTTTCTTTTAGTTTTTTTTAAATTTATTTTTATGCTGTTGTTTTTGATATTGTGATCCTACCATTGTGATTGAGAAATTTTTTATTTTTTTGGTTATCTCATTTGAAGTGTAATCTTTTGCTGTGATATTCTGGATTAGTTAGTAAGCAAGATGTGTTTTTTTTTAGGAATTTGGATTGCTGCAATAATTAATAATAAGCTTGGAGTTAATTATTGGTTTTATAATTCCGAGATAATGAGTTTCTTGGCTTCATTTTTCTTGTTTTTCTTGTTTTTTTAGTTTTGAGAGCCTGAGGTGTTAATTGGAAAGGAAGGGGCATTGGGAGTTCTTGATGATAAATGTGTTTTTAGCCACAATGTAATCTCTTTATAGGAAACATGATATTCAGTTTGCTCTTGGTTGAATTCGATGCTATTGGCCTTGGCCAACTTATTAGCTTATCAATGGGTACCAATTGTTCCATAGGAGGTATTAACTATTCAAATCTTTTTTTGGGGCACATAGAATGTGATTCCTGAAAATTGTTTATTTATAATTTGTTTTTTAACTTGTATCCTATTTCAAAACATTTTAGTTGCTATTTTATCAACTTGGTAATGGACGCTGACTTGATATTGTTTGAGGGATCTTATATAGAAAGGTTTAGGTGGTTGATTACACTAGCAAAGTGCTAAGAATTGTGGGTTTCATTAAGAAGCTATTAGCTAGAAGCTAGAGTTGCAAATTGTTACTGAGGATGATAATGAGCTAGATTTTGTTGGTTTAGTCATCTAGTGTTTTTATGTTGTTTCTGTATCATATTCGGAAATGTGAAGTGTTGGGTCACTCAACTGTTAGAGTTCCTATCCTTTCCTTGCTTGTATGGTAACTCACTTTTCAATAATGCTGACTGAATGTAGGTTGAGACTACATCTATGGAATAGAGTTGGTAATTGGTGGAGATGGAAACAATTTTCCAATAGGTTATATCTTCGAGAAAAAAAGATGAAAAATATTCTTTCAGTGAAGTATTGTACTGTAGCACAAATATTGAGACATTCCATCCTTTATTACATCCATCTACTCAGCTGTTTTGACTCCATTCTACTCCATTTTTTTTCCTCTCTAGATGGCATTGTCTGGTCCCCAAAATTCAGGCATCCCTTATATAGGATCAGATCATAAATTAGCTCTTGCTCTCTACTAATAGTAGTCAATCATCGCCCACAAGTACTCCTTCTGATACAACATATTGTAATCATATCATTTAACGTGTGATTATTCTCTACGGTATTACCTTCTCACGGCGACTTTTTTTTTTATGTCTAAAGATGCATTTCTTCAGTCTTTTATGCAGCCATTTTTTGTGTTATTGTGATGCTTGTTATTACAATGTAGTCTTCTTACTCCAATTCTTGAGAAGAGGATCTAATAGTTACCTTAGCAGTTACTATATATTGTAGACTGTGTCATCTATTTGGGTTGGTATCATAAAAATTTTGTGTGTTTTAATTTGCTCTGGAGATTTTGTTTTTGTTTTTTCAACTAAACTAATTTTAATTAAATATCATATTTTAAATTAAAATTATGATTTTGTGACGGTATGATTTAAGAAACCTGGGTTGAGGTTTTTTTTTTAAATGAAAAAAATTGGAAGCAAAATAAAAATTTTGATTTTTGATGTAGTGTTGGGGAGCTATGGAATTTATTGTAGGGCTGAATGATAATTGGGAATAAAAATGGTTAATGTGATAATAAAAACACTTGCTTAGAAATGATAAAAAAAATATTTTAGATTTTAATTAAGTTGGGACCAAAACAATTTGATTTGTTAATTATATTATTAACAGCGAATATATAATTATATTATTTTAATATTTTAATTCACATTGTTAATTACTATATATATATATATATATGCATATATAACTATATTAATATTTAATAATCTAAACCAGGATTTTTTTTTAAGGCTACAAAATAAGCCAATATGACTTAGCAATTAGTTTGAATAAGCACACCAAACATGGATGCTGTAAAAAATGTTCTAGCAAGTAATTAAAAATCATAGAGTAAGAAAATACTGACAAAACTATCTCCATTGACTATTATACAATGAATTTTCTGCTGCTTCTATGCCATCATGCTACTAATGTTGCTTCCTTGCAAATGTAATTGTTGTCATTGCATTAACTTTTCTCAATTAGCAGGTCCATAAGATTCTAAACTTGATCAAGGATGAATTTGTGAATCTGTGAAACAAATCAGGGACCCCTTTGAAGGTAATGTATATATTATCTTTCAATGGTGTTCAGTTTTCATTCCTATCCCTCTATCCCCTTCCTATTACCCCCATTCCCATTCCTCTCTTCATTACCCTCCCATTCCTATTCCGTCATCCAAATGCACCCTTAGATTAAATAAGCACACCGGACATGAAGCAGCAAATACTTTCTTTTTATTATATATATCATCACTGAATAGATAAAGGAATGTTGTGAATTTTTTCTTTTGTTGGATTTATTTTTTCCCCTTATTAATTTTCTACTTTATTGTTAATTTATTTTTCTTAATGCTTACTACATCTATTATGATTAATTAAGTTTTGAAATCATGTTATTTACTAGTATGACAACATGAACTTTATACAATAAAAATAATGTCAAGTTTCGATATTGAAATTTATTTTTTATTGATTATGGCATACAAATTATAAATCAACAGAGCAATTATTACTAAGAAAGGTCAATTGTGTTGGCGGCATGGATAAAGCATGGATGTCTAAGTCAAGGTAATTATTATATTCAATAAAATAAAACTTCATTATTTTTTTTATATACCATATTTAGAAAGCATTACATTATTATATGTTGTAGGCTGAGTGTTGAATATGAACAAGGAGTTAGGGAATTCTTGGAATTTGCATTTTCCAATACACTATCAAATCAAATATTGTGTCCATGCCGAATATGTGTCAATAGTGTTCTTTTGACCAAGGATGAGGTGTACGAACATCTTATTATTAATGGTATCCTGCAGTTATACAAAAATTGGTATGAACATGGTGAACAACCATCATCTTCTTCAAATCCAAATATTGCACATCATGATGATTTGTCAAGCCATGTCAATGTGCATGAAATGTTGCAAGATACATTTGGTATATCAAATGTTGACATGGGAGATGAAACATCTCCTACTTCATCTCCAGGAGGGCCGAATAATGAAGCTAGTCAATTTTTTAAACTTCTTAAAGATGCAAACAAAGAGTTGTACCCAGGATGTTCTAAATTCACAAAACTCACATTTATTGTTCGGCTTTATCATATAAAGTGCTTATCGGGATGGAGTAATAAATTCCTCACCTTATCAACGATAAGTTATATGTGTTGTTTTTGTCTATTGACTGTTTACTTTACTGAACAGGAATCAAAGTGGAAAGGATCCTGAGGCAATTGGCCAATCTCATTTGGAATTCAGGACTGATTTGATGCTTGGTTCTTTAGTTTATCTTTTGTGTTAGTGTTATCTCTCAAGGATCTTCGTTAGATATCACACTACTAAACCCTAGCTTGTTAGGATGAATGGATAGAAGTACGATGTAATTACTATTTGCAAGCATGTGAGGAGTGAAACATTGCATGTTCTGCTTGTTTTCTATTTTTTTTTCCCTAACTGATTTGTTGATTTTCAAGTTTTGGGTTCATGAGAAAAATTAGCAAAATAAGTTAAAATTGGTTGATTGGATTTTCATTTCTGAACTTAGATGATGTCTTATATTGGATTTAAGAAAGATGTTATCAAGTTTTGAATCGATAAGGAATTGATGTGGTTGCAGAAGTAAAACACTTGTTTTTTTTTTTTAAACTCCAAGTATGTTCACATCACTGGGATTAGTTTTTTAATTCTTTGTCTCTATGTTTTGTTTCAGCTCATGTGAGCTATCTATTTGGTGTGTGTTTGTTGATTGCTTGCTGCTCTGTGATTTGAGAATACAATGGGTCCTCATGTATTCATAAGTTTAAATGAGCTCTCCTCCTTGTCCTCCACCACCCGATCCATCCCTGCTAATGTCTCCTCCGTTCCGATCACCCGGAGAACTCCTCGCATCGGCATCCAGGCTTGTTCTTCTCCTTCAACAGCAATTGCCGAGCCTGAAGGTCTCAAGGTTTGTGCAGCTGTGCTTACTCTCTGGACTGAGGATTTTGGGTTTTTTGTTTCTGGGTTTTGAAATTTTTTAGGGTTTGGTAGATCACTTCGATACCTACTACTCCGGTGGAGGGGCAGAAGACTGGGACGAGTGGGTTGCGAAAGAAGGTGAAGGTTTTCAGGGAAGGGAATTACTTGGAGAACTGGATTCAGGCGGTTTTTAATTCTCTTTCTTATGAGGATTACAAGAATGGTGTTCTCGTATTGAGTGGTGATGGCTGGTACTTTAATCGGGAGGCTGTGCAGGTGTTGCTGATTATTTGGTTTTTCTGTGACGTATTTTTTGTTGGTATTGAATCCTTGTTGAGCTGAGTTTGTGTTTTCTTACTTGTTTGTTTGTTGTCTTTTGGTTCTTTGCTTTAGATCATTATAAAGATTGATGTTGGGAATGGTGCTGGAAAAGTCCTTGTGGGAAGATGAGCAAGTTGATGATTTTAGAAAGTTTCTAATTTGAAATTCTTGAGAATGTGCTTGTTGTATGATATTAAGTTTTCTCGTTGTTTTTTTACTATGAATAATATGTATCTTCAAAAATATAAGTTGTGTCTATCATAAGAAAAGACTGGAATTTGAATGTCTGAAAATATTAAATAAGCAAAACTGGGGGAGATATATGCTATGTTTCTGAACAGTTTGATCTGATTTTTGGCTGTCTTCTTTAAATCGGGGAAATGAAATGGTAGATGGCCAAATTTTCTCATTTTGATGATAAGTCACCACAGTTTTATGTGCAAAAAGATTAAAAAAAATAGGTAAAGATCTTGAAGCATTTATTTAAATAATAAGCACATATTTTAACTGAAAGGACTTTGGTCTATGTTTGTTTAGTATTTGTCTTGCACCAACGCAATTAGGTTGCAATGCTTGAAGAGGGTTGAAGTATTTAGATTTATCATTTGTGAGTTTCTGATTCACAGTGTAGGCTTCTTTTTAAATATTTATGCTATAGCTTGGAATATAACTTTTTATATTTTTTCAATGATTGTTTTTGTGACTAATTTTGAAGATGAGAGATTTTCAGTTTTTTCTTCTCTTTGAGAGTACCTTTTGATGGTAACAAGAAGGAAGATTTAGTATTAGACTATCAAGCAAGTAAAACAGTTCATTGACAGGTTTGGCTTCATGAAGACATATTTGTACAGTAATTATCAAGTTACTGCATATGTGACAATGTGCTATTTACTGATATTTGATGTCAAGCATAATATTTCTAAAGCTAAAAATATTCCTATAGTTTGTTTTGCATTATATTTGACAATGGATGCCCCTTTGGTGTTTAACGTTTTGCCTAAATTTGAATCCCAAACCTCACTAGAGTGCTACAATGACAAGGATGGCATAATGTCAACTCCTGCTATTTCTGTTGTAATCTGTAAACGGAAGGCATGTGTATTTATTCTCCTTTTTCCGTTGATTTATTTTAGAGCTATTCTTGTTATTTAATTTCATACATATTTTGGTAGGCTAATGGTGGCTTCATTATGAGTGCAAGTCATAATCCTGGTGGGACAGAATATGATTGGGCTATTAAGGTAAATTGTTACTGATTTGACTCCACTTTTTCTATCTTTGTTTGATGATCATAGTTTTACTGACAGTCAAGTAATAAACATCGACTGTGTTGTGTGTTCCTTTTTTTTCTCTTTTATCCTAAACTATCTGTTGGCATGAGAGGTATGAATGGAAAGGAAGGGATGGACGAAGGATAAGTAACTACTATTTTCCTTTAGTGCCTTTTTCAATTGATTTTCTTCCAGTCCAAATTCCCTTATTTGACTGATTTGGCTCCCTATAATATTTATTGTCACCGCCATCCAATTTTTATATCCCTCAAAAACCTTGAAGGCTCTAATAGTGTTCACTTTCAGTTTAATTACAGCAGCAGACAACCTGCACCTGAGTCGATCACAGACAAAATTTTTGGAAACACACTTTTTGTATGCTCCTCGTACTTTCATTTTTATAAAATTAAAGTTCTCAAGAACCATTTCATTTCATTGCTTATGCTGCAATTTAAAAAATCAAGAAACTACAAAAACAACTTCTGACTAGTTAGAGAGCTCATTGAACCATGCGTAGCAACATGATCTTCTTCATAAACTCAGAAAATTGAATCCATAAGTTTTCTTGCAACATCATAATCCATTTTAGAAAAATTCTGAAAGTGGAGCACATCTTGTATCATTAGCATGTATACCTTTGTCATGTTTACTTATTGGTACCTTAACTTTTATTATATTTCTGGACTGATACAACTGTCTTAACTCTTACTAAATTTGGTTGAGTGCATGCAGGCTTTTGAAGTAAACTATATTGTTTAGTGTATGTGTATATATATATATTGAAGGCTTTTTAGTGTTTTTCTATCCAAATTTCCCAGAACTACATTTTTTTAAAGTTCTGTTTTCTAGCCTTAACACTGTTATGTCTCTTTCTCTTATTAATTTCTCATGTTGTGCTTCTACTGTAGTTCAAGCTCAGCACCAACCAAATATGCTTCTACTGTTGTTCAAGCTCAACACCAACCAAATGTGCTTCTAATATTGTTCAAGCTCAGCAGAGGATGTCAATCTTATAAGAAATTTTTAAATTGGCTTATAAAACTCAGAGTAGGAGATTCTTGAAGACCTCCTGTGGTAAAAATAGGCAAGTCCAGGCAGTATGTGTTGAACTAACTCAGTTGTAGTTTATACTATATTCATAGTCTAAACTGTTATTGCATGTTTTTCATGTGCCTATGATGTTGTCATTCACTTGGAGCCATTGCCTAGAGTAACATGGCATTCTCTTTTGGTAGTATGGTATAATATGGTAGATATTTATTTTAGTTTATATTATCTTCTTTTTGCTTATAAGATGTTGCACTCCTCTTTTTATCACTTGGAGCCTTAAATTTTCCATCAAATAGCTTCTTCCGTGATGGTTAGTGCAACTAGAACTCAGAGATAACTAGATAAGAGTGTTTTCTATATATTAGCCACTAATGCATCGGTTATCTACTTACATAGTAATAAATTTATTTGTTTTTTCCCGTTTAACCTATTAACAGGTTTGGTAATGGACCATCTTTATGTGGAACATCAAATAGGAAAGCAGAGGAGGAGAAAAGAATGGCTCAAACAGAGAGGTTTGGGTTTTATGCTGCTTTATTACAATGATTAATTGTGTTTGATGAAGCACCTTGAGGTGTGTTCTTTAGATCTTATTTGACAAGCTCTGAGGCCTTTCTTTATGTTGTGTGTCAGGTTTGGGCTTGTTGCCCAAACAGTGCCCCAGGAAGAAGCAAAGAAGAAGGCTTGGCTGGACAAATTTGCACCAAACAAGAAACCAAATACTATAGAAGAAGAGAAAAGAAAGGCAACAGCAGTAAAGTTAGTGTTTAATTTTTATCACTGGCTCTCACTCATGTATATATTATCATCCAAACAAGTAGTTTGTCCTATCATGTTTTACGGTTCTAAATCATAAATGCAGGTTCTCACAAACATCAACTGCCTCATCAGTAACCAATGGACAAGCAAATCCTGAGATGGTTAGGTTATCTCTATCATCATGATTTATGAGGCAACATTGGAGAACAATAATGTATTGTTTGTTTTAACCTTTTGACTTGTCTAATTTTCTATTATTATAAAAACTGCGGACAACTATAGATCAGATCAAAGGAGGAACTTGAATGAAGATTCATTCTAATGCATCTCCAGGTCATTCATTTGTTTAATACCATCAAACTATCTCATCTTTGTTTTCTCTGGATCTAAAATTTTTATCTCAATATGTTTCTTATTTTATTTATTTATTTATTTTGTACAGATGCAGAGCAAACATGTATCATCTAATTTTGTAAAGTCTTGAAAGTTGTTTGCGTTTTTTGCAAATATGAGTCTGCAGCATATGGAAAGTTGAAACATTATCATCTCATGGAATTAAAGAAACATCACATAAAGTGATATGTTCTTTGTTTAACATGCACAATAGAGAGGTTCAAATTTGTATGATCATACATAAAAAAAACTTATTATCTGTTTATAAATCCCAGATCTGGTTTTGTAGTGGTCCATTTAATGTTGGTTTTTGGTAGGACCTCAAGGCTGTGGTGCTACTATTTAAATGCTTTGCAGAGGCTATCTGTTGCACTATTTGAGAATTGACATTGATACTACTATTTTTATGGTGTGAAATTAATAAATTAAATATTAATGTTGTCTTTTATAATTTCTCATATATATATATATATGAGAAATTAGCTTGTTTATATTAGAAACAGATTTGATTAGCTATTAAAATATCTACTCAATTTACAAGGCTTATAGCTGCAAATAAAATCTGTCATTATAAGATACTAAAGAAATCTATAAGACATATAGAGGCAGAAATATTTTGTCACTATAGGGATAACAAACAAATATATAGGTTTTATAGCGGCAAAAATGTTCTGTCACTATAGAATTTATAGCAGCAAAAATTTTCTACCGCTATAGATTATTGTGTAGTTATAACCTTAATAGATGAGATAGCGGCAAATGTGTACATTTATTGCAAAAAACATATAGCGACCGAGGTTTTAGTGGTTAATTGGCTATTTTCCGCTATAATAATATTGAGACTAAAATGGAATTTATAGCGGCAGATTTTTCTGCCGCTATAAGTCCTTATTCTTGTAGTGGGCCTCAATAATAGTATAATACCGTGTGACAAATAATGCCAACTCCCAACACTAACAGAACTTGTTTTTGTTAATAACATGTATTAAAAATCTTGTTGTGTTGTCACCTTCCAAATTGGCTGTAGAAAACCATCTTGCAACTTCATTCGGTCTCTAATCTCAACAAACATTATGTTTGTATGCTCAAACTATTGTGATATAGTTTGGAACAAGAATAAATCATTCTTCCTTCCCTCTTCAATTCCATCCTTCTCAGAGATGATTAACTTGCAAGAGAATATTAGTAATAACCTCAAAATACTCCCTCACATGTTTTTATCAATTAATGTTACTTAATTTTCTTTAAATTGTTGGCTTTTCTTTAGTAAATTGCTTGCACACTATTGCCTTTAACCCACTTATTTGTCGTTTTTGACTCTTTATCAACAAACTAAATCAAGAAATAAACTTATAGTATTCAATCAATGTCAAATCTTGACATAGGCAAAAATAAGTAAAAGAAAGAATAAATAAAATCAAAAGAATACAAATAATTGAAATGGAATATGGAGTCTAATTAGGTATATATTTGGAATAAAGATACTAAATTCCAAAAAAATTGAGAATATTTTAGGTAGTTATTCAAAAATGAAATTTATTCAATACAAATTAAGAAAGTATAAAGTGGAAATATTTTTTCCTAACAAAAGTAGAATGAAATAAAACCTTAACTAAGATAGATTAATTTTTATTTTATTTTTCCTTTTTTTTCTTTTTATGCCTTAAAAAAGTAATCCAAACTAGAAGAAACGGGGAAAAACAATTGCAATCCAAAGATATTGCATAAAAAATTAGATAGAAAATGATACATGAATCACTATAGAAAACAAAATTAAAGAAATAAAAATAAAAAAATAAACATTTAATCTAATTTTAGAACCAAAGCTCAGATGCCAAATTGATATGAACCCCAAGAATAAAACCTTGAAACCAAACAGAATTGTTTGTAATCAAATCCCAAGAAAGCTAAAATTAAAAATTTAGAGGAATCTTAACCTAATGCTTACAGAGAATTAGGGAAAAAATTGTAAAAGAAACTTGACCTAATAAATAAAAAATAAATAAATAGAGTTAAGACTTTAAAAAAAATTGAACATCATAGGGAAAAAGTGGAAAGCTATTTGAACCAAAAAGACTACACGAAAATTCGGCACGAATGACATGGGTGCCTTAGGTGGCATCCACATTACTTCCACTTACATCACTTCTCTCTATCTCTCTCTCCCTCTTTTCTAGTGCCTTTGGTTTCTCTTCACCTCTTTGCCCCTTCATTTGGATGACATAATGCGTTGGCGGGCGATCATCAGCTTTTGCCAAAAGGCCCTACTGCTCTCTTTTCCCCTCGCATCCACTCTCTTGATCGCCACCATCCTCATGCCAATCCTACCTCTGTACACCCTACTCAGCGCCCCTCTCCCCAACTCCCTCCCTACCATCACTCCCACCAGCATCAGCAATCAATTAGAAGAGCTTGAAGCCAAGGAAAGAGAGTGAGAGACAGAGAAGATACTGATGCCTCAAGAGAAATCATGAGTGGCTGCACGGATCTCGGAGAAACAGAACCGTGCCAGCAACCCAACAATCGTGAGATACACCGTTCCATCGATTGCATCCTCGCAGCCTCATCCTCAACTCCACCGCACTCCAGGCTCACCAAAAGCAACATCACCGCCGCCTCCGCCTAGCCACTGAAACTGAACCTAAACGACTTGTTTAATGAGTCGGCATGAACCTCAGCGAGCAACCACGAGTGATTGTTCTCAGAGCAACACCACCATCCTTACTCGGCTCATCCTCTCCAACTCCACCATGCCACCACAGCCGCACAGCAGTAGCAGACGAGGACAAGAGGGCAAGACTTCACATTATTCTTCTCCGGCATTCGGCTTCTTCTCCATGTGGGGAAGCTTGGATGGTGCCGGAGATTCCCTGTTCCTCCTCCATGAGCTTCGAGGATGCTTGAGCTCATGATGCATCCCATCGATGGCGAGAGAAAGAGAGAAAAAGATTAAATAGAGATAAATAATGATAAAATGAGCAGTTGGTGGTCGATAGAAGGGGAGAAAAAAGAAGAATGTAGATGAGAGTTGTGTGAAGGAGATGGAGAAGAAGACACCGGAAATGCACCAGAAGAGAATACAAAAATGAAGTGATGTGGATGCCACGTAAGGCAACCACGTCATTCATGTGAGGTTTTCGTGAAATGTTTTCGGTTCAAATAGCATGATTCGAGTTAAAAATCCTCATAATTTATTTGATGATCAGAATCATCTATCCTCTTTTTAAGAAGGCCTATTTATAACCTACATTCGTAGAATATATTAGAATAATATTCCAAACAAAACATGAAACTTATTTAATAAAAATCATTAACTTTTAATCATATGGTTGTATGGGATTGTGTGGGAATTTATACTACAGATTAGCATGAATTAGGTTGACCAATGCTAGACCTCTAACTTAGCTTTGGGTGAGCAAAATCAAGTACCCGATTTTTAAATTGGATAGGATACCCAGTTAAAACCGGATCAAATATCGTATATCCGAATTCAAATTTAAGTTTATCGGCCTTATGGAATTTTTTTAATATAATAACATTACATAAAAAACAAATATAACAAACTTAAAAAAGATTTAAATCTTATATTATTTACTACACAACAAAAATGATAAAAAAAAATTTATTAGTCCTAAACAATACAAAAAAACAAATGAAATATTTTTGGAAACATCAAAAGTCTCATAAGTCGCCGGGCAATGAAGACTAGAAGAGAGGAATTATATATATATATATATATATATTAAAGGGATTGAATTAGTGAATTGGATTTTTTTTATTTTTTTATTTTTCATACTTATAGCCCATGTAAAATCTAAATTTATTATTATTATTATTATTATTATTATTATTATTATTATTATTATTATTATATAACTTAATTTAATTTATTATATATAACTCTAAATTAAGCATTTGAATTTTTTTTACTTTTAGCTCTTGTAAATTTAATTTATTAACGTAAATAAATTTAAAGAGATTAGATTATGAATTTGGATTTTTAATTTTTTAGCCCATGTAAATTTTAAATTTATTAATATACACACACACATATATATATATATATGAGTATATTAAAAAACAAATCGGATTCGGATACCCAATAGTTTTTATTTTCTCTCGACTCGGATCTGATCCGATTTTCATGTTAAAAATTCGGATCAGGTACCTGCAAAATTCAAATCAGAAAATAGGATTCCGAATCAGATCATTAGATTAGGTTTTTTTTGCTCACCCCTACTTAGCTAGATACCACATGTCTAACTACTTCACAACATTGTTATCTGCCTCTTGAAACTTTCTTTCTTGTTAGTGGTATTAGTCCCCTTGGTAACTCAGCATATTAAGGGCAATTTTGCTCCCATCAAAACTTCCGTAAGTTAGATAAGGATTGTTCATGAAAAAGAAAGATAGAGAAAGGGAGAAAGATGGAAATGATCAAGTTTGAAGTTCTATGGACGTGCAGCGTTAGAGTTAGTGCTTCAATCACCTTAGTTTGTCAATATTAATCTCCTTTTATAGTCTCTCAGCTCCAAT
Source organism: Dioscorea cayenensis subsp. rotundata (assembly GCF_009730915.1). NCBI lineage: Eukaryota > Viridiplantae > Streptophyta > Magnoliopsida > Dioscoreales > Dioscoreaceae > Dioscorea > Dioscorea cayenensis. The sequence continues at coordinate 10,806,857 of NC_052482.1, forward strand.
AACTTAGAGGGCATTCGGATAGAGGGAAGGATTTCCTCTGAAAGGAAACCATTCTTTATGGCATTCCCATATTTGAGCATGCATTAGAGGGGAATGATCCCATTGCTTCCATCAAGAGAATATTTATTCACCCTAAAATTGGGGGGAATAAGAGCGAATGAAGGAATCGATTATAAAATGACCGTTTACACCTAGTATGGATTTAATTTAAAAAGCATTAATTAAAATAATAATTTATAATAATTAAAATAAATAGTAATTAACATAAATTTTTTAATCTGAATATTTAATTATAATTATTAAAGTGAAATAACATTTTGCCACGGTGCATATTTATTAAAAAATAATTAATTTAAATGATTTATTATAATAATTGAAGTGACTAATGATTATTAAAATTAGTTAATCTAGCATTTAATTATAATGACGAAAGTAAAATACCACTTTTCCTTGAGTTAATAAAATAAAATGAATAATTTAAATAACTAATTAAAATAATTAAAGTGGATAATAACATGAATTATTTAATTTAAATATTTAACTATAAAGTATAAAATGACATTGAAATTATTTTTTATTGTTATAAAATTTATTAATTTAGATAGTTAATTATAATAATTAGAGTGAACAATAATATTTAAAATATTTTATAAATAAACAAATTATTTATTATTAAATATAAATCATATCTTATGCATGAATATTATTTACTTTGCAAGGGATAAAGATAATTGAGAAATTGTTTAAATGATCCCCCTACCTTTTCCACCTGAGCAAAAGATCCCTTGAGTTTTACATGTCCACATAAAATCCCTGCTTTTTGAAAAGTGGAATTTTGAGTCCAACGGCTTGTTAACAGGGTTAAATTTGATGGGAATTGACAACAATACCCTTATAAGAATTCAAAAAGCATTAAAAATTAATGAATTAATGGATGATGTCAAATCAGTTTGTCATTCGTCAGTTCTCTGTAACTGAGTACTCTTCTCTGTAAATGAGTTCCTTCTTGCTAGCCGGAGAAGGTTTGCACGCCGGCGTGGTCAATCTCGTGAGAAGATATAAGGCGGAAAGAAGAGAAGAAGAGCGACGTTGGTGTTGTTTGTTCTGTGGGTGCCCGGAGATGTAAAGCTCGGAAGAAGGGGCCGGAGCAGAAGTAAGGGCCTTAGCGAAGAAAGGAAAGGCAAGGAAGAAGCAATTCACAGGTACGAAGGCCTTGTGACATCTAGGGCCGGTCGACACCCACTTTTTCCCCAAAGCATGTCCAATCTATGCAAAATGGTGTTGTTGTGCCCTAATTCCAGTAAAAGTTAAGAAAAGATAATAATGTACTTTTTATGTTCATGTAGTTTGTGTTCAAATTCTGTAAGAATTAGTCAAAATGGCAATGTTGTTGTTATTTTCTTTTTTAGTCATGAGGAATCAAAATGGCAATGTTGTACACATCTAAGATCATTGTGCAAAGTTCAATTGTTTCATTGTTTAATAGATTTTAGTAGAACACCAAGGCTCAAAGGAATTCATATTGTGCTTGAAGTGATATTCGAATTTTCCCCTTGAAAACATATACTTGGAATAATGTAATTCATAATCCTATTCAGTTTCACATGAGTATATGTACTTATAACATATGAAGCAGATATTATTGTGTTCTTGTATGGTATCAACAAAATTTGAAGGCTTACTTAGTATATTAGTATATGTACAAGAGTTTTTGTTTACTTTTAGTATTTTATTGAAACCTTTTGTGAATTGTTCATCTCTTGACTATAAGGAAATCCTTTGTTTGTATAGTTAAGAGGACTATGGCAAGAGATTCTAGAAATTTGTTGAATGCCCGATGTTACTTAGCACCACTCATGTCAACCCTCATAGAACTAAGGAAGAAGATGATCCGCAAACATTGGGATATCCTTCAAATGACTCCTTTTAGTCATTTTATGGACTTGGAGCCTATAACACAAGAGCGAACTATATTGGACGGGTTGATGCAAGTATTCGATGAAAGGACTAAAAGGTTCAAGCTAGGAGAAAGTCATTTGCAATTCAGGCCAAAGGATGTAGCATTGATATTGGGCCTACACTGTGATGGTGAGGCCATAGAGTTCAAATGTAAAAAGGAGCGATGCACACTTGAGGAGCAGTTCTTCACGAAAGGAGTAAACAGAAACAGGGACTGTCTAATATATACTTTAATGAATTTAGTGGATAAGAAAGAAGGAGACAAAGAGAGGAGTTTTGTCAAACTGCTTCTGGTGTATATCTTGGGATCATTGCTTTTTCCAACAACATCATGTGCAGCACCTTCTTGGTTAGAATATTACTTGAATGATTTAACCAAATTGGACCAGTACGTATAGGCACAAGTAACCCACAAATGGCTTATGGATGATGCTCTTGCTGCAGCTGCACGAGTGAAGCTTAGGTGTTCTGGGAAGCCATCTGTGATAGGATATTGTGTCATTGCACTAAATCTTTGGTTCTATGAGGTAACATGTACTGGGAAGAAGGTGCGTTTTGTGAAAACACCAAGGATCCTCTGCTACGGCAATAACAGCTGCGGAAAACAAGGCGGTGTCACTGCATTACTCGAGTCACTCTAGGGAATAGAAGTAAGTAAATGTATAGTTTTTGTTTACAATTTTATGTAAATGTACAAGAATTTACACAAATGTTCATATTTATATGTATGTAGATCAACTTATGTGAATATCTTTAACCTATGTACAATTCAAATAGTTTTAGAGTAAACATTGGGGTTGCATAAGCTGCCTTGTATGAAGCAACTATGTGATATTCAGCCACAAAATGATGAACGTTAGTATCAGTCTGCATGATTGCCGCACAAGCATGTCGACACGGTAGCCCATAAATTTTCCAATGTCGGCATGAGCATGTCCTATCATGTAAATTGATGGAGTTGCTATAGCAGTCAATAACCTCATATTGTTCCCCATTACAGTGGCCAACGACAAGGGACTTGCTTTCCTCTATCATTTCCTCAATCTTCTTGTGAACCACAGGACAAAGATGAGTGTCTCATTTCTCACATTGTTGGTGCCGATCATACCTCATGTTCATTACCTTGTACCTATGACACGTATGGATTAGACCAAATGTAAACAAATACGTGTGGATTTTGCATGGAGTACAACAATACTAAAGGCAACAGCTTCGTAATCATGCAATAATAGACATAACTAAACATTTTCATAATTTAATAAACATATAATTAATATAATAACGACTTACCAATAATATTAATTAGTACACACAAATACTAATTATAAAACTTCAAAAGTATTCACAAATCATGAAAAGCCATCTAGAAAAGTGATAACTGTACGAAAAAGTGCAGTTGAGAACATCTACTGTTAATCTCAATGAGTAAATTATTCAAGAATGCTGTTAGGAAGCAAACCTGATCCAGTCAACCATGTTGCACACAGGAAGGTGGCATGCTTCTTTTATCCATGCATTAAAAGATTTTGCAACGTTTGAGTACATCTCACCCCATCGGCATCCCGGGAATAAGTAATTACACCAATGTTTCAAGTCTTATTTTTGGAACAACCAGTTATGGACCTGCACCGAGGTGAGTAAGAGTTTGTTTACAGCATCATCATATTCTGAAGATGTGCATGCATATGCTACACATACAATCAACCTCCAACACTCATCTTTCAATACCCTCCCTAACTGACTATTTGATTTTAAGAAGTTTGCTTGAAGATGTCGTAGGCAATATGCATGTGGGGAAGAAGGAAACACCCTGACAATTGCATTCACAAGGCCCTTGGATCGATCAAATATGAACGTAATGATCTTGTCATAGTCAGCTTCACCATATAATGCATCACCTAATGTTGATATGAACCACGACCAGTTGTCATCAGTCTCATTATCCACGATAGCAAATGCCAAGTGGAATAATCCTTCATTTGCATCCTTGCTTGTTGCACCTAAGAGTATGCCACCATATCTCCCAAGTAGGTGTGTTCCGTCAAGAAATAGCATAGGTCTACAGCCCTTTCGAAATCCATCAAGACAAGCACCAAAACAAAAAAAAGCCACGTCTAAATCGCTCACCATCCTTGTCAATGATCACAATGCTTCCCGGATTTGTTGCAGTTAACTTTCCCGCTTACCATAACAGCAGATCATAGCTTGTTATATCACTTCCATAGAGAATTCCTCTTGCTAACTCTTTACCCATCCATGCTTGTTTGTATGGCAAATGAACACCTTGTTCACGCAATAAATCCCATTATATATCCAATGCACGGTATAGAGGACGATCTCGGAGTTTTTGTATTACATGCCTACTAACCCATTTCTTTGATGTTTTTGGATGTGACGTTGTGCCGATACCTCCACCACAAGTATGCACCCCTTGGGTTGTTTTGATTCTAAACGTTGGCAGGTTGTCATCTCTTGAAGCATGGACACGCCATTCACAACCATCGGCAGCACATGTCACAGTAACCTTTTCTTTATCATTTTTTATGAACTAAAAGTTGAAATTCCGCTTGATAGCATGGTCACACAAGGCTTCCTTGAATTGTGTTGCACTTTCATAACATTGACCAACTGTGAACATGTCGTGTTCAAAATTGCTTGAAGAGTTCAACATTGCTCCTTAGGCAAACTGAATAATGGTAGGGGGCATTGATTAAATGCAGTGCTTTGTGACAAAGACTCCTTGATTACATCAATACGAATGTTAAACAGTTACTAACATATTTAATGACTATTGTCTGAAATTGAATAGATAATAACATATGTAAACAAAAACTTCCATAAATAAACATTTGGCTGATTATAAAGACAATACCATCAAAACTTACGCACAACAAATGATTTCTAATGAGAAAATAATGCACAAAAAATGTATAAAGGTGAATTTACATGAATTACTGAGATTGTGAACACTATATAAAGAAAATAAACACTAATTGGATATGATAATTACGATAATACTGATGACACAGAAGCGGCCTCCGTAATTCCATTATCAATCTCGACTATCATATCCACCACATTCTTGTTAAACATACGGTGAACGTAACACATCCATTGGAAGTCGCTTTCTGAGCTAATACAAGACATTGTCTTGTGCTCATCTGGCATTATATACTTCACCCTCACACGGTTAGCTTCAAGGTTCCACCGTTCACATATCTCCTCTACTATCGACTCCCATGCAGTTAAGACAATGAAGTGTAATACATAACCCTCTCCCTTATGCCGTGCAATACTATAAAATGTATCCATCCCTGGATCAACGTAAGCTAACAAAGGTGAGATAAGGATTAAAATGCTCATTAACATATACATTATAAGTTGCACAAAATAAATACCATTACAGGATGTTTGTTTGCACTTTGTTCCCGCTACAAGCTTTCTTCCCCTGCTAGTCTTCTTCACCTACACCTTCATCGACTTTCCTCTCCACTAAGTTAGCCTTCAGATTGAGAAGAGATTGACTCCATTCTTACAAAAAGCTTGAGTATAGAAGCAATGGGAACAAGAAGCTTCTTCTACAAGAGAACAAGGACAAACAACCATACTTTGACAAGACCTGGCGCCATTTTTCCTTCATTTCCCTCTCAAAAGCATGCAAGGGTATTTTTGGTATTTTCAAAATATTTCACGGATCAAAGTAACAGTAGGGACAATGCGGAAAGAGAATTAAAAAGGAGGGGCTGAACGGTATATTTGAAAAGTTTTAGGGACTTATAAGTAATTTTCTCAAGATAATTTGATCACATTTGACATTTCATCATTCTACTTTTTTTTATATCAATGAAGTATCCTTCCCATCAATCACAATTTCCATTTATATTCCCCATCATGTATTCTCATCCCCTTTCAGTGAACTAAAAGTCCCCCTTAGTTTCCTCACTTTTCTGAGATTCCATCTCTCTATTAGATAGCAAAAGACTATCATATTTGGGAGATTTCATAAAAAAATTTCCTTTTGTTTATATGACATAGCAACTTTGCTTCTTTTAAATATTTAGTAATGTTTATCATGTGGATGTGCAACTTTTACTACTTAAGAAGTTCAATCATCTCTCGTAGATGAGCGAGTTTTGTTTATTCAAGAAGTTCAATCTTTTTCATTGGATAGCTCAGTCTTATATATTAATTTGTAAATCTAGGTCAAACCATATATCTAAGCATTTTTCTCCTACACCTTTGTATAGATTTTTATGAATATAAATATATATATATGCAATAGTGTCGCTATCACACTAAAATTAATAAGATAACTCTTATTGAATACTCAGTTCTTTCTTTTCTTATTTTTCTTTTATGATTTGTTGTATTTTGTTTCACTTGATTAGTCTATGAAATAAGTACTTTGCAGAAACTAAACACTATGCTTGATTGGAAGATAGTCATAGACTTTGCCAAAAATGAACACTTTGCGGGTTTTTTTAATATTATATATATATATTTTTTTTAATTATTTGATTAAATAAATTTTAAAAAATTACACAATTATGCAAAAACGGTAAACTGTTTACAGTTTTGCATAATTGAATATAAAAAACGGTATAATGTTTACCGTGCTAAACATTTTACCCTTTTTTGTTTACAGTAGAATGAGCTTGGCATAAGGGTTTCTCAAGAAGAAAGCCACAATCTTGTTGCCTCAGTTGGTGTCCACCATGAGAACATCCAGAGAGTGATCTCTGGGAATCCCAGAAGCATCAAGCCGCCCATTCACCTTCTTCACACTATAGGTTGCTGGGCTGGGTGGGAAGAAGGCGAGCTTTGCCGCAAGATCTGAGACCGAGCACCCCTTCACCATGGAGACCAATCAAACTCATTGACAAAGAAGCAATGTCATATGATGTAATCTCAACGGGAAAAAAGAAAGCCCTCTTCTTGCTCCTTTTTGTTTCTCTGATCTCCACTCTCACAAAACACTGGAATATGGAACAAAACAGCAGGTTTTTTTTTCTCTCTCTCTTAAGTCTTAACTCCTTTCCTTACTCACTATTTTTTTTTTTTTAAGGAAAAAAAGGATCTTCTTTTATGGGATTTTGCTGAAAATGTAGGAAGTAGCAAACTTTATGCCATTAGGGTTTGCAGCAAAATAAGAGAAAAAGCTAAAAAAATTGAAAAATAAAAAAAAAATGAAAGAAAAAAAAGGGTACAAAAACAAAAAATATTAAAATGACCATGGACTATTGATTATGGCTTAGGTTGGGGTTAGCCTCTGTCGAAGTCATGAGTCAGGTCATGCGGTTGAGAAGAAAGCATGAACGATGTCACCTAGTACAAGGGTTGCTTTGCGATCAATAACTATGTTTTTTTTTTCATATAATATTCTAATTATGTGTTTTACATATTTTTTTTAAAACATACAAAAAAAAATACATATTTTTAAATTCATAAATATTAAGAAAAAAAATAAAAAATACCATATATATTTTTCTTTTTAAAGTACAGCTTCTGTTGAGTTTGGACTTTGGAGCAAATGATGTACCTCTTCTCCGCCAGAGTGAAATTGGAGTATATTAAAAGCCTCAAACAAAGAAGGAAGCAAGTTTATCCAAAATTGTTAAGCTCGAATAAATACCATGACGAAAAAAAATTAATTCTTTGGGGAAAAAATGCACTTATTGATTTAAATAAATTTAATGGTCCTCTTAGTTTGAAAGATCCACAAGTAGCTTTAGTGAATTGAAAATGATAGCAAAGAAAATAAATAAACATCACACACAAATAAGAACGGTCATGGTTAGATGGATAATATTCACTCGTGTTTTTTAATATTTATATTTTAAAATATCAATATATTTTATTTGTAACATGACTATATATAAATATTGGTATTTATAAACCATATTTTTTTATAAAACATAAAAAACTCATAAAGACACTCATACTATAAAACCTTCCATATTATTTACCATATTTTTATTCAAACTTTCAAACTTTTTAATTAAAATATGTATAATATCCGAACATATCACGTACCATAATTTTGCATACCATACTAAACTAACTATGCCCGATAGTGGACTAATTGCAAGCTGGTGTCAACCAAGCCCATAAATCTTGGTTAGCCGGTTACACTCGGCCCGCCATCTTTAAAAGAATTCAATGCGTTCAGTAAGATACATCCAATGCACTGATTATAATTTTATGTCATTTTATTGCTCGCATTCAATCATTTGATGGTGACCTCTTCAGGTGAAAATAAGTTTTAACCCTACTTAGCATCTACGTCAACATAACCTACATTGCAAGACAAGCCTGTCGCAGGCAAATAAAGAGAACAGAAAAAAAAAACACCATCAAATATCTCACAGAAAAAGGTTTACTTTAACACCAAAAATAAAATATAAAAATAAAAATGCTGTGCACCCTCCACCTCCCCTAAACATGTATTCTGTGGCTTCTATAATTCTTACTTGCAGAATGCAGTATCTGACCGAAACCACACAAGTAGTTTCCCTAGTGCAGTATCCTTCAAAGTGAGAGTTATCTTTAGTCGTCCCATCCGGGGATGTTAGTAGTCGCTTCATTTACCATCTTTACAAGTGTAACCTGCACCAAATCAGTGAAGCATCTAGTTGAGCAATTTGTTCTGGTTTCATCACTGTATTAAGAAAAAGAGTTCATACTCTATTAGGTTCAAGATTAAAAATTATACTGCCTTCTAAAATTTTAATTGAAATGACATGAACATTGAAATTTATAATAATTTGTAAAAATTTGAATTGAAATGGCATAAAGCTATATCTATAATATAGCATGGTCTGAAACGAATCATCATCCATGAGGTGTTTTCATAACCATTAACATACAAGTATAACAGCCTAGAAGCAACAGTTTAATGCAGTATATCATAATGAAGATCTCATATGCTCAAGTGCAATCTGACCCAGACTTGAATATATCTGTATTTACTAACTTCTAAGGCGAAAACCCTATTTCCCTTTCCACAAGTTCTAAAAAAGTTAGGGCTTTTGGAAACATTGTTTATCACTAGCACAGTAAGACTTCACAGATGACCAACACAATGTCTGCTGCCTCTGACTAATTTCATTTCCAGATGTCAGAATGGAGGTACAGAAATTCATCTTGACGCAAGCGTCACGGTAGCTTTACTGTGTCAATCTTAAATAACTGGGCGAAGAATTCTCCTGGGAAGGTATAAACCAAATAGATAAAGGCCAAATGGGCAAGCCCAATGACATTGACCACTCATTAAGGAGCCATGGTTGAGTAAACTTTATTTTATTCTCTCCTAGTTTAAAAAAAGAAAGTTCAAATTCAGAGAAGATTTATATCTGCCTTTGAAGAACTTCAGGGAATTTATGAGTCGTAAATCTTATTTCTTTTATTTATCAGATGAGAATCAAGGGTATTTTCAAATTTGTCATTATAAAAAATTTTACTTGTACAAAGTTGCGGAACATAAACCATCATCAATGCAGTCAGGCCTACTGACATTATGAACAAAGTGTACACAGACAACAGAGCTTTCAAGAGGGATCAAGGGCTAAAGATTTAACATAATGAACAATAATTTCATAGGCACATGTCTTCCAACCACACAATAATGTTACTGATGATAGCTCATATATAAGTCCCTATAAAATGGAAAACTTTGATAAGTCACACTTAAACTCTCATGGCCTTACTTGAAAATCTGACATTCTTTTACCTTACTTGAAAATAGTATAAAAATTGAAGTAAAATTTTAAATCCAGTTAAGTTAGTAATCATCTCATGGCCTTTGCAGGCGATAGAACATCAAAGCCTTAATTGAGACATATATGAAGTCTGCTATATACTCCTAGATAATGTATGTGTTTAAGACCAATCGCAAAAATCATTTTCTTCATTTCTTCACTGTCCAAAGTCATACACTTCTCTTTTACATCCCTCGCATACATATCACTGCTGTCATTTACTCCACCTTTTAATGTGTTGGGGGATTAAATCATTTATGGCTTCACATAAGTTCTTCAGTTTTAGATCAAGTTTCAGACTCAATTTAATATGTTTAAATATTTAAAAAAACCAAAAGACTACAATTTTTTCTGTTTTTTTACCATTAAAAATTTCTAAATTCAACCTGAATTTAAAAAAAAAAAATTCCTCCTTTATATAAATGTGATAGACCAACAAAAATTTTAGAAGATAAGGGAACAAATAATGGGTTTTATTGAAGGAGAATTGCCGGCATCTAAACACAATGACTTCACTCCTAATACGACTAACTGCTTAATTCCAGACAATAAAATACTTCATATTTATAACAACCCAAGAAAAAAAAATAACCACTTGCTAACAAAAAGATTCCACTAGCTACTAGACAAAAACAACTAACTACCAAATAGGAACACCTACAGTATCAGATGCCATGTGCTTTAAATTTGTCTTCCATGTCATCATGTTTCTTCTTTCTCTTGAGATACAGTTGAAGTGACAGATTCTTATCAGTACCCCCTTGAAATTTCGTCTTGTCCTCAAGGCGAAAATATTAAAAATGTCAAATAAGCAAATCATAATTTTCCCAGGTAGCTTCCTCAAGAGAATGGTCCACCCATTACACCAACAGCCCCAGATTGTGAAACCCAACAATGTGACAACTTTTTCAAGGCCCAAAGATAATTTCCATTCTTCATTGATTGCCAATGCGACTGGAAGGGAAGAGGAAAATTGACCATGAGCAGGACACAACAAAGACATGTGAAATATTGGATGGGCAGGCGTAGTTTCTAGGACAGTTACTTCATAGGTTGCCAGTCCAACATGACAAACAGTAGTATAAGGACCAAAATAGCAGGGAGAGGACTTTTCACTCCTTTGCTTGGGAGCACCATCAAAAAGGCTGAAGTCACAATAAAACAGTGTCTCCCACTTCAAAGGACAACTCTCATTGGTTGGAATCTACTTGAGCTTTCATAAATGATTGAGCTTTGAGCATATTAGCACGCAAAAGTTACAGCATTTCATCATGACCAATGAGCTGTACTTCAAGATCGGCAATGTGAGTTTCTCTGTGAACAAAAAGGTGCAAAGCTCGAGGGTCCCGACCATAAAGAATCTTGAATGGAGTTGTGATAGCCACAGTGTAAAATCTAATATTGAATGAGTATTCTACCCCAGCTAAGAACTTCAAAAAAACAGGTTTCTCATGTGCAAAACATCGGAGAATGACTTTAGGCTGTCCGTCAAATTAATGATGATAGGAGGTGCCCATGCAAAGTTGAGCCTGATTAAAACGAAATAATTCTTACAAAAAATTACTAAGAAAAATAGCATCTCTATAAAAAAGAATAGAGTGAGGCATCCCATGTAATTGAAACAAAAAAGAGCTGTCGCTGTAAAGAGGTGAGCCAGAAGAATGAAATGATTATATTTGCTCAATCGATCAACCACCACCAAGATAGTGCCAAACCCACTAGATTTGGGGAGTCTAGTGATAAAATCTAACGAGATATCTTCCCAAACACGATCAAGAATGAGAAGCAGCTGAAGAAGACCCGCAGGAGGAAGGGTCTGATATTTATTCTGCTGACATATAAAGCAGTTTTGCACATGAAATTCAGCATCTCTGTTAATTTGTGGCTAGCAAAATTATCAGTGAGGCACTCGAATATTTTGAGGTAACCTCCGTAGCCTCCAATTAAAGAATCATGGCATTCTAATAGAATCTTCTTTCGTAAAGCAGGGCCCTCATGAATGACAAGGCAATTTTAATAAAAAAGTTTATTACCAGCCAAGTAAAAATCCTGGATAAGTTTTGGGATCTAGCTTGATGGAGATGATGATGTTCTTGGTGTAGGGATCCTATTACAAAGCTTCTTGAAAATTAAAAAAATCTATATGGATCGGTAATGCAAGTGCCAAAAAAATCCACGTGTTGCGGAATCTGCGAGAAAGCATCAGCACCTTGATTGTCCTTGCCCAGCTTATATATGACAGCGAAATCAAAAGGAGCAAGCTTCATGAGAAGTTGCTCACTTGTTGTCACCTGTTGGCTAAAAAGATATTTAAGGTTGCAATGGTCAATCTAGATAAAACATGTCTTCCTAACAAACAATGTATCCATTTTTGCATTGCAAGAGCCACAACCAACCATTCTCTATCTATCATAAGCAGATTTTTAACAATTAGAGAAATAGAAACTCTTACTAAAATAAGCTATGGGATATTAAGATTGTGATAAGATAGCTCCCACTCCCGTAGACAAAGCATTGCAGTCAACAGTGAATGACAGATTTAAATCTGGTAGCCACAATATACGAACAGTTGTCAAAGCTTGTTTGAGCATATGAAAAGCTGATTTTGCTTAGAATTCCATTAGAAACCATTCTACTTAGTTAAGTCTATCAATGGTTGAGCAACCAACACATAATCCTTGACAAAATGGGGCAATAACCTGTCAAACCAAGAAATCCTCGCAATTCTTTGACATCCCGAGGCAAAGGCCAATCTAAAGAAGCTTGAGTTTTTTCTGAATCAACTGCTACCCCATTTGAAGAGACCATATGTCCCAGGAATTGAATTTGCTTTTACCCAAATAGACATTTCTTAATAAATTGGCAAAGAAAACATTAGATTTGAAAAAGGCAATCTGCAAGTTGCTACACTTAGATGTCATTGAAAAATACCCAGATAACTTTGTGAAGGTAAGGTTGGAACATGCCATTCATGGTGGACTAGAAGACTAAGGTTAGCATTAATGAGGCCAAAAAATATTACAAGAAATTCATAATGCCTGGAGTGGGTCCAAAAGACTGTTTTGTGCATGTCTGGGGATGCATCATATCTAGTGGTCACCGAACTTGGGTTAATTTTTGAGAAGATAGTTGCTCCATGTAGTTCATCAAGGAGTTCATCTATGTTAGGGATAGGATAGGACATTTATCGGGTACAGTCAGTGGTTTAAATTTTGGAAATTGATACAGAATCTCCATGAATCATCCTTTTTCTTAACTAGCAAAACAAGACTAGCAAATGGACAAGAACTGGGATGGGAAAAACCTAAACCCAATCAGCCATTGACCTGAGTTTCATTCTCTATTTTTTAGGTGTATGATAACAGTAAGGTCTAATATTTAGGGGAAGTGCATTGGGCAATAAAGGAATAGAGTGGGTATGTAATCGAATAGGTGGTAATGGGGTGACCTCCGCAAAAACATCCTGGTAAGATAGCATAAGGGATTGGATGACAAAAAGGGCCATATTACATGGAGATTCAGCCAACTTGGAGTAGGATTGAGGAGAGAATTCTGAGTTAGCGTTTGGAGGAACATCTTGCACCATGTAGCTAGTGCCATCCAAGTAAAAAATCAGAAACATCCCCTTCCAATTAGCTTGAACAGTGTTGAGTGAAGCTTACCATTTAATTCCTAATACAACATTTGCATCTCCAATTAGAAAGGAAAATAATCTTGACTTATCTTCAATCCTAACAACTGCATAGAGACATTACAACAAACTTGATTGCACTTAGTTATTTCCCCATTCCCAACTTGAATGCCAAAAATGGGAAGAGTATCCACAGCTAGACCTAATTCCTCAATAAATGGAGTTAAATAAAATTGTGAGAGGATCCACTGTCAATCAGGATCAACACATGCTTGTTCAGAATGGTGTCCCAAGTTTTAATATCGCCCCTAAAGTTTCTCCAAGAATGGCATGGAAAGAGATCTCAGCCAAGTCCTGAGAGTTGTCTTTCTGCTTTGCTCACCTTTGAGATTGGTCTCCCCATCGTCAATCAGGTCGCTGATGTCAGACAATTCTAATAAAGAAAAATACCGCCTTGCATCTATAGCATGGCGTGAACTTCTAGATGCAATGAAAGCAATCCTTTGTTGCACCTCAGCTCAGCCTCCCAATTTTGATTTTGCGTCACTAAAGCTGTGTTTGGAGTGGTGGAGACTGTGGCGGAGACTAGGTTGTGCGAATACATAAGAAGAGCTGGTCATGGTTTTGCAATTTAAGAGGAAGTCACAATAGGCTTATTGAAAGATGAAGAATCGGACCATTTCAGGGCTCGGGCTAAGCCTACCTTTGCTTCAAATTCAAAGGCCAAACCCATGTTCCCAGGAATGCTACACCTCTTTGGAACCACGAATTGGATCGTGCGATCCGGATCTCGATTCGTTTGAGTTCCAGGATCGTTGGGAACGGGAATTGGTTCCATGAAAGCAATGGTCCAAACAATTAAAGAAATTAATGGTTTTCTATAGAGAAATTCGGATGCATAAAAGAATGAAATGGGTTGCAATGAAACAAAGAGTAAATTACAAAGGGAAGAGAGAGTTATAAATGTTATTTCCGAAGCATTACAGCGGAGTACAAAACCATTGAGAGAAAGAGGGAAAAACAAGCATCATAATGGTGTAAAAACCAATGAGAGAAAGAGTGAAAAAGCATTAAATGGGGTGGAAAAACCAATGAGAGAGAGTGAAAGAACAGAGAAAAGAAATAGTTAAAAATAGTTTATTAAGAAATTTATAATTGCTAAAATATTAAAATAGGAGTTTAGGTTAGGGACATCTAAATGTAAATTACTCCCAATATTTATTTCTTAATCAAAGAAAAAGTAACATGTTATTTTATTCTCAAAATATTATTAACTTCTCAAATATATCCTTCATAAAGTAAGAACCAAATGAATCTAGTTACCTTTAAATTATACAATGTAATGAAAATAAAAATAAAGAATAGGCTTTTAGTTAGTTAAGTAGGCAGCTGGCCAGCTGCCTTTAAAATACCAAAAGTCGAAAAGAGTAAGCATAGACCATGGGTAACTAAAGCCTATGCCTCGGTTCAATTATGAATGTCATTCAATTTACACTACAATAACAGTGCACCAAACGTTCAAAACCTATGGAAAATTAATTACAAATAAATGTTATATCCACTGACCGTCCATCTCCTAATAGAAATATCTAGCTTCTCAGTCTGAGAATGGAACACTCTTTTCTTTTCCTCTTACTACCAACTTCACAAGCAAATAGCAATGGTGTTTGGTAAAAGAAGAAATGAGCAACTTGATGAAGATCCTAATGATTCAAGTGATGATGATAGTCTAAAAATGATCCATGCTAAAGGAATTCAAGCAACCAAGCAAGCAACAACATATGAGCCACAAGAAGATGATGCAAAACCAGATTCCAAGTCCAAGCCTTTTTAATCTGAAGTGGTGCATTTTAGCCATTCACAAGGCAAAAATCCAGGTGGAACTAAGCTTTGGATGTGCAAACATTGCAACAAGTATACAAGTTCATATGCGAGAATCCATTATCATTTTTTTGGTGTTCCAGTGGGGACAAAAGCACAAATTCAGAGATGTCAAGCGTTGAAACTGAGAAGAATATGAAAGAATAAGGAGGATGGTCCAAGAACCAGAAAAGGTTGGTGTTTCCTCATCTTTGAAGAATTCTATTGTCAACAAGAAGCAAAAGCCAGTGGCTGCTAAGCCAATTAAGGAGACCTTCAATATATTGGACAGAAGTTCAGTAGATTTGAAGATTATAAGAGGATTATGTGCAAATGACATTTCCTTCAATGTGTTACAGAATCCTCAATTTGCTGAGATGGTGACAACAATTAACAAAGCTCCATAAGGATATAAAGCTATTTCATTGAAGAAAGCAAGAACAATTTTGTTGGATGAGTGCAAAAGGGATGTGGAAAAATATTTGGTTTGGTACATGTCTATTGTTTTTGATGGCTGGTCCAATGTCAAGCATCAACCGTTAATCAATGTCATTACAACAAATAGCTGTGGAGCAACGTTTATGAATGCCGAAGACTTCTCTGAAGTTGAAAAAACAGGCGCTGCAATTGCAGAATTCTTGCTGAAATCTATCAAAGAGATCAGCCCATCAAATGTCCTCCAAGTGGTTACTGACAATGCAGCCAATTGCAAAGAGCAACTGGAAGAGAAATTGAAAAGGTACATTGGCACATCTTTTGGTCACCATGTGTTGTTCACACACTCAATTTAATCTTTAAAGATTTTGCCAATGCATTTAAGTAGTTAAGAAACACATATAGGAGGGGTAAAGCAATTGTTAAATATGTCCTTAATCACACAGAGGTTTTGACGATGTTTAGAGCACAATCAAAACTAGAATTGTTGAAAGTTGCTAAAACTAGATTTGCTTCTCATTATATTCTATTGAAGAGGTTGCTTGATTGTAGAGAGGCACTTGCTAATACCATCTTACTTAAAGCATGGAAAGAATGGGTAAAAATAGGAGATGAAAATACTAGAGATATGGGAAACCTTGTGGCTGAAACTATTTCAAGTGAAATTTTGGGAAGATGTTGAGAATGTGATTATGATAACAAAGCCTATCTATTTGTTAATTAAGTTTTGTGATGGTGAAAGTGCCAAAATGGGAGAAGTTTATGAAAAAATAGATACCATGTTAGGACAAATCAAGGATGTCATGCATGGTAACAAATATGAAAGTGATTATCCTTGTATGGAAAAGAAAATACTTGAAAGGTAGGAAAAGATGAATATTTCCATGCATTGCCTTGGGTTTGCTCTAAGTCCTCGCTTTTATGATGTTCGTTATCTTTCTACTCCTGCACCTGGTGGATATCCTTGAAGAGCTCCAAATTGTGACAAAGAAGTTGTCTTGGGTGTCATGGAAGCTTTCAACAGAATAGCAGAAAATTCCAAAGAAAAAAAGCTTTTATGAGAGCAATTTGCTAACTTTCATCAAGATTTTGGAACTACTCCGGTCCATAATGTTCTTGTAACATCTTCACTAACTCTTCCCAATAGAGAATTGAATTTTCACCATTGCTCTATGCAAAAAGATCAAAAGCATCACTTTCCAAATACATGGATATAATTTCAACTTTCAAATCATTCGAAATTTGATAATAGTGAAAATATTTTCCGCCTTCAAAATCCAACCACGGGGATCACCCCTTTTGAACTTGGAAAATTTTATCTTCATATGGCCTAGCAGGGTGTTTATCCTCACAAGTTATTCATATCATCATCCACGTCATTCAACCTAAAAATCCTGCCTTTTTCTTGCAAATCGAGACAAATCTCTATGGCCTTGTCCATGTTAAATCTGTTAGGGCTATCGCTAGCTTAGGCTTTGAGTACGGCCACCTCGGCAGCTAAAGTGCCAAGAGGCAATGGATGATAATTACTAGGCCATAACATCCAAGTTTGGGTTTGGTGAAAAGGTAAGAGGAGGATTTGATGATTCATTGTGAGAAATAAGGGCTCAAGTCAACACTATGTTAAATCATAAACTTACGCTGGCACAAACATGATAAACCATCAAAGATTGCAGAAGAGATAGAAACAAATAATGCGTTTTATTGAAAGGAAACGTGCCAGAATCTAAACAAAATGACTTCAAAAAAAAAGGAAAAAGAAAAAGATGACCATATGGCAAGGACAAGACTCCTAATATGACACAATGCATGATCCCAATCGCATCTTGAAATTAACCATATAGTTATTTATAGCTATAACAACCCAACAAAAAAATAACCCCTTGCTAACAAAAAAAATTCCACTAGCTACTAGCTACTAGATAAGAGGTAATTACTATATAGGAACACATGCACTTTCTAATGTCGTTCTTTGACATGGTCTCCCAGGTGCCCATATTTCTTCTTTCTACTTAAATATGTCTAAAATGTCATATTCTAGTGTCCTTTTTCAATCTATCCTTTTATTACATCCGGAAAGCATTTATTATATATATATATATATATTTCTTAAATTTACCTTCTTTCCACTGTGATCAGAGAAAATGAGAGAGAAAATAGCATAGGTAGGCATTAAATATAATAATATATAGAGAGATTATGCATGGAGAAATTAAGGGTAATTTTGGAAAGTGAATTAAAACTTTTTATTTTGTTTTGTGAACCAACTTTCTTCATCCAACAGATATGGTTATTTGAAACATTTTAAAAAGGAGTATTATTTAATCTAGCAAGCAGTGGTCAGTTGTGAAAAGTAGACTGTTTCCATGGCAATTTGTCTAAGGTGGGCACAAAAGCAAACACCTCAGTTTATAAATTTACTCTTATTTATATCTTTATGAATGCTCATTGAACTCAATAACATTCAAAATAATATAAACTAATTAAAATGATAATAACGTTTCAATCCATGATCCATATCTAAGTTTGTAGAATAGACACATTTGTATGCAGATGGAAAAAATGCGAAGAGAAATTCAGGGTAGACAGCACAAAATAAACGAGTCAAAAATGGAATTCAAGAGATATCCTAGTTAATAGATAGAACAAAACCAATGTGAGCCAATGATTATTGTAATATAGTAACCATTCAAAAGAAAAAATTTAATCTAGTCAAGAAAAATTCAAAATATAGAACCACCAAGAAAATTTGACCATGGTGAAGAAACTAAATATAATGAAAAGATATGAAACTTCAGACGTACCACACTTTCAGGAACTCCTGGAGGTGGCAAAGAGAGGTTTCTTGGTGGTGGACCACGAAGGTATGATCTTTTGTCAAAGCGCCATTCACCAATTTTTCCATATGTTAGATCACCCTAAATTTGTTGTAAACAACCAACGTAAGCAAATTTACTAAACATAACCTTCTTAATAAAACATTGAAAAAAAATTGCATCAATATTAGCCCCATCAACAAAACAGGTCCTCTATGGAAAGTTTCAATGTTCTCATCTATGGATAACCAACTAAAGGTAGAGAATCACCTTTAAAGAATAGTCACATCCATATGTATAGTGAATGATATATGTGTTCCCCAATTTCAAATCCCAAGGAGGCTGAAATATAAATTTTAAAAATTTGGCATGCCAACTTCAGCAATTAGAATAGTGAAAGATTTGAATAATCTTCAAACTAGCAAAACACATGAAAACCTGTATCATAAAATCTTTACGAAGAATATGTTGCACTCCATGTAATGCACTGGCAACAGCATATCCATACCTTAACACAATAACATAAAAAATCATCAGAAAATGAATCCAGCACACCATGAGACAATATGGTAAAATAAAATCACACATTGAAGTAAAGTGGTCTCACATTTCTAGTACCCATCCAAAAGCTTTGTCAGTCTCTTTATCATCTTTCATCCTCAGAGAGACATTCATCCAAGTAGGAGCAATTTTTTCCAATTGGGACTGAAATGGCATAAAATTTAAACCAACGTTATCAAGTTAAAAATTCTGAATTTGATAACATTCTATGAGAATTCCAATCATTTCAATCTTGAGAAAAAATAATGAATATAAAGATAAAACAATGAATGGATAAATTGTATCAAAAGTAAAAAGCATAACCAACTTTTTACAACTTGGTCTGCAAAGACAGAAATATAAAAAGCCAAATTATCCAGCTTACAAACTTACCTTTTGAATAATGACAGGAGAATTACCAATAGGGTCAATATTTGTCACAGGACCCTTCTCTTCAGGGAAAAACTTCCTTAGTAACTTTTCATGCTCAGACGGTTTGATGTAAAAAAATGGGAAACCTGTTGGATAACTTCTACGAGCCAAGTTAGGCAAAGGTTTAACAAAGACGTGATCTGGTTCTGCCATTAGTATGTAACTGCATTTTGAATTATTATGCAAAAGAATAAAGTTAGACCAGAATAAGTAAAACAAAGAGGGATAAATAATAGAGTCTTCATATACATATGAACTCACTCCTCTTCAATTGTTGCTTTTTCTAGCCATTGAACAAAAGCCCACGGTCTATTCAATACAATGTAACCCTAAAGATGCACATCAAAAAGCAATGTGAATTACAATATCAAAATATTATAGGAATAACAAGTCAACAAACCCGGCACTTTCAAATCTACCCATTTAAAGCTAAGTATAAAAGATTTACTTTCCAAACATATCAAGCTAAGGATACTGGAAGGTTGGTAGTTAAACAACCTTTCTTCCTCATACTTCAAGAGAATTAACTTTGTTCAAGTTCTACAACAGATAGGACAAAGAAAGCTAATCATGTACCTGTCACAATTAAAACATAGAAGAAAAGTAAATGCAAAAGAAAACAAACACATCCAAATGGAAAATGAAAGATTTTATAGTTTAGCAAATGTCTTACACAATAGAACATCAGCGCACAAATTACTTAGCTAGTAGAGAAACAAAAGCTGTGCCAGGGATTGGATAAGATGCCAATTGTACTTAATTGGATGTGACTTGCAATTAGCACCAATTATGACTAAAACAAACAGCTCGCATTTACAAAAATCCAGGCATGGAACTTTACAGATCTCAACTCAACCAACATGAGGAAAATAAGAGCTTTGAGTTCAGATTTGTTTTCCTAATTAAAACTCAAGACCTACCCCAAAAGAAAGCAACATCAGCAACGCAGCACATCATTAGTCATACAACAAATCAGATGACAATTGTAAGTTTCGTCAAGGTAGTCATATCGAGATTCGAATCGTGAATCGAAATTCTAAATTTGTTAATCGAGAATCGCGAATTGAATCATAAGATTCGGTTCAACATTTCAAAATCATATATATATATGGTATATATATATTTCCTGAGCATGGAACATCTTCTCTCACTTGTTCTTCAAAGCATTCTTTCTCATCTAAAATTTTCTGGTTTTCCTTTTCATTTAAAAGTTTAGTAAAATTTTCTCTCACATTATCTAGACAATGTTTGCAAGGAGCAACATTATCATGAGTACCGGCTAAGTGATGTTTTAGTCGAATTATCCATCCCCACATTTCAAGTCCACAGTAATTGCATTTCAAATGCATTCTATTGTTTCCAATTTGAGAGCAATGTTCCCAAGTTGGATCAATTTTCTTAGTTTGAGATCCTTTTTTAAGCTTGGAAGACATTTTCAATACATATTTAAAAAAAAACATTAGTTATTTTAAAAAATAGTTCAGATTTAATGAAATAATCACTGAAAGTTTAAATTATGCAAAAGATTAGTTTTTTAATTAAAATAGATTTCTTTCCATAACAAGATTTTTAAGATAATAAATTAATTTGATATTAAAATTTTAAAAGAAAGCATTATCTTTTCTTTGAATTTGTTTTTCGATATGAACTTCTAAAATAATTTAAATGGTTGACAACATAGAAAGAATTAAAAACAGAGAAAAACGGTAAGAAATATGAAGAGATGGTTAAAACGACCTTTGTTGAGGATGTTGGAATAAAGAGAACAAAATTTCTCCTTTCTCCTATGCTTCTTTCTCTTTTGATTCTTCCCTTTGCTTTTATTTTCTTTTTTAAAAATTTGGTATATGCATCATCAGGCTCTTCATTTCCTACAAGGGCTGGTCTCTTTTTTTTTTTTAAATTCAAAACTCCTATTAACCAGGAAACCAATAACTAAATCATTGATCTTCTCGATTCATATCGATTCGACTAATTTGGGACCGATTCGAACGATTCATTCATGATTCTAGATCAATTTCGATTCTTTTATAAGATTCGAATCGTTATGTATGAAAAACGATATAAATCATACGATTCGTATCGAGAATTGTACGATTCTAACTACACTGAGTTTCATTGTTAATCCCATGTTTATTCAACAACACAAATCATAATTTGGAGCTCAAATATGATAATGTACCCGAAAAAATTTAACCATAGCATAGGGTTGACACAATCTCAAAAGCCACTTCATGCAATTTGAATGTAATATCCCATCCATCAGATAAAGAATTTAAATTTGAATCCAAATTTGCCCATTCATAGCATCCATCCCAAAAACAATTACACACGTTATCTATTATCTTCCACTTGGTAGAAATATGCAGGAAAAAGTTGCCTTATGTATGCTAAAATTGGTAAAAAGATGAATTCCCAGAGAGGACATTAGAATATTGCTGCCCTAAGTATCTTGATGGTTGCTGATGAGTGCATTTCATATAGATATTTTGTATACCCTTTTTTATGTATTTAGCTTGTTTTTTAGCATTCATCTATTACGTTTCGATGCTACTTTGGGTATTTGAGCTACAATGTACCGGTGAACAAGTCTTGGGGTGAAAAAACAAGATTTGGCACAAGTTCAGTGTGAAAAGAGCACAACTGGACTTTACCAGGAGAAGTACAACCTCAACACGCCCGTGCTTAGCCAGTGCAAATCTCAAGATTTAGAGAATTCACTAGAAAAAGAGAAGTACGAGCACTATGCTCAGAACATGGCAGTGCAGATCGAAGCACTGCGGTGCTTAGGGCGTGCTCCAAACCGTGCACTTCACAGCTTGGCTGACTTTTGCACCAATAAAAATCTTACACTTTCCCGTAAAGTACACAGGCATAAGCACGTCCGTCCTTGCATCGGAAACACCTTTTTAAACCCAAAGTTAGGGCTTCAAAGGGACTTTTGGCTAGGTTTTGGAAGGAGATGGCTAGACGATTGGGAGAGGGACTTCGGAGGGGAAGAGATCTGAAAGGTAAAAGCACCAAGTGGAGCGGAGCTAAGTCAGTGGGAACTTCCTTGGAGCGCATTTAGAGAGGATTGGGTGGCAAAAGGGAGTCTTTATGAATTCTTGCTTATTTATTTTCCTTATCTTTCTATGTTTTGTGGAACTATAAGGGGCTAAACCAATTTTCCGATGCCCCGGAATATGAACCTTGAGATGTTTTATATTTGATTTGTTTAATTACATTGGTTATGGAGTTTTCTTGGATTCCTTCTATGTTTTATCTTGGATTGCAATTTTATTGTGCATAATTGCCATAATTGCAACTTTGCTTTGCTTGATGATGATTGAGAAATCCATCTTGTTGGGGCACACATAGAGGAAAAGGATCAAGTGTGTGCCTAGAGATAAGGCGTATGGTGCCGACCCTTCGAATTAGGGTTATTCCTTCAGTCCAAGAGAATATACCCGATAGCTAGTGTAGAGTCAATACAAGTTCCTTAAGGGGAGTAGTCCGAGCCATTGATCTATTGTAGTAACTCTTATCCAATTCCTTCCCAAACCTTTGTTTACCCTTGTTTTAGTTTAACCAACATTTTGATACGACTAGATATTAGAAGAACAATTAGTACTAAAAGGTTACCAATCCCTGTGGATTCGACTACCCGATCTAATTAGGTACACATTAGTACTTGTACGACCCGTGCACTTGTAGATAGCAAGGGGTTGCTATCAATTGCACACCAATGTAATTAAAAGAGCAAGGCGCCCTCGAGGTGATGAGAATCTAATTCACTTGAGGAGCACTCTAGAAGCTCGCTTGAGCGACATGAAGCACTATTTAAAATAAGTAAAAAAAAAATATACAAAACAACATTAAAATTGCATAAGATTGAACTTAAATTAATATAATAATCATCTACTAAAATATTGAAGATCTAAACTAAAAACATTAACATTAAACCATAAAAGACAATCTAAATTTTCAAGTTTAGTATACAAGACCTGATTTAAAATCTTAATTCTAGTCTAATCATCATCAAACTCTATTAAGCCATCCTTCTCATCATCTACGCTTTCGTTTCCCTGATCACTAGATCTATAATTCTCAATTTCTTCATCCGATTCATATATGAATCAAATTGTTACATAATTCTTACTCTAAAACTAGAGCTTCAGCCATTATCGATTAAAGTTTTCTTATGAAGTTTTCCTCAAACTTCCGTATCTTTCACATAAAGTCTCCCAAGTTTTCCTTCAGATTTCTTATGAAGTTTCTTGTTTTCTTTTTTAATCTCTTTCTTTGTTTTATTCTCTCTTACAAAAACTCTTCATATTCCAAAAAGTTGCCTTAATTTGTTTTGAAAAAATAGAAAACTACACTTTCCAAGTATAATTGTTTATTGTTGCCTTGCATCTAGGCCGAAGCGCTCACTTAGGCAGTGGTGCTTCTTTGATGGCGCCTCGCCTAGAGGGTATAAAGCGCTATAGCCTGCCCTTGGCTGGGCTCTTAAGTAAGTGCCTTTTGCGCTTTTAATAACATTGTTGCGCACTAAGGAATACTGTGTGGATACGAGTCAGGAAACCAATCATTGATCTCTTTCTTTGATTTTCTTAGATAGGAGAAATAAAAGGTAAAGAGAAACATCAATAACAACATTCCTTGAAATTATAATTCATCTCTTTCCAATTGATAACAAAATTTTCTTTTTGAAAAGAAACTGTTTTTCTTCTTTTTCCTTGCATTTTAGCATAATTGAGCACAACCTAAATAAAACTTAGGAAATTGGAAAGTTTTTGTTCTCCAATCATTTTAAAACATCATTGGACGAAAGCGTTCTAATTAAAAGCTCTTGTAATAAACAGGAAAAACATGAATAATTGAATCAGTCAGACTAAGAATGAAACACTTGCCGTGGAGAATGAGTAAAGCACAAAAGGATGCCGAGGTGGACAATATTTCCAAAGAGAATTAGAATATATAAAATTGGAACTAATTCCATTATTTTATCGGATAAGACAATGAAAAAGCGTTTGAGGGTCGAGAGCACAATGTTCTATATGTTGCTGCCTCGTCATACTTGAACTAGCCTATCCAATAAATAATCAATAAGATAAGAAAAACATATATAAATTATAGAAGTTCATATGAAAAATTAGGCACATGTAAACAATGCCACGCATGTTCTATATGCTGCATCATATACATGAACTAACATTCCTATATATAAAAAAAAAAAAAATTAATACGATAATAGAAATATGTAAATTCTACAAAGTCATCTGGTAAATTAGCAAAAACATAGACATGTAAGTAATGAACACCCAACTATGTATGCCATAATATCGACATATTTGGTAGGGGCATGATTATTACCTAAAATTACACTCCAATTGCAATAGGTTGTCAGAAATAACCATGCCTAGCAATATGAATGCAATGAATAAAACAGCTCAAGCAAACATTAAATTGACCCATAAAATAAAATATGTTGCATGCATATAAAAGAAGTTGGAATAAGTACGAAAAATGTTTGGTTTCTGAATTTTATTGTTGAGGAGAAACGTACAGTCTATCTAATTTAAACTTGTTCATGATGTTCAAACTCAATTATTGCTAATTATATAAACAAATACTAAATCCAAAGAATAAGGATGTTAATCATCCTTTAAATCAGGACTATTTTAATAATTAAATCCAATCCAGAAGATGAACTTATTTGGAACAAAGAGTTTTAACCTAAATTAATATAAGGCGTATTATGGTAATTTGGTTAAATCAAGTTAAACGTTGTTGATGAGATTCATGGTTGCATGGGAAGAAAAGTTGTCTAGTTTCATCCTTATTCCTGTGTATTCCATTTCCTTCCAGTATAAATAAGTATAATCAACTTTAATGCAGGTTGCTTCACAACTAACACCATGGCAATGTAAGCAACAAATGCTTAGTGCAATGATCCAGCGCCAATAATAATAATAAATGAAAAACTGGTAAAAGAGTTCCATTTGACAGCATAACAAAAAGAACATATGGTCAATTTTGGCCATTCAACGTCCATCACAAAAATATAATAAATCATTCATATCAAGCAGGCATTTGCGTCAAGTTATATAGGCAGTTGATGGCAAAAGCAAGCACCAAACAACATGTGCAAATGACAACATCTTCACAAACACCTAACTGAAAGCAGAGGCCAGATAGCATAATCAAAGGAAATCACAAAGGTTGTGATCTCACCCAGATTTGATTTGATGGTTGAAACATAGCTAGAGTACTAAGTGGCTCCCTAAACATATCTAGGCAATGGCGGTGCACAAGGATCTCTAATAAGAAACAATATCGGATTAAGTAACAACATAATTATAACAAGAAAATGAGAAAAAAGAAAATTTACTGTTTGATCACATATTGTGTGATCCTAACTTGGTACGATATAGACTTTGCAAGGTTTGCCAGGGAGGTGTTTGTTTGAATGTTTAATGGGCTCAATAGCACAGAAAAAAAAAAGAGGCGACGGTGTTTGCTAAAATGTTTATGGGCTCGTTAGCACAACAAAAAAGGTGGTGGTGTTTGTTAGGACTTGTTGCTATATGATTTTGGAAGATTGCTTGATTCCTAAAACTACGAGATTAAAGTTTGATACATACTAGCTATGTACAAGACAAATTTCATTCCGACATAATTAAAAAGGAGATTCCGCAATACATTTTTAAGCTAAGAGATCATTCCAAACACAAGAACAAACCAATGTGCCATGCTATATTTTCTCATGCCTCACTCTTAACAAAGTTGATAATCCAAAATGGCTTGTACAAAAAATAGAGCTATGGTTCAGAAGGATCAAGACTATTAGACATCCAGCTTGAAGTGAGCTTAACATACAGTCACCTAGAACCTTCACACAATTTTAAAATTTAAAATTCCCAGTTACTGATTAATTAAAAGTAGCAGCCTAATATTCTCTTGGACCCTCAGATATCTATATCCGAGATACAAGCATCAATGACAGTTTACAACTAAGCCATTGTACTGAAAGTTGAATACTGAAACAAGACTGAGATATATTTAAGCAGACATGACTTTGAGAAATTTTAGATGGAATCAGAAAGTAATACAATAATCTATATTACCAATAAAATTAGGACCCCAAGCACATAGCAAGAATTAACTAAAAACAAAAGGACAAGAGAAGGAATTCTCACCTGATCCATTCCAGCAGGAAGAGGATCAACAACAAAGGTAGGGATCTCATCCATTAGATTATCGGGCTTCCCAGAGTGCAAAATTCTTGTGAAACCACCCATCTCCGAACCCTTCTTGTCCTTCATATTCTTATACCAATAATACATTATCCGGCACTGCCACTTGCTGTAAGGCGCATCCGTCGCCGTGACAGCCACATGGAAAGGCCTTCTCGTTCGCCCAGATCTTTTCAGATCGGTGGGCATCTGAATTACAGGATCGTCAACCAACGGGGTCTGCTCCTCCCTCGGCCGGTTATGAATAACCAAGATTACAAGGTTGTAGGTCACCAAGAAGGATGCCAACGCCACGAGAATCAGCAAGAGCGGAGACGCCCGCCCAATGCTCTTCCTCCCGATCATCTCGCTCTCATCCACCAAGTCCTTCACCACTACAAACTATTTCCTAGATCCAGACTTCAACAACCCTGGAGGAGATGCGCTCGAGAGAATTCAACGCTTCATAGCGGAGACGCGATGACGAAAGAATGTAAGAGGGGTTTTTTCTGGGAGTCTTGAGGGTTTCTCTATATAAGAAAATAGATGGTAGTTAACTAGTTATAAAGAAAGATATAAATATATACCAATGAATGTGAAGGTTATGAGGAATATTTTTAAAGGCCTGACGAACAAGGTAAGGAAATTTACTAGATTGCGCAAATGATCTGGAGATATAATTGCCAATGGTCAATGGATCGAACGGTGTCAAAAGGACGATCTCCGCTGGATCACACTAAATGTTGGAGTGGATATTAGGCCAGCTGCACCACAATCACTAGTTTGATATTCTGGTGTTCCCCCACTAAGAAAAGCCAAATTTATGAATAAATTAAAAGGAAACCTAAAAATTTACATGGTCTTTAAAAAATTGTTAGAAAGCTCAAGTTTCTTTTTTTAAAAAAGAGGAAGGACATGAATGGAATCAATACTTCTCATCCTCATATTATATTATTAATGTCGGTATAAAAAGTCCAGACTTTCATGAAGTTAATTTTTTATGGAACTCCAACTCATATCACCATCCACTTTCCACCTCCCACATGGGACTCAAGATTGATCCCTCTAATCATTTAAACTAGCCTAAATTAGGCGGTTTGGTATGTGTGTTTTTCTTTAAATTTGTAGAAATCTATATATAAATATAGACTCATAACTCTATTTAGTGCTTGAAAAAGACATTAATGATGATTTAAGTTACAAATTCACTTTTTTGTTAATTTATTTTGGATTTTTTGTTTTTTAGATCATATGAATTGACAAAACGCCCTTTGCGTATGTCCCGCAAGTGCACGGGCTTGTCGAAGTAATAAATCCCATATGAGTGGGTATCGTATCCACAGGGAGCAGGGAATAAAAATACTTGAATTGTTTTTTAACTAAGCGAAAATAAATTGTGATTTGATTGACAAAAAGTAATGTAAACAAAGTAAAAGAGACAAGAGAGAAGGCACAAGTAAAGGGGAGGTAAGGCAATCGTCTTAACTAAGCCTTATTCATTGAAAAACATGCATTCTGTACATCCATACGGGCGTGTGGAAATTACCCACGGCCGTGTGCCCGACCCACAGGAGCATCCCCACGCCCCTGTGGCTTCTTTGTCTGACCGAGAAAATTCTCTAAGTGTTTCACACGCCCGTGCGGAAATTACACACGAACGTCGATCCTTACTGGGCAATTCACAGGGGCAGATGCACGCCCCTGTGTCGTCTCGGGATGGAGAAGAAATTCTCTGTAGAGAACCACACGGGTATGCAGAAATTACCCACACCCGTGAGTTTGTTGACAGAATTATCCACAGGGGCGAGTCCACGCCCCTGTGTCTTCTCGGGAAAAATCTCTAAGTCTCTATAGGGAAACACACGCTAGTGCAAAAATTCCACACGGGTGTAGACCATCACAAGGTCGCTCACAGGGGCGAGTCCACACCCCTATGCCGTCTCTGGATGAGCTCTGAATAAAAACGCACGCCCGTGCAGAAATTCCACACGGGCTTGTATTTACTCTGGACACATAGAAAACTTTACAGGCTTTGTAGAAAATTCCTGAACATAGATATACACTCAGAGCCTGCCTAACAATGCAATTTTAATAAGAGAAAACACGAAAAACACGCTCAAACGACCAAGATTCTTCACCACACACAATTATGCACATGATAACACCACAATGTCGATAGGAAAATCATAGCAAAAACATTTAAGAATCAAGACACCAACACTTAAAGCCTTATTCGTTGGAATATTTGTTGGAGAGTCCAACCATCTTACCTTTGGCCACCAAGGAAACAATTTGGGTTGGGAATTGTCCAAGCTTAGCACAGGTGGGTCATTAGATGGCTTCAATCTCTTACCCACATCTTCTTCCAAATCCAAAATCTCTTTCTTGCAATTTATGAGTTGATCAATCCCAAAGAGAGGTGCTCGTTCCATTACCTTAGGATTTACTTCTTCTTGTGTATTTTCAGCTTGAAAGGGACATGACAGTAGTAAATCCTCTTGAAAATTTTCTCGCTCACAAGCACAATCTTCATTCACACACTCCAAAATCTCAAAATGATATTCAGCTTCTTCCTTTTCATTTTCTGCACCAATGTACTTAATTTGCCCAATTTCTTCATTTTCATTCACTACTATATCATCTCTATAAGGAACTTGAATTGCTTGCTCAAATGCTTGTTGTTCCTCGAAGAGTGTGTCAAGTATCCTTCCTAATTGATGCTCAAGGTTTTTATAGGAGGCTTCGTGACATCTTAGTGTGGTCTCCATATTTTGGACGCAGACATCGGATGCTTCGATAAAGTTAGCTAATACTCTTTGCAACTTAAGTGCATCTTCTTGGAGTATCTCACCCTTTTGACATTCCTCTTGAGGTGCTTCCCAATATTGTCCATCACTCTTCCACAAGAAGTTTGGGTAGCCCTTTTCAGTTGGATGATTTGCGTTGTAACAAGGAATGCTCTGTTGTTGTGAAGCAATAATTCTATCAACTTTTTCACTCAGAGCTTCAACTCGAGAATACAGAGCAATGAGCGGATTAATCATCATTTAAACTCCTTGCAAGAAAAAGTAAGACATGACAAAAGAAAACAAACGATAATGATAGAAGAATAAGAAAGTGTGAAATAGAATGAATGATAAATAGCTAAGATAGTAAAGTGCAAAGTATCTCTAAATGCCTACTCCCCGGCAATGGCGTCAAAAACTTGACAAAACACCCATTGCATATGTCCCGCAAGTGCACGGGTTTGTCGAAGTAATAAATCCCATATGAGTGGGTATCGTATCCACAGGGAGTAGGGAATAAAAATACTTGAATTGTTTCTTAACTAAGCGAAAATAAATTGTGATTTGATTGACAAAAAGTAATGTAAACAAAAGTAAAAGAGACAAGAGAGAAGGCACAAGTAAAGGGGAGGTAAGGCAATCGATATAAATAGGGTACCCAGATATTGTTCCGCCTAGGACAATCGTTTCAAGTGCAAAAAAACCTATAATATGCTTTCTAACTAATGCATTAATGAGTCATGGAGATCCTTCAATACATAATCCCAAATCTAAGATCAACCATGCCTAACCCTATACATGTCCCGTAGGAGAAATTTAACAATCTCTCAACCTCGCACTCGTGTAGAATCGCAATGAGTTCTAGGGACTCCAAGTGATAAATCCTCTTCCTAGATGTAGACCTAACCCTTTGGTCCAGGTGAAAGGTCCCTAGTCACAATTAAGCCCTAGGTGCTAAAATCACTTCAACACTTCACTCCGTTGCCTCTGCAACTAAGCCCCAATGGAAGGTCATCCCTTAGACCATTCACACTACTATGACCGTAAAAAACTTGAGGAAATGGAGGTAGGACGAATAACACCGGAGGGGAAAGGGGACGCTCTGCTACCTCTCGACTCACCCTCTCAACCCTCTCCAATCTAGCTTTGTCTAACTCTCGTGGTGTGTCACTCACTCACAAGGGTTACAAAGGTGAACTCTCAACCCTAGTGTCACTCTAAGGGAGTATTCAAACAATCAAGCATACAAGATTAGAACTCAATTAACACATCAATTAATGAAAACAATATAACAAGGTTTAATGAAACAAATACAACGTAGGGTTCACAAATCCAAGTACCCGCTTGGGGGTTTAGCTCTCCATAGAGCTAGTTACAATCAATAAAATCGAATGTAAAAACAAGTAATCCATAGAAAACCCCCTCAGTAGTCATGACGATGGTCTTGTGGAGAAGCTTTTACTTGTCCAAGGGTCCCTTTGTCCGGCCTAGGATACACCTCACTGGATCGGTGCCGACGAAAGCTCTCCCACTAACCTTCTTCCAAATGGAGCGCGATGTCAGAGCCATGGAAGCTCTCCCAATCCCTAGGCAATACCTCTCAAAACCCTAGCCATCGCCGCCTCTCAAGTTAGGAAAAAGATGGAGAAATGAATGTTGAAATCGGGGCTGAAATCGGCCTTCAATAGGGCTGGAATCAGGAATCCACACACCCCTGTGGATTTTCACACGGGCGTGGATAATTTCACACGGGCGTGTGGAATTTTCACACGCCCGTGTGGATTCTCTGCAAATGTCTTTCTCGGCCGGCTGTGAATAGTATAATATCGGCCCGAAATACTCCCGAATCCATGTTCTCATTGAGGTAACGTAAACGGGTACACGTTTACGTCGTAGATCGGTTTACAGTTGATCAACCGCAAGTGTACAGGGTCGCCAAGTAATACATTATGCAAAAGCCCAAGGATCGTATTCCACGGGGCTAAGGAGCTCCTATTACTCCTCCATCACTTACTTTCTAACCTTACCACTTAAGCATGGTATACTACTCTAATACATGCAAGAATATAAATAAAACACAAGTATAACAATTCCAAGGCGAGCAAGAAAATCACAAGAGCAATGATGATAAGAATAGGCCTAGGGATGAGGATTCCCAAGAGGGGTCATCATGATGTATGGATAAATAAGAATAAAATAGCAAGGGTGATTTAGACCGACGGACCTTAACAATAGTTTAACCCCAATTTCTCTGCGATTAAACCCTAATCCCGTACAAATGATGATAAGGATCTCTACTTAATCATATTCCTATGATTGCATTAACTACATGGAGATCACACAATAAGGACGCACTTAACCTAAGTTTATCCTCATGGTTCGGAGGGGCTACCTACATCCAATTTCTCGGTATGGTTCGGAGGGGATACCTACAACCCAAACAAGAACTAAGGATCTCTCCAACTAATAGTTCTAGGCACAAAACAAAATGAGCCAGGCCATAAATCACACCAATGCATTCCAAATATAAGTGTAGCATCCAAAATACATGATGAAGCCCCCCAAGGTTCACCTACATCCGGTGGCCTTGGGGGGTCTAGTGTGCCATCATATAAACAAGTATCTCAAACTCAACAAAAATAAGAAGTAAATGCATAAATGACACTCCCTAGTCCGAATGATGATGAGGATGGAGAATGCCGGCCGAATGACGATTCCTCTAACCCAAGGAAGGCCGAATGCTCCTGCTCCTTTGATGATGAAGCTTAAAGTTCAAGCTCTTGATCTCTCCAAGCCTCAAGCCAAAAAACCCCCAAGAATGATGTCTTCATTCTCCTTTTCTCTTCCAAATAATGGCTGTCAAGAGTCCTCCGAAAAGTCCTTCAAATGGCCTTCAAAATCCCCCTCATATACCCCCCAACATCTCCCACAAATTGGCCTCTACATGGGTAGTATACCAGCTCAATGAGGAGCCTATTGAGGTGGTATACCGGCTCAATAAGGACCTCTTTGAGCCCGTTTGGGATAGGCAAAGGTGTGCATAAGCTCTCAAACAGTAACCATACTGGCTCAATGAGCACCTCATTGAGCCAGTATGCCTTCAAACAACTCATTCTCTTTTACGGCTACAGTAATCATCCTGGGCAGCATTGAGGTCGTATACCCTGGTTCAATTTCTGACTTGAAAACTCTCTATGTGCTACAGTGTAAGCTACAGTGATTTGCTACAATACCGATGCTACAGTAACACTGCTTCAGTACTCCAGCTACAGTGAATGTGCTACAGTACCACGCACTGGTTTTCTTCTCTTTTTCGCCCAAATTGTATCTTCGTGTCTTCTGTGGCGCTTCCGTGCCCTGTAAAGCAAATGGCACACGATTAAGCACAAAACGGGCATCAATTCTTATAAAAATACATGCTAGAAAAAACAAATACAAATACTAAAATACATACATTTAGACACTTATCAATTTGCTTCTTCAATAAAAGGCTACCTTGGTGGAGATCTTGCTATACATGCACAAGCTGGAATACTCGAATGTGACTGCCTTTGTGCCCCTCTAAATCATTGTGTTGACTGAATATGAGGAGGTTGGCACACATTCTCGCATTTTGAACCCGACTTATGTCTTCGTGTTTGATCCTTCCCAAGATTTCCTCCAAGTGGTGTATTCATGATCCACATTGGCTTCTTTCTCTAACATTTGGCTTCATAACCCTATATGCATAAAAGTAACATAAATGCACACATATTAGCGCTAAAACCTGATAAAAGTAATGCTCATCATACGGAAAGAACACTTTGCATTCTTATCACACAAGCACTTATCATGAATTCATGACTTTTATGAGAGATTTGGCCTTATTAGGCCTCTTAATGTTAATTACATTGGATAGAAATTATGGATATGCCCATTTAAGAAAACAAGTGTGAATGAGACAAGTGATAAAAACAAAGAATATATTGATTTATTTCATTGAAACATATGTGTGATTTAGCTTAAAAAAATATATGAGCTTAGTTCCCAAATTTAAGGATCTAGAATGAAATGTTGCTTTTCTTGTGATACCTTCATTTTAGACATATTTTGAATCCATTAGTTTTGATTTTCTATCTTTCCTTACTAGTACGTGCACTTTATATCCATCCCATCAACTTTCTTTGATCTTGCTTGACAAGTAAATATCTCAAGGCTCAAGCCCAAGTTTGGTGGTGTTGCTCACTTTAATAAGTGTGGATTCTGTTCCTCTTTTCTTCTTCTACACAATGCTCCACACAAACTCCTCTATTGTCCCCAGACTTGGCAACCTTAACTTCAAGTAAAGCTCCCAGTAGCTGTGGGGGTTCTTCCTAATGCCACAACCTTAACTTCAAGGAAAGCTCCCAATAGCTGTGGGGATTCTCTCCAATGTTGGTGGCATTGGGGATAAGGTTGGGCTAGACATTGCATGCATAGACAAATTTATTTTGGCTATCATTAACTCATCATTTTTGTATTTTTTTTTGGGATATTCTGTTTGTCCATGTGCTGCTTATTCCTTTTCTTTTTTATATACTTGTAAGTGTAAAGAAAGAGTTAATATTATAGAAAGTTTCCTTCTCTAATTATGCTCTAGATTACATTCTCTTAAACAAGTCTCGCATTTTGTGATATGGTAAATTCACATTCAACCTCCACAATCAATCCCAATGCAAACCTCATTGTCCCCAATGCACCTAAATAGTCCTTATTTCATTGGAGCACATGAGAACAATGGAGTTGCCCTGGTTATTCAACTGCTGGATTCAAGCAACTACCACACTTGAGCAAGATCAATGAAGTGAATAATCAGCTTTAAGAACAAACTTGGCTTCATTAATGGAAGCATTATAAAGCCCACAGATCCAAATAATTTGTTAATGGAGCATTGGCTTCTCCATAATAATATAGCTATTACATGGATACAAAACGCACTCTCAGTAGGTGTCAAATGTAGCATGTTCTATAATGAAATTGCCTACCAGCTCTGCATGGAATTTAAATACCATCATGCTCAACAAAATGCCCCTAGCAACTTCATTCAAAACAATGACATAGTCAAATTTTGTGGATGCCCCTACTAAAAGGAAAACCTTGCCTAATTACTCTAGTAACAAACTAGACGTCACAAGCACACTGTGAAAATACTACCTTAGGTCTTAGGTCTACTTATATGATCATAGCCAACAATCCCAATCATTGATGATCAAAGAGTAAAATCTATGTGATCAAAAACACTAATCTATTAATGTATTTATGGCATATCTTGAGGTTTATTTTCCAACAACATCTAAATTTTTGTAATCAGAGTAGGAACAAGAAAGTTATGGCTGATTCTGCATAGTTATGCTAGTAAACTCAATGGTTGTGCGATCCTACAAGTGCACAGGTCGTCAAGTAATACGTCTCGTGTGAACACGAGAGGGTCATATTCCTAAAAGCCCTAGAATCTACTCTTACTTCCTCTTTATAATGTTGTTTAACCTACAACTTGGAATGTGGCAATGAAGTTACAAAGAAACAAATTAAATTCAACTAAAATGTCTACAATGAAGGCAATACACGGGGAGTAATCAAGGCAAGAAAGTGGTCATGGATGTGGAACCCCTCGGGGCTACTGAAGTGTGCAGGATACTACAACTATCATGCAAGTGGCAAGTTGGACCGAGAAAACCCTAATGTAGGCTAACTTGATGGTTATGACAATTGACCCCTAATCCGGTACAAGTATTGGATACGGAATTTCTTCCGCCCAAATTCTCCTACGATTGCAATGAGGGTAATGGCTTTCTCAAGTTAGGGTTGAAGCACAACTTAGGAACAACCCTAAAATTGGAGCGGTATAAATACCCGATGGTCAAGGCGTATTCATACATGTATCTCTTCCAAGCTTGGTGAGTCTAATACTAGGGCAATGGTCATGCAACCTAGTATAACATAGAAATTGATGCACAGAGTTCTCATGCATGCCAATACATTAAAAAGCACCAAATAAGGATCACAAAAAAACCAAATTGCAATAGATGAGTCAAAGCATCCAAACAACACTAGTTCACCCCCAAGGTTCACCTACATCTAGTGACCTTAGGGGTTTAGTTGCTCATACTCACAAAATACACAACAATGTCCATGAAAACAACTAAACAAAGCATGAAAGAACTCCCTCAAAGGTTGGAGGCCGAATGACGCCTTGAACTCCTTGGCAAGGAACTCCTAAAGATGCCACTCAAGGGGTGGCTTCCCTTGTTGATAAGTGCTTGTGTATAAGTAATATGAAGTATACTTTTCTTACATTGAGCATTACTTTTATGAGATTTTATAGCTCATTCGTGTGTATTTGTGTTCTTTTGTGCATTTAGGGTTGTGGAGACAAGCTTGAAAAAAAAAAAGAAGCAAAAGTAGATCGTGGATGCGATTATTGATGGAATTCTTGGATCGAACAAGGGTCAAGACACAAGTTATACTCATTGACATTTGGGTGTGTGCCAACCTCTATTATGCTTAAGGGAATAGACAAAGTGGAGGGGCATAAAGGTAGTCACAATCATATGTTCTGACTTGTGTAACATCGTTAAGAGCTTCGTCAATGTGATTTAATTGAAAACGTGATGTGATCTACCGCATGGATGTGTACCCAATCATGTGGCCTCGATGAAGAAAGTGAATTCGGGAGTGTTTCAATGAAGTACTGCAATAGTTTATTACAGTAAAATACTGTAGCAAAATCAATATAGTAGTTACTATTCATAGCGCACAAGTAAGTGAAATTCACATAGGCGTGTGGAAATTCCACACGCACATGTGGATGCTCGGATTTAGCCCTATAAATACTGCTTTGAGATTTTCATTTGGGGATCTGACACATCCGAATATGCGTGTAAACCACAAGTGCACGGGTGTCGAAGTAATAAAATACCCGGTGAGTCGGGTAGTCGAATCCACAGGGAATAGGGCTACTAGTACTAATTTTTTCTTTGTTTTCTAACCTAATGATAAATGGAAAGGTGTGGTGATCTAATGTGCAAAGAAATGAATACCGGAGACGAATATGCAAGGGTTAAATGGATGGAGATCTCAATCAGTAAAATTGAGGTATTCGGGCAATGCTCCCCTAGGATTCAGGTATTAGGTACCGGATAAACAAAGTGTTTCTATGATGAGTAAGTTAAGTTGTGGAAATCCAAAAATAATCAGAACCTGCCTCCAGATCACCGATACTAGTCCCCTACAAGGTCCCGGTGGAGAAATCGCTCAATCTCAACACCTCACACTACATATGACCGCAAAGTACTCTAGGGATTCCAAGAGGTGTATCCGATTCCTAAAGATTGATCTAACCCTAATTCCCGGCGAAGGATCCTAACCCCCTACAAGGTCCCGGAGGAGAAATCTCTCAATCTCACACCTCACACCAAATATGGTTTCATAGAGCTTAGGGAACGGAGATAGAATACACCAATCGGAGGGGAAAGGGGATGCTCTCTATCTCATGACTCACCCTCTCAACACTCTTCAATCTTGAGATTCTAATCCTAATGGAGACCTCTCTCTCACCAAGGTAACAAATCATGCAAACCAAATAACCAAAAGATCAATAAGGCAAGCAAGCATTAGACAATCAAGATTAAAACTTAATCAAACTCGGATTAAATAGAAACACTAAGCAAATCCACAAAAGATGAGAATCCTAGGGTTCACAAGCCCAAATACCTTCTAGGGTTTTAGCTCTCAATGGAGCAACATACAAAACACACCATCAATGAATGAAAGTACATTAAAACCATAGAAATAAACCCCCCTATATATGAACTGATGGCCTTGATGGAAAGCTTCGACGTCTTGAAGGACCCACTCTGAAGCTAGGTTCACTGGTGGCTTCCTTGATGCTATGACGAAGGAGAAATCGATCAAAGTTGGTGACGAAGCGCCTCCAAGGCCGAAAAGACCTCCTCTCCAAACCCTAGCCATCTCACCCCTCAAGAGCCGCACAAAAGATGAGAAAGAATAGGGCAAAATGGCTATTTATAGGCCTTAGACCGCGTCTGTCACGTGCCCCCACGCGCCCATGTGGATTTTCCATGCGCCCGCGTGGGCTGCAGGAATTTCCACGTGGGCGCGTGAACAATAATTTTTCTACAGTAAAGTTACTACAGTACTTTTCACAAAACGCGGTCCAAACACTCTTCACTTGAGGCCACATGTCCGGGCACACATTCATGTGGTAGGCTATAAAACTTCTCTTCATCGACGTATCTTTGAGAGGTCTCGCAATCTTCACAAAGAGAAGGAACATGAAGATGTGGCTGCCTTTGTGCCCTTTCAACTAGTGAATTGACTTGAATCTTCTTGGAAGTTGCCACACATCTCCACGTTTATGAACTCCTCTCGTGTCTTGGTCCTTGAATTGAACAAGAACTCCCAACATTGTGTCTTTATAGCCTGTCTTTACTTCCTTTTTACTCTTCAAGGCATTCACAACCTATATGCATAAAAGAACACCAAATACACAATATGAGACATAAACCATGGTAAAAATGATGCTCAGTGCACGTAAAACATATATAAAAATATGTCTACTCAAGCACTTATCAGGATCTTCTTCCTATCTTTTGCCCATCTTCTGGGGGAGCGCGGCTAGGGTTTAGAGAAACTTTTGCTGGGTTTTAGGAGAGGTTCTACGACATTCGACATCAAGTTTTTTTGGAGGAGAACTATTGGGAGAGCTTTCATCGGCATTGATTCGGTGAGGTGTGCCCTAGGTTTGACAAGGGAACTTTTGGAGAAGACGAGGCGGCTCCGCAAGACCATCGATACGGACTACAAGGGAGTTTTATCTATGGATTGCTTGCATTTACTTTTGATTTCATTGTTGATTTTGTATTGCTCCATGGAGAGCTAAACCCCTAGTGGGTGCTTGGACTTGTGAACCTTAGGATGATTTTGTTTCAGTAACTCTTATTATGTTTCCTTTAACTGATGTTTTAATTGAGTTTCAATCTCGTGTTCTTGTTGATTTGATTTTTCCTTAGATTGACACTAGGGTTGAGAATCTATCTAGGTTATCCTTTGAAGGGGTGACAACTTCATTAGGATTGGACTTAGCAAGATTGAAGAGGGTTGAGAGGATCAGTTGAGAGGTAGAAGAATGTCCCCTTTCCCTTCCGACATGATTTATCCTACCTCAACGTTCCAAGAGTTATTTGCGATCGTGATAGAGTGAAGTGCCAAGAGACAAAACTCTATTTGGGCTTAGTTGTGCGAGCAATAGGGTAAAGTGTTGAAATAATCCTTGGTGCCGAGGCTTAATCATAACTAGGGGTCTTTCGCCTACACCAAAGGGTTGGATCTATACTGGGGAATAGGGTTATCACTTGAAATTCCTAGAGCTTTGAGAAGTCCAACAGAGTGTGAGGTGTTGAGAGTATTCATTTCCGCCTGGGCATAGTGTAGAGGGCTAGTCACGATTGACCTTAGTTTTGAGATCGTGCGTCTTTGGATTACCATGACTCATTAAACTTCAATTAGGAGGCATAATATTAGTCTTGCACCTAAAACAATAGCCTTAGGGTGAGCATTGTCCGAGTACCTCATTTTATCATCAATTACCTCTCTTTCCTATTCTTGCTTTTCTCTCTCCTCTTTACTTTTATTTGCATTGATATTTTGAATCAACATCACAACTTTGTTTTCACTATAGTTAAATAGCAACACTCGTGTTTCCGAGCAATTATTCCCTGTAGATTCAACTACTCACTCAACGGGGTATTTTATTACTTTGACGACCCGTGCACTTGCGGTACACACAAGCAAGGGGTGTGTCACTTGTCTTTATTCTCCTACAAACAAGCACAAGGGATAGATCTTGCCCAAAATCACACTCTCCTCATCGAATACTCCTTAGAAATGCCCTCCAAGACTTTCTTCTACCTCAGATCAAAGATGGTGGTGATGAGCTCTAAGAAGAATGTCTTCTCCCCTTCTCAAAATGCCCTAAAGAACCTTTTAAAGGATGATCTCGGGATGGCTTGTGGACTGGTTCACGGTCAGTATACGGGCCATAAGGATGCTCAGAAAACTGGTCGAAATTTTCAGTAAGTTGCTAAAGTAAAACTGCTACAGTACTGTTTCTTCCAATTGGCTTGCGGTTGTCTTCACGGCCATGAGGTTGCCCATAAGGAATCCCAGACTTAGCTTTTTCCTTCAATCTTCGTGCTTCAGGCTGCTATAGTGATGCTACAGTGCCCATGGCTCTAAAAAGCCATTTTTGTTATCGATTTCTTCTTAAATTGTTTCATCGAGCTCACCTGGGCTTCATTTATGCCTAAAACACAAAAAGAACCAATTAAACCATAAAAGGATCAAATCATCAATGAAATATAATAACCTTGTGCATAATTATGTATAAAATATGTACATTTAGATGTTTATCACTCAACTGCACCAATGATCGATAAGAAGATTAGTTATTTTTTTAAGCTATTCGCTTTGAATTTCAAATAACACCATTTTTAAAGAATATAGATCTTGAGGGGTTTTTTCCAACACTACTTGAAGCATTGCAATCAAGATAGGAATGAGAAAGTAATGACTAATTTTGCGTACATGCACAATAAACTTAGCTGCAACCATGAGAAGTGACTGCGCGGTAGAAATATTGGTTATTTTCGTAGCTATTTGCTTTAAATTTCAAATAATACTACCATTTCAAAATATAGATCATGAGGTTTATATTAGAATACCACTTGAATCATTGCAATTGATATAGGAATGAGAAAGTTTTGGCTAATTTTGCGTAGTTGCGCTAGCAAACTTAGCTACAGTCATGAGAAGTGACAGCGATAGGAAGATTGGTTATTCTCTCAGCTATTCACTTTGAATTTCAAAACATAATACCCTTTTAAATCATAGATCTTGAAGTTTATTTTTCAACACCACTTGAATCATTGCAATCAAAGTAGGAATGAGAAAGTTGTGGCTGATTCTGCGTAGCTACACTAGTAAACTTATCTACAGCTATAAGAAATGACCGCATGATAGGAAGATTGGTTATTTTCTCAGTTATTCACTTTGAATTTCAAACAATAATACCTTATAGAAACATAGATCTTGAAGTTTATTTTTCAATGACACCAAAATAATTGCAATTAGAGTAGGAACGAGAAAGTTATCCTTATACTACATAGTTGCATCCATAAGTAGTGATCGCATGATAGAAAGATTGGTTATTTTCTTAGTTGTTTGAATTTCAAACAATGCCATCTTTAAGAACATAGATCTTGAGGTTTATTTTTCAATGCCACTTGAATCCTTATACTCAGAATAGGAATGAGAAAGTTATGGCTGATTTTGCGTACCTACACAAATAAACTTAGCTGCAACCATGAGAAATGACTGCGTGGTAGAAATATTGGTCATTTTTTTATCTAGTCATGTTGAATTTTAAACAATACTACCCTTTAAAAACAAAGATCTTAAGGTTTATTTTAGAACATCAATTGAATCCTTGCAATCAAAGTAAGAATGATTAAGTTATAGCTAGTTCTGCATAGCTACCTGAGCAAACTTAGTTGCAGCCTTTGAGAAGTGACCGCGTGGTAGAAATATTGGTCATTTTTTCAGTTATTCACTTTATATTTTAAACAACACCATCCTTAAAAAAAAATAGATCTTGAGGTTTATTATACAACTTAATCATTGTAATGGGAGTAGGAACAAGAAAGTTACATTGATTCCGTGTAGTTACGCCTGCAAACTCAGCTACAACCATGAGAAGAGACGGTGTGGTAGAAATATTGGTTATTTTCTTTGCTATTCACATTGAATTTCAAATAATACTATCCTTTAAAAATATAAATCTAGTGGTTTATTTTCCAACTCCACCTAAATCATTGCAATCATAATAGGAATGAGAAAGTTATAGCCGATTGACAAAGTGTAGCTGAGAGGCGCTCGAATTAATAGTGAGACAAAGACGTAGGTCATAGGTTCGAGGCCTTTCCGAGGTGAATTGTGCAACTACTAGACAATGCCTTGGTTGTGTTGAGGGGGCGAAGCCCAATTATTGCTCTTGAAGAGGTCAACCTCTCATAAAAAAATTCACCCTTTTATGTGAGAAATTATCCTTCCTAAGAGTGATAGTTGGGGCGGCAATCCTGCATGCACCTATGGGCAAGTGATCCTACTAGTACCCACCCTACATAACTAGGTATTGTATAGCAACCGTAGAAATTCACCCTCATAAGAGATCAAACCTACGACCTACTCTTTATCTTGCTCTTAAGGCAAGCGGCTCTCACTAATTGAGACGCACTTTTTTTGTGAGAGACCGCCCTCCTCAAGAGTGACAACTAGGCTTCACTCTCTTAACACAATCTAGGTATTGTTCAATAGTCACACAATTCATCTCCAGAAGGCCTCAAAACTATGATCTACTCTTCGTCTCGCTCTTAAGGTGAGCGTCCAACTAAGACGTAGTTGTCGCTCTTGAGGAGGGCAGTCTCTCACATAGTGAATGTATGATAGGAAGATTGGTAATTTTCTTAATTATTTTCTTTGAATTTCAAATAATATTATCTTTAAAAAAAATAGTTCTTGAAGTTTATTATCTAATGCCACATGAATCATTGCAATTGGAGTAAGAATGAGAAAGTTATGTTGATTGTGTAGAGCTATGCTAGTAAACTCAGCTAGAACCACGAGAAGTGACCTATTATCGATTTTGAATTTCAAAATTTGTCCTACATAAAAAGATAGATGTTGAACTTAGTAACAACCCATTGCGTGTGTGCACCGCAAGTGCACAAGTTGTCAAACTAATAAAGTACCCTCGTGAGTAGGTAGTCATATCCATAGGGAATAGTTGGCAGGAAGAGAGTAGTAATGCTAATTAGCTTAAGAGTGAAATGATTGATGATTTATGTGAACAATATTAATACGAAGAGAAATAACGTAAAGAAAAGAAAGTGCAATAGGAATAAGGAGAGGAAATCGATAGAAAGAGGAGGTACCCTGACATTGTTCACCCTAGGACTATTGTTTCAAGTGCAAGACCACTAACTATGCCTCCTAATTGAAGTTTAATGAGTCATGAAAATCCAAAGACTCACGGTCCCAAACCTAAGGTTAATCATGACTAACCCTTACACTATGACTTGGCAGAAAATGATGCTCTCGATGACTCACACTGTGTAGGATTGCTTTAAGCTCTAGGGATTCCAAGTGATAAACCCTATTCCCTAATATAAATCTAACCCTTTGGTCCAAGCGAAAGATCCCTAGTCACAATTAATCCCCCGCACTAAGGATTACTTCAACACTTCATTTGGTTACTTGCGCAACTAAGGCTCAGTGGAGTTTGTCTCTTAGCACTTTACTCTACCATTACCGTAAAAAAATCTTGGAGCGTGGAGGTAGGATAAATCACATCTGAAGGGAAAGGGGATGTTCCGCTACCTCTCGACTCACTTTCTCGACCTTCTCCAACCTTGCTTTGTCTAACCCTAGTGGAGTATCACTCATCCACAAGGATTACCAAGATAGCTTTTCAGCCCTAGTGTCATTCTAAGGGAAAATCAATACAATAAGCATTT
Organism: Dioscorea cayenensis subsp. rotundata; assembly: GCF_009730915.1. Lineage (NCBI taxonomy): Eukaryota > Viridiplantae > Streptophyta > Magnoliopsida > Dioscoreales > Dioscoreaceae > Dioscorea > Dioscorea cayenensis. Next base: position 10,849,903 of record NC_052482.1, read on the forward strand.
AAGGTTGAAACTTAATTAAAACATCAAATTAAAGAAGCATAACAAGAGTTAATGAAACAAAGTCATCCTAGGGTTTACAAGTCCGAGCACCCACCAGGGGTTTAGCTCTCCATGGAGCAATACACAATCAATAATGAAATTGAGAGTAATGCATGCAAGCCATAGATAAAACCCCCATGTAGTCTATATCGATGGCCTTGTGGAGCTGCCTCGTCTTCTCCAAGGGTTCCCTTGTCAAGCCTAAGGCACATTCCACCGAATCGATGCTGACAAAAGCTCCCCCAATAACTCTCCTCCAAAATAACGTGATGTCAAAGGACATAGAACCACTCCAAAAACTTAGCCAAAGCCTCTCCAAACCCTAGCTGTGAGCACATCCAAAGATGGGCAAAAGATAGGAAAAAGATCCCCCAAGACTCCTCAAAACGCGGTATTTGTAAGGGTTAGAATTAAGCATCTACACCAGCATGTGGAATTTCCACACGGGCGTGTGGATTTCTAGAAATCTATTTTCTGCAAGCTGCGAGCATTAATTGCTGCAGTGATTTTTGCTACAGTAATTGCTACAATACTTCTCCAAAATGCTCCAGAATCCATTCTTTTCATCGAGGCCACATGAATGGGCACACATCTGTGCGGTAGATCCCATCGTGTCTTCAATGAAACTATATTGATGGAGCTCTTGTTAATGTTGCACGAGTCAGAACAAATGAGTGTGACTGCCTTTGTGCCCCTCCACTTTGTGTATTCTCTTGAGCACAATGGAGGTTGGCACACACCGACATGTCTTTGAGCACAACTTATGTCTTCATCTTTTTTCGATCAAAGAGCTTCATCACAATCACATCCATGATCCATTTTTGCTTTCTTTCATCCAACTTTGTCTCCACAACCCTACATGCACAAATGAACACAAATACACACGAATAAATGATAAAATCTGATAAAAGTAGTGCTCAATGTAAGAAAAGAATACTTCATATTACTTATACACAAGTGCTTATCAAACTCCCCCACACTTAAGCTTTTGCTTATCCTCAAGCAAAAATAAAACATTAAAGCATATAAGAAGAAAAATTAAAATTTCTTGGCCTTAGGTTCACCAAAAGCATGCAAAAGAAACATTCTACAAGTAAGGAAAAATTCAAACACAGAATAAGAGGAATTATTGCTCTAGCTAAAAACTTGAATAAAAAAGGACAACAAACCCAATATTGTGTAGTGTGTGTAAACTCACCCAAGTCAACCCAACATGTACTCCTCAAAGTTCTTATTAAAAGGACTTATTTAAATACAAAAAGAAAAGGTAGTAGCTTCACACATCCTCTAAGGTAGCTCTTTCCTAAGCGGCCGCTAAGGTGGCTTTCACACTATCGAGGTGGTAGCTCTTTCTACCGGGGTAGTAGCTTTCACTCATCCCATCAGATAGCTCTTTCTCTCATTAGGGCATAACTAGTATCCGACTTATGAGAGCATCTTCATACTTCATAGGTGGTAGTTCTTTCCACCCCTAATGCACAAACATAACTCTTTTTTTTCAAAGAAATTAAAACAAGAAACATGCTAAAGTAGTCCCATAAATGATGAACTTGAGTTTCTATAAGGTTTAATGAATGAGTAGTGCAATAAGTGTTAATCGGGCAAAAATTCCTAAAAATTCAAGTAAAACTAGAGCATGATAGTATTAAATGTTAAAAACAATTCTCCTAAACTCAAGAATACAACTATTGCAACTAAGGTGAACCGCCATTGGCTACATGAGCATGAATAATGAAATCATAAGTATAAAACACATGTAATGTGAACTCCACCCTACACTTAAGATGTACATTGCCCTTAATATATGCATGTAAGCATAAAAAAGAAGTATAACAATCATAACATGTGTGTGGAGAAGGGCAATTGAAACAATACTCCTCTGAACTCCTAATGGTACGTTTGATAGAGCTATATTCATTGAGAGTTGAGTTCGAATGGGTTGTAGAGCACACACGGCCATTTGAAGAGCAACATGACCATGCCAATGACTGTTCCTCAAATTCCAGACTCACAAGACTATCTACATGTATACACAAGGGGGTTCAGTAAAGCTCAACAAAAACAAAATAAAATCGAGTCTATAAAGATATAGAAATGAAATACAACACGAATACCTAGAAATAAAAGATAAACTTAGAAGGAAAATCTTTTCTTAGTAATACAAGTCCAAAATATCATGCTGGAATAAAAAAATAAAACATAAAAACAAATAAAGATAGAGGCGCCTCAAGCGTCAGTATCAGGCGCTGCTGTCTATGCTGCTGCTATTATTGATGTTGTTGGTGGTGATGGTGGTGCTAGGGATGCTGGAGGAGTTAGTGGAATGTGGGGTCTCATCACAAAGGGAAAGGTCAAGTCTCGCTCGAGAATCTGCTGTAAGATGTCAAGACGCGTCATCACCTCTGTGTGGTTCACAGCCTATGTAGCGCGAACCTCAGTGAAATTAGCCTGGAGCACCCCCACAGCGCTCTTGAGCCTCTCAAAGTGATCATGGGCTCGAGAAGGAGAGAAGATCCGCACTGGTGGTGGCTTCCGTACTGCGGGAGGTACCTCTGTCTCCATCTGCTCCGGCTGTGGCTCGGGAATAGGCTGAGACCCCTCTGCTGCGTCACTTTCACCCTTAGCCATCTCTGGTAGGGGCATGATCATCACGTAGACATCGTCTCTGTACTTGCAGATCATCCCCATCAAATGCATGGTCTTCAAGCTGAGGAGAGATGGATAATCGTCTTCTCAGTCCCTCTGATCGCACTTAGTAGACCCATCCAGATAATAAGCCTGGTAATATAGGGTCATGAGAATAGTACTCTCACTCCAAAACGATGCGGATGCATCGGTATGCTAGGCGGGAGAGGCACGTTGCCTTGGACACTCCCAGCTCATATTGTAACTGTCCACACAGCGCCCTATAAGCATGCTGAGGAGTCAAGCTGCCAAGGTAATCTGTCGAGAGCTGCTCATACTCCTCTGTGTCAGAGAAAGCCTCGTTACATAATCCAAGTTGAACCGAAAATTGAGTCACACTTATATTGTGGTACTGACCAAAAGCGCAAAACTGTATAGCGTTATTGCTAGAGAAACTGCTATACGATCGGTCAAACTCAAATGAGGCGAGCACCTCCAGTGTCAACATGCAAATAGCTGGCTCTCTGATTGGCAATAAATGATGCCAGCTACCCACCGACAATAACTCCTCGACCTCGTCGGCCATCTCATCCCCCAACTGTATCTCTCTGAATTCACTCAAATCTGGGAACCTCGATTGTCAAAAATTCAGTTTTGATAAACGCTCGAATCATGCTTTGACGTTCGGGTATAACAAACTCAAGCTGCTCCTGTAAGAGTTCACAAGGATATTTGGCAACCATCTTCTTCAAACGGGGAGCCATTCCTGCAAAATCAAAAAGCAAATGATCAAATCCAATTTAAAAACTCATTCTGCAGGAATCCACATGGTTGTGTGAAAACTCCACACGCCTGTGTGGATCTTCGAGGTGTGAAAGCCGCACGGCCAAACCTCCAATAAACTCAAAATGCATCCCAAAATCATTTTATAATCTCTCTCAAGTCACTCACCAACCATTCAAGCATGAAAACGATGCGAAATTAGTATAATAAACAAAAGAAGTCAAGATCAAGAGAAGAAAAGAGAAAGGGGAAGCTTACCAAAGAAATGCGAATGAAAAACTTTGAATGTGGCTAGTAAACCCACTCAAATCCCTTTAAATAGACGGAGAGCGGTTGGGAAGGTGAAGAGAGGTATTCTTTGAGCGTTTGGGAGTTATAGAATGAAGGAGCATGAGTGGGTTTTAAAGAAAAATTGTGCCTCTTGATGATATGTGCATCCACATTGGCATGTGGAAATTACCTACGCCCGTGTGACTCCCAAAGGGTTGCTCACAGGGGCATACACACGCCCTTGTGTGCTCTCAAGATAGCCTCTTTGCGTCTGAACGTATCCATACTAGCATGTGGAAATTCCCCACACCCTTGTGCCTGACCCACAGGGGCACCCACACGCCCCTGTGGCTTCTCTGTTCTCCCAAGAATTTGGCTAAGTGCTCCACACGCCCCTGTGGAAATTCCACACGAGCGTGTGGATGCTTACAGGGGTACTCACTGGGGCACTCACACGCCCTTGTGTGCTCTTGGGATGGAAGAGAAGTCTCTGCAGAGTTTCACACTGGCGCATAAAAATTGCCCGCGCCTGTATGCCATTCACAGGGTCATCTATAGGGGCATTCACACGCCCCTGTTTCTTCTCGGGATGGAGACTTGACACTCAGCAGAGATCCACATGTCCTTGTGAAAATTACCCACGGGCATGTGACAGTCATAAGGTCACTCACAGGGGCGTCCACATGCCTCTGTGTCTTCTCGGGATGGAGAAGTTGAGCTCTGAACAGAAACACATGCCCATGTGAAAATTCCACACGGCCGTATGTATTCTCTGGATAACTCAGAAAAATCATAGACTTTGCAGAAAATTTTTTGTAATAAGTATACACTCATAGAGACTGTAAACACAAGGAAAAACTGACCAGAGAATCATTGAAACATGCTCTAACGACCTATAAACTTTTCCAATCACAATGAAGCACACTAAAACACCAACAATCCATAAGAAAAACACAGCAATAACATGTAAAAATTCAAGACACCAACACTAAAGTTTTTATTCATGCATGTACTAAATTAAAACCTAGAAAAACAGTAAAGACTTAGGTTGCCTCCCAAAAAGGGGTTGTTCAACGTCACTAAGCTTTATGTACTTGTCCTTACCTCACGGGGGCTCATGAATGAAGGTTACCCTCTTACCTACAACTTGAAAGTATGATGAACACAATTGTTTCAAGGTAGAGGGAGTGTTATCGAGTTTGTTACCACACAAGAGTTTGTCAGCCTTACTCCGTGAATGCTCATCCCCACTAGCATTGGGGTGCTTCTTATGATGTCTCCTTACTCGTTTAAACTTTTGGATCATCCTCTTCATGACTCCCGGGATAGGTTGTACCTTATCCTCTAGACCAAGTGATGAAACTTCTTCATTCTCCACTTCTTGATCTAGTAACCCCTCAAATGGGTCTAGACACATCATTTTCTGCACATATTCATCAATTAACTCATCAGTGGTGTCAAGAAAATACAGAGTATCATCAAAATCAAGAGAATGTCACATGGCTTCGGCGAGACGATATGTCAACTTGTCATCACCAACTCTTAATGTCAACTCCCCATCGTCCATGTCAATGAGAGCCTTGGAAGTGTGCAAGAACGGCCTCCCAAGTATCAATGAAACCTCGGCATCCTCATCATCATCCAACACCACAAAGTCCATTGGAAAAAATGTACTTGTCAACTTTCACAAGTACGTCTTTAATGATACCCCTCGGATTTCTAACTGTTCTATCAGCTAATTGAAGCGTCATCTGAGTAAGCCTAGGCATTCCCAAGCCTAGCTTCTAAAAGAATGTGTAATTCATGACATTGATGCTAACCCCTAAATCCTCCAATGCCTTTTCTTCACCCAAGTTACCAATATTGCATGGAATAATGAAGATTTCGGGGTCTTTCTTCTTGTTCAGCATATTCTTTTGCAACATCGCCGAGCATAATGCATCTAAGATCACAGATGTACTCTCTTCCAACTTCCTCTTATTGGTCAAGAGGTCTTTGAGAAACTTTGCATAGCGAGGCATTTGAGACAACGCCTCCACAAATAGGATGTTGATGTGCACCTTGAATAAACCCAAGAACTTCTTGTATTGCTCATCATTTTGGTCATTCTTCAACCTGGAAGAATAATGGATTCGTGGCTTGTAAGGCAGGGTTGCCACATCCTTCTCTTTAACTCTCTTCTCAACCTCCACTTCCTCGTGTGACTCAACCATTGTCTTCTTACTAGGGAGCCTACTCTCAACTTCACAACTACTTCTCAAATTGATTGCCTTCACATGTTCTCTTGGATTAGTCTTCATGTTACTAGGCAAACTCCCTTGAAATCTTTCCGAAAGTGACTTCACAATTTGTTCCGGTTGATTCTCCAAGTTGTGCAATGACGCGGTGTGGTTGCGAAGTGTGGCTTCAACCGATTAAAATCTCGTATCCGATGATTGAATGAACTTGGTGAAAGTTTTCTCTAAGTTGGTCATCCGGTTCTTTAACCCTGAAACTCTATTCTCCATTTTTGGGGCTTGTTGTTGTTGTTAGAAACCTGGTGGTACTATAACCTTCAGTTGCCATTGATTACTCCAAGAAAGGCTCGGGTGGCTCCTCCACCCCGGATTGTAGATATTTCTATATGGATTTCCTTGACTTCTCATTGCATTGTCTACAAAATACACCTATTCCACTAAAGTGGTACCACCAATAGCAATCGGGCAATTAGATGGAGCGTGTCCTCTCCCACACCCGGTGCAACTCTTCACTGCCGCCAATCTAAGAGAAGTTAGAGTGTCTAACTTCTTGCTCAATGACTCAACCTGGGCCGTCAATGATGTGACTGCATCGATCTCATGAAGTCCGGCTATGTTCTTCTTCTCTCATGTATTCCATTGATAACAATTCATAGTTATCTCCTCAAAGAGCTGTAGGGCTTCTTCAGGGGTCTTGCTTCCTAAGGTACCTCCTGCTGTAGCATCCAGTAACTGTTTTGTGCTTGGATTCAAACCATTATAGAAAGTTTGAATAATCATCCACTCAGGGAACCCATGCTGAGGACATTTCCCCAAGAGATCCTCGAACCTATCCCATGTCTCAAAAAAAACTCCAATTCCGTTTGCATAAAATACGATATTTCATTCCTGAGCTTCACATATTTTCCTGGAGGGAAATATCTGGCAAGAAAGCTTCTACCATCTCTTCCCAAGTAGTGATCAATGTTCTAGGTAATGAATGTAACCATTGCTTTGCTCTCCCCTTCAATTAAAATACAAAGGCCCTCAACTTAATAGCATCATCCTTGACTCCATTAATCTTGAGCATGTCGTATTTTTCCAAGAAGTTTTCAATGTGATTATTTGGATCCTCATCGGCCAAACCATAAACTATGCCAATTGTCGTAATATCTGGATGAAGCCTGGCTTGAGCTCAAAACTCTGAGCTGTGATCGATGGCCGCACAAAGCTAGATTGCGTGCCAAGAATTGTGGGTCTTGCATAATTGAGAGTGTCCTCTGCTGTTTATGTTGTTCTACCATATTATCAGACTCTTCAACTTCTATCTCAGCTTGATTTGACTTTTCTTGTACAGGTTTCTTTCCCCATCTATAAGTTCTACTTCTAATATCCGGATCACCTTCAACCAATGTCGAAGGGTTGTCTCGGGTCATAACCTAGAGCTGCAATCAAAGAAAGAAAAACAAATCAAAACGATGGAAGAATAAGAAAGTGTAAAATAGAACAAATGATGAATAGCTAAAATAGTAAGTGCAAATGCTTCCAAAACGGCTATTCCCCGGCAACGGCGCCAAAAACTTGACACACTCCTTACGTGTGTGTATCGCAAGTGCACAGGTTGTCAAAGTAATAAAGTACCCCAGTGAGTAGATAGTCGTATCCACAAGGAATAGTTGTTAGGAAGTGAGGAGTAATGCTAATTAGCTTAAGAGTGAAATAATTGATAATTTGTGTGAACAATATCAATACGAAGAGAAATATCGTAAAGAAAAGAAAGCACAATAGGAATAAGGAGAGGCAATCGATAGAAAGATGGGGTACCTGGACATTGCTCACTCAAAGACTATTGTTTCAAGTGCAAGATTACTAACTATACCTCCTAATTGAAGTTTAATGAGTCATGAAAATCCAAAGACTCACGGTTCCAAACCTAAGGTCAACCGTGACTAATCCTTACACTATGACCCGACGGAAAGGGATGCTCCCAACGTCTCACACTGTGTAGGATTGCTTTAAGCTCTAGGGATTCCAAGTGATAAACCCTATTCCCTAAATAGATCTAACCCTTTGGTCCAAGCGAAAGATCCCTAGTCACAATTAATCCCCCGCACTAAGGATTACTTCAACACTTCATTTGGTTACTTGCACAACTAAGGCTCAGTGGAGTTTGTCTCTTAGCACTTCACTCTACTATGACTTCAAAAAACTCTTGGAACATGGAGGTAGGATAAATCACATCGGAAGGGAAAGGGGATGTTCCACTACCTCTTGACTCACCCTCTCAACCTTCTCCAACCTTGCTTTGTCTAACCCTAATGAAGTATCACTCATCCACAAGGATTACCGAGATAGATTCTCATCCCTAGTGTCACTCTAAGGGAAAATCAATACAACAAGCATTCAAGGTTGAAACTCAATTAAAACATCAAATTAAAGAAGCATAACAAGAATCAATAAAACAAAGTCATCCTAGGGCTTACAAGTCCGAGCACCCACTAGGGGTTTAGCTCTCCATGGAGCAATACACAATCAACAATGAAATTGAGAGTAAATGCATGCAAGCTATAGATAAAACCCCCTTATAGTTTGCATCGATGGCCTTGTGGAGCTGCCTCGTCTTCTCCAAAGGTTCCCTTGTCAAGCCTAGGGCACACCTCGCCGAATCGATGCTGACGAAAGCTTTTCTAATAACTCTCCTCCAAAAGAACGTGATGTCAAAGGCCACAGAACAACTCTAAAAACTTAGCCAAAGCCTCTCCAAACCCTAGCTGTGAGTACCTCCAAAGATGGGCAAAAGATAGGAAAAAGATCACCCAAGACTCCTCAAAATGCGGTATTTATATGGGCTAGAATTGAGCATCCACACGGGCATGTGGAATTTCCACACTGGCGTACGGATTTCCAGAAATCAATTTTCTACGAGCTGTGAGCAGTAACCGCTACAGTGATTTTGCTAAAGTAACTACTACAGTACTTCGCCAAAATGCTCCCAAATCTATTCTTTTCATTGAGGCCACATGAATGGGCACACATCCGTGCGGTAGATCGCGTCATGTCTTCAATGAAACCACATTAACGAAGCTCTTACTAATGTTTCACGAGTCGGAACAAATGAGTGTGACTGCCTTTGTGCCCCTATACTTTGTGTATTCTATTGAGCACAATGGAGGTTGGCACACACCCACATGTCTTCGAGCACAATTTATGTCTTCACCTTTGTTCGATCCAAGAGCTTTATCACAATCACATCCATGATCTACTTTTATTTTCTTTCATCCAACTTTGTCTCCACAACCCTATATCCACAAAAGAACACAAATACACATGAATAAGTGATAAAATCTGATAAAAGTGATGTTCAATGTAAGAAAAGAATACTCCGTATTACTTATACACAAGTACTTATCACTTAGCTTTGAAATAAAATAGAAATCAACCCAATTGGATAATAAATTAGAAAGTTGTGGCTGATTTGGGTTAGTCGAGGCTATAAAATGTGGTGTAGCTTTCACAATTAGACCTATGACACATAACCCAGATTGCTAGACAATCATCCATTTTGAATTTCAAAATTTGCCCTTTATAAAAAAAATAGATGTTGAAATTAATTTTGAGAGAAAATAAGAATCAAAGTAATTGGATAATAAGTTAGAAAGTTGTGGCTGATTTGGCATAGTCGAGCCTATAAAATCAGGTGTAGCTTCGACAATTAGACCTACAACTCAAAACCCAGATTGCTAAACCTATCATCCATTATGAATTTCAAAAGTTGTATTCCATTAAAAGGATAGATGTTGAACTTAGCTAGGAAATAAAACAAGAATCAATATAAGTTGATAATAAATTAGAAAGTTATGGCTTATTTGGCATAGCCACGCCTACAAAATTAGGTGCAGCTAGTACAATCAGACTTGCAACGCAAACCCAGATTGCTAACCTATTATCCATTTTAAATTTCAAAATTTATATTCCATTAAAATGATAGATGTTGAACTTAGCTTTGAAATAAAATAAGAATCAACGGAATTGGATAATAAAATTAGAACTTAGATTTGAACTTACCATATTGTTTGCTTTTATTTTTGAAATGTATGATTTTTATAGTTGATAAGTGCTTGTGTGATAAGAATGCGAAGTGTTCTTTCCTTATGATGAGCATTACTTTTATCAGGTTTTAGCACTAATATGTGTGCATTTATGTTACTTTCGTGCATATAGGGTTGTGAAGCCGAATGTTAGAGAAAGAAGTGAATGTAGATCGTGAATGCACCATTTGGAGGAAATCTTGAGAAGGAACAAACGCAAAGACATAAGTCGGGTTCAAGATGAGAGAATGTGTGCCAACCTCCTTCTATTCAAGTTAGCACAATGATTTGGAGGGGCACAAAGGCAGTCACATTCAAGTATTTTGGCTTGTGCATGTATAGCAAGATCTCCACTAATGTAGCCATTTATTGAAGAAGCAAAGCGATTTATGATGTAAGCGTGTTCCCGTTTACGTTACCTCGATGAGAACATGGATTTGGGAGTATTTCGGGCCGGTACTGTAGCAGGTACTGTTCACATTCGACGGAGAAAAGTGATTTCCAGAGAATCCACATGGGCGTGTGGAAATTCCACAGGCCCGTGCGGTGAATCCACAGGGGCGTGTGGATTCCCGATTCCAGCCCTATTTAAGGCTGATTTTAGCCATAATTTCAACATTCTTTTTTCTATCTTTTCCCCAACTTGAGAGAGGGCTGCGGCTAGGGTTTTGAGATGTATTGGCTAGGGATTGGGAGAGGTTCTACGGCTCTGTTATCATGCTCCATTTGGAAGAAGGTTAGTGGGAGAGTTTTCGTCAGCACCGATCTGGTGAGGTGTATCCTAGGTCGGACAAAGGACCCTTGGATGAGTAGAGGCTTCTCCACAAGACCATCATAACTACTATTAACGGGGTTTTCTAAGGATTACTTGGTTTTACATTCGATTTCATTCATTGTAACTAGCTCCATGGAGAGCTAAACCCCCTAGTGGGTACTTGGATTTGTGAACCCTAGGATGTATTTGTTTCATTAAACCTTGTTATTATGCTTTCATTAATTGATGTGTTAATTGAGTTCCAATCTTATATGCTTAATTGTTTGAATACTCCCTTAGAGTGACACTAGGGTTGAGGGTTCTTATTGGTAACCCTTGTGAGTAAGTGACACACCCCAAGAGTTAGACAAAGCTAGATTGGTGAGGATTGAGAGGGTGAGTCAAGAGGTAGTGGAGCGTCCTCTTTCCCCTCTGGTGTGATTGATCCTACCTCTATTTCCTCGAGTTCTTTGCGGTCATAGTAGAGTGAATGGGCTAAGGGATGACCTTCCGCTGGGGCTTAGTTGTAGAGGCAACGGAGTGAAGCGTTGAAGTGATTTTAGCACATAGGGCTTAATTGTGACTAGGGACCTTCCACCTGGACCAAAGGGTTAGGTCTACATCTAGGAAGAGGATTTATCATTTGGAATCCCTAGAACTCATTGCGATTCGGTACAAGTGTGAGGTCGAGAGATTGTTCAATGTCTCCTCCGCGACATGTATAGAGTTAGGCATGGTTGGCCTTAGATTTGGGACCATGTATTGAAGGATCTCCATGATTCATTAATGCATTAGTTAGAAAGCATAATAGAGGGTTTTGCACTTGAAATGATTGTTCTAGGCAGAACAATATCCGGGTACCCCATTTATATCGATTGCCTTGCACTTACGGGACATACGCAAGGATCGTTGTCAATACTTCCATTCTAATCCCTTCATTGAGTAACCAAATTACACAGTCCCTCTTTCCTCTTCCTAGGTGTTAATTCAGCGTAGCGGTGCGGATGCGTCATGCTTGGCAAGAGTTTATCTTCAGTGTATGCATTCTAAGTTTTGTGTATGTCTATGTTTCCGTCCTTGGCATGTATTAGGAGGGATCCATTAGTGTGTTATGTGACTTATCTGCACTTATTTTTCCTTCTTTGAAAACTTTGTATTTGTTGTTGTCTAAGTGTCGCATAAGAAAACCCACTTAGGGTTTGGTTTGTATTATGATTTTGTATCTTTTGTGGTGATTCCCTATGTTTTCCCCTATCTTCTTATGCTTATGATGATCATGTGTAGAGAGCTTTTGATATACATTTATTGTTATATTCCTTCCTATTGTTATAGTAATTTTGTACAGGTAATAGGTCAGCCTTATGATGATCCAAGGTTGAGGTAGGATTTGACCTCCGTTGGGTTTCGTAATGGTATGTCGCGTGTGTGACCTGCGGGTCAGGGCATGACATATTTTAGTGGTATCAGAGCCCTGGTTTAGGTTTAGACAATATGACCTAGATCTAGAGTCTATTCATCAATTGGGCCAGAAAGTTGATTGTTCAATTTTGTAACTAGTGAATCCCAGTGGAGTATAGCATATAGCATATAGCATTGATGCATGATAAGTGTCTAAATACATCAGTTTTATTAAATATATTTTATGCACATTCATGCATATTTCTTTGACTCTGATGCCCTTTACGCCTTTATTTGTTATTATTGTTTCAAGAAATCATACGATCATCTAGAGCGTTATTGAGCTTCTTTTGGTATAAATCAAAGAATTTATCGAAACTCACACACATCCTCAGGCTGTAGGTAAAAAAGAGTGAATTTTTAGTCACTGAGCACTGTAACAGCGGTTATTGTAACAAATCATTGCAACAATTTCAATGTAGCAGTGTTCGGCCAATGTGCGGACCACACAGAGGAGACAAAGAGGTGTGTGGCCTGCACAGACACACGGGCAGAACATCTTTTGGGGCTTTTATAAGGACTTCTATGGCTTTTTGGAAGAGGATTTTGGCGACCATCTCTTCCACTTTTCTCCACCATCATCTTCTTTAGGTGCAGCTTCTACAATAGAAATGCGACACAAAACCTAGATTGCTAACCAATCATCTATTTTGTATTTCAAAATTTATCCTCTGTTAAAAAGATAGATAGTTAACTTAGCTTTGAAATAAAATAAGAATCAATGCAATTGGATAATGAATTAGAAATTTATGGTTGATTCAACATAGCCTTGACAATAAAATCAGGTGCAGCTTCCATAATCAGACCTGCTACACAAAACCCATATTGCTAATCTATCATCCATTTTGAATTTTAAAGTTTATATTCCATCGAAAAGATAGATGTTGAACTTAGTTTTGAAATAAGCAAGAGTCAACAAATTGGATTATAAATTAGAATGTTATCATTGATTCGGTGTAGCCGAGCTTATAAAATCATGTGCAACTTCCACAATTGGACCTATGATGTAAAGCCCAGATTGCTAACTTGTCATCCATTTTGAATTTTAAAATTTGTATTCCATAAAAAAGATAGATGTTAAACTTAGCTTTGAAATAAAATAATAATCTACATAATTGGACAATAAATTAGAAAGTTGTGGTTGATTCGGCATAGCCAAGCATATAAAATTAGATGCAGCTTCTACAATGAGACTTGGAACTCAAAACCTAGATTTCTAACCTATCTTCTATTTTAAATTTTAAAATTTGTATTCCATTAAAAAGATAGATGTTGAACTTACCTTTGAAATAAAATAAGAATTAATGCAATTAGATAATAAATTAGAAAGTAATGTCTGATTCAGCATAGACGTGCCTGTAAAATTAGATGCAACTTCCATAATCATACTTGCGACGAAAAACCTAGATTGCTAACATGTCTTTTATTTCGAATTTCAAAATTTGTATTCCATCAAAAAGATAGAAGTTAAACTTAGATTTGAAATAAAATGAGAATCAACGCAATTAGATAATTAATTAGAAAGTTATGGCTGATTCGTCGTAGTCGGGCCTATAAAATCAAGTGCAATTTCCACAATAAGAAATGTGACGCTAAAGCCAGATGCTAACCTATCATCCATTTTGAATTTCAAAATTCATCCTCCAATAAAAAGATAGATAATGAACATAGCTTTGAAATATAATAAGAATAAACACAATTAGTTTATAAATTAGAAAGTTATTTATAATTCACCGTAGAGTGTGCTTATAAAATAATGTACAACTTTCACCATTAGGACTTGTGAGAAAATGACCCAGATTCCTAACCTATCATCTATTTTAAATTTCAAAATTTATCCTCCATAATAAAGATGGATGATAAACTTAACTTTAAAATAAAACAAGAATCAACGTCATTGAATAATAAATTAAAAGTTATGGTTAATTTGGCGTAGCCGCGCCTTTAGAATCAGGTACAGCTTCCACAATAAGAAATGCAATAAAAAACAAGAATCAATGCAATTGGATAATATATTAGAAAGATATGGCTGATTCGATGTAGCCGTGCTAATAAAATTAGGTGTAGGTTCTAGAATCAAAGCTATGGCGCAAAACCCCAGATTGCTAACCTGTCATCTATTTTGAATTTCAAAATTTGTATTCCATCAAAAGGATAGATGTTGAACTTAATTTTGAAATAAAATAAGAATCAATGTAATTAAATAATAAATTAGAAAGTTATGGCTGATTTAATGTAGCAGAGCCTATAAAATAGGTGCAACTTATGAAATGTTATGGAAAACCCAGATTACTAACCTGTCATCCACTTTGAATTTCAAAATTTGTATTCTATAAAAAGGATAGATTTTGAACTTATCTTTGAAATAAAATAAGAATCAGCACAATTGAATAATAAATTAGAAAGTTATGGCTGATTTGGCGTAGCTGCATCTATAAAAGCATTTGCAGCTTCCACAATAAGAAATGCGACTAAATACCCAGATTGCTAACTGATAAGTACTAGCAAGTTCATACTTTCTATATCATTTATACTGAATTTAGCATGGAGTTTAACATGTTTATCACCAAATTAGTATGAAATTTCATTCTTTTGTTCACCAAGACCTTTATTTTTGTTTGAGGGGAAAAGAAACAAATTCGGTGGTGTTTTGAAGCGAAAGATGCCAAGTTGTTGAATCAGAGCTTCACCACAGCTCACAACGGTCATGGTGATATCTTACCACGGCTGTTATACAACCTCATCATTGCCGTTATTAAGCTGTGGTAGCGTGGAACTACTAGAAGCAACACAGAAGCCATAACGACCACACAACGACCATTGTAGAAACCCAACACGGCCGTGATCTAGCTACACAATGCCCAGAGAGCCGTGCTAGGACACGACTTGGAGCCCAAGTAATAACTTACTCACCACGGCGATCACAACGCCAGTGATGAGGCCATGGTGGACTTCATCCTATAAATACTCTTGGTTTCTCTAAATTTGGGGAGATTCTTTTACCAAATAAGAAAGGGTTTTTGGAGATCTGAGCGGCTGGAGATGACTTTCAAGCATATTTTGGCAAATTTTGGTGAGTTTCTCAAGGGTAATTCAATGATTATTGTTAAAGGAGGGTGCATGAAGGCATTCAACGTCATCTTGTCGATCTTTGGATCCTCTCACCCTCAACCTTGGCAGACCTATTGGAGGGAGTTAGTTAAGGAATTCTTTAAATGCTTGTCTATTCTTTGGTCTTTTGGCTCTCTCTTCCTTTAATGCTTTATTTTATGATCCATAAAAGCCCAATTTGAGGATAATTGTATGTCTAGGTCCCTCGATTATTATTTATAAATCTTGACTGATAATTCAATAAATCCTTCTATTTTTTGTAAATCATTGCATGTTTGCTTTAATAATATTCTTGTTAACGTGGATGAGGAAGATATGCCCCAACCACGCTTTGTTAGATATATGCATGCTCTAAGAGGTTAGGTATTGCTAGATCTCTGGATTAAGGTTTAATTAGATTTCTAGATTAGGATTTAATTAGCCTTTCTAGTGGAGTTCTTGAACTTAAGGAAAGCATAGAAGGCTGTGATGGAAGAGATTCCATCTTAAGTTCCTGTTATTTATACCTGGTTGCTAGGAGATTGGGACTAGTAGGCTATTAAATTTCCCCTATCCAATACTAGAATATGATTATCATGCTCAACGCCTATCATAAGTAATAATAAAGATAACTATCATACAACCACCTAACTCCTTCCAATTGTGCTTAATGATTCTCCAATTGTATTGTGTAATAAATTATAGAAGTAGATTAAAGAAAGAATATAAATGTTTAGGTTATTGATAATCGAAAAGGAAGTAATAGTAGCCTTTCGCCGTTCCTAAAGAAATATGACCCTCGTTCTTACCCACAAAGTATTACTTGATGACCCATATAATTGCGGTATTAACGGACTTATTGTAATATTATTTTACGCATTTGCATAGTTATTCTAACACACCTCATAAGTGTCTGTGACTAACCTGTCATCCATTTTGAATTTCAAAATTTGTATTCCATCTAAAAGATAGATGTTGAACTTTGCTTTGAGATAAATTAAGAATCAACGCAATTGGATAATAAATTAGAAAGTTATGGCTGATTCGACATAGCGGCGCCAATAAAATTAGGTGCAGCTTCCAAAATCAGACCTACAGTGTAAAACCGAGATTGCTAACCTATCATCCATTTTAAATATCAAAATTCGTATTCCATCAAAAGGATAGATGTTGAACTTAGCTTTGAAATAAAATGAGAATCAACGCAATTGGATAATAAATTAGAAAGTCATGGTTGATTTGGAGAAGCCGTGTTTATAAAATCTGGTGCAGCTTCCACAATTAGACCTGTGATGCAAAACCCATATTGTTAACTTGTCATCCATTTTGAATTTTAAAATTTGTATTTTATAAAAATAAATAGATGTTGAATTTGACTTTGAAATAAAACAAGAATCCACACAATTGGATAATAAAGTAGAAAGTTATGATTGATTTGAAGTAGCCGCACCTATAAGATGAGGTGCAGGTTCCAAAATCAGACGTGTTTAGATTTGGAGTTTAGAAGAAGTTTGAGGTTGTATAACCTTAAAATTGTTGAAGATTGAGAGAGATCTTTCATCTCCTAAGTTAGAGTTATTGTAGCACCAAACCAAGTTAAGCTTTCATTGCTTTTCTTGTTAGTTTTTTGAGGGTTGTGAGAGGTTCATTCTTGTAGGATCATCTAGGTGAAATGTTTAGTAAACCCTAGAAGCAATTATTTTTATTTTGAGTACTTTCCTTCATTCAAGTTGCGTAGTTGGATGTTAATATTTGTTTGCTTTATGTTAGCTTGTTTAATTGGTTCTAGGAGGTGAGGCTTCAAGGAAGGGTAAAAAGATGGTGGAGAAGTAACACCACAGGCTTATAGCTTGCCAAGTTTGTGAGTGAGATTTACTAAATAATGGGCTATAAATCATGCATGTTTTCTTATATTTACATTTAATTTTGTCGTTGAATGATGACTTAGTTTTACTAAAGTTCTTGAAATGCTTTCTATGATGTTTGGAAATTATTGTTGAATCATGATTCAGCTATTCCCAAGAATTTCACAAAGAACATTTAATTTTGTTCGGAAATCTTACTTTGGATGATATTTTTCATATGGATGTTTTCATGGAACTTGATATTCTAGTTATGATGTTAAATGAGTTATGCAAACTAAGTTAATATACATTTTCATGATGTTATACTTGAAGTGTATCTTCAAGGATTATTCTTACACTCCTGGAAACTTCCCCCAAACGACTACACACATGACTGCCTCCGTAGCCTCCTGATATGTCAATTGGCTTCTAAAATCTTTAGGAGTTGGCACATGTGCGCTTATAGATGATCTAACGTGAGTGTTCATCCTTGAATCTTGCTAAATCATTTCAGAAATGTCTCCACAACCCTTTCTTTGTTTATTTCTCATAAATTCCCTTCACATGCTCTAATTGCACAAAAGGACACAAACACATGCTACAAATGAAAATATCTGAATATAATCATAATTGAAGTGCATAAAAGATGTTAACAAGTATATATCAAACAAACACTTATCAATGCCCTTGGTAATGAATGTAGCCATTACTTGGCTCTCCCCTTCAAGATGAATTGGGAAGGCTCTCAACCGTATGGCATCATCTGTGACACCATTAATCTTGAGCATGTCACACACCTCTAGAAATTTCTCAATGTGGTTGTTTGGATTCTCATCAGTCAAACCATTAAATTGTGTGGAATATTGTACTATTTAGATAAAACCTGGCTTGAGCTCAAAGCTTTGAGCTGTAATCGGTGGCCTAACAATAGTAGATTGTGTACCACAAACTGTAGGTCTCTGAAAGTGTTCTCTATTGCTCGTTCTATTAAGCCATGTATTCAAACCCTTCAACCTCCATTTCAGATGTATAATTTTGCTCTTGCATAGATTCCTTGCCTAGTCTATAAATTCTATGTTCAATTTCAGTATCTTCTTCAAATAATGTCGAAGGGTTGTTGAAAAGTGCTAGAAAGTTCATATTTTCTATATCATTTACACAGCATTCGACATGGAATTTGACATGTTTAGCACCTAATTAGTACAAAATTTTATTCTTTTGTTCACCACCACTTTTATTTCTATTTAAGGGAAAAGAACTGAATTCGGGGTGTTTTGAAGCAAAATATGCTAAGTTGTTAAATCAGAGCCTAACCATAGCTTACAATGCCCGTGGTGAAATCTTACCACAACTGTTGTCTACACTCGCCACTACCGTTATCAAGTTGTGGCAGCGTGGAACCACTGGATGTAACACGGAAGCCACAACGACCTCATAACGGACATTGTGCAAACCCATCACGACCATGATCTCACCACACAATGGCTAGAGAGCCATGCCAGGATGTGACCTAGAGCCCAAGTAATAACTTACTCACCAGGGGCATCACAATGCCCATGGTGATGATGTGGCGGACTCCATTCTATAAATACCCTAGTTTTCTTTGATTTAGGAGAGATTCTTTTATCGAATAAGGTAGGGTTGCCGGAGTTCTGGAGATCTAAGTGGCTGAAGATGTTTTTCAAGCATATTTCAGCAGATTCCAGAGAGTTTCTCAAGGGTAATTCAATGATCATTGTTAGAGGAGGGTGTATAAAGAGATTCAGTACCATCTTGTCAATCTTTGGATCCTCTCACCCTCAACCTTCAGTGACCTATTGGAGGGAGTTAATTTAGGAATTCTTTAAACACATATTTATTCCTTGTTCTTTTGGCTTTCTCTTGATTTAATTCTTTATTTTATGATCCATAAGAATCCTATTCAAGGAGAATTGTGTCACGCCCTGACCCGCAGGTCCCACACATGACATACCACCACGATAACCCAAGGGATGTCAAACACCTGCCTCAACCCCAGATCACCGTAAGGCTAACCTGTTCCTATACAATACTATAACAACAAGGAATAATTTAACAATGAAGACATACAACAACCTTACTACACAAGAACATCAATTTAAGACAAGATAAATAAATAGATAATCACCACATAAAGGTCATAAAGACAATGGTAACCTATCTCCAATACTAGGTAAATTCTTCATATAACACAATGTCATGACTGAGCTAAATATGAACATCCAATGAAAGTAATACATCACATAAAGTATAATATCCTAGTGGATCCATCTAATACATGCCAATAATGTTTAATTATCATGCACAACTCAAAGGGAACACCAATATAAACTCTGCTCTGCACTTCACGCTTTCACCCCAATGCTGTGCTATCACTTGAGTGGGTTGAGTAACTAGGTTACTCAGTGAGAGGCTAAACATGGAACTATATCTCATACATGAATAAATAAAATGAAATGCTAAAAGTATGTTTTCAATGCTCATCAATAAATAAGATATTTTAAATAACCTATTTAACATAAGAAAATTTTTAACTTCCTCAATGTAATGCAAAATAAAACTTTTTGAAATCATTCATGAAAATGGTAGAAGTCTAAAATCCAAGTTTAATAATCCCTTTCAATAACTCAATAATTCAAGATTTCACAATGTGAATAAACACATAAATCAAATGTTGAGAGTTTCATAAATAGCCTCAAAACCCCTCCATCGCTAACCATGACCGCGGTTAGGTCAGAAGCCACCAAGATGCGTTTATCTTGGCATTGGCCATTGGGGAACCCGTCTGGTGACATCGGACACCCAACCTTGCACACCTTTCAGGTTCTCTACGTGCCCCCTGAAAGGATGATACCTCATCTAAGTACTCCATGCCACCCCAACTATGTTGACCCGTAGAAGCTCTAACCCTTACTGCAGTAAGTATTAGGGATCCCCACATGTCACCATCAAATCATTTAAATAACAATCCAGCCTGGAGGCTCAGTATATACATCAATATGATAACATAAGTCTCATCAAGAGATCACAAGTTTTCACATATGCAACTTTCACTCCAAGAGTGAATAACTTGATTATAACATCTTCAATGAAAACATTTTCATCAAGAACTTCATACAAGAGTATCCTTTGAAAATATTCTTCAAATATAGCATCATCACAATGAAATTCAATTTGGTTTACATATGCCCTTTTGGTCATTATAACAAGAATATCAAGTTCCTTGAAAATACACAACTTGAAAACATATATTTCAAAACATAGCGTTTCCAAACCACAAGTAATATATAAACTTTACCAATATTCGTGAAATAATCGAATTCATAAACCATCATGATTTCTAAATCTCATGGAACACATTTCAAGAGTTTTAGCAACAAGAAGTTTATCATTTAAAGGCAATCAATTTAAGTATTAGAATGCATGCATGATTTATAGCCCATAATTTAGTAAATCCCACCCACAAGCTTGGTGCGCTAAAACACCCCGATGTTACTTCTCCAACAGCTCTTTTCCTTTGCTTGAAGTCTCACCTATTAGAAGCAATTAAACAAACCAAAACAAATAACCAAACATTATCAACAACTTGATCAACTAGAATGAAGGAAAATGCTCAAAATGGGAAAATAATTGCTTCTAGGGTTTGCTAAGCACTTGAACAAGAAAATATAACAAGAATGAAACTCTCACAACCCTCAATACTAACAAGAAAAGAAAAAGAAGCTCAACTTGGTTCAATACTACAGTAATCCTAATCTAAGAGATGAAAGATCTCACTCAATTCTCAAAGAATTCAAGGTTTTACAACTTTAAAATGCTTCTAAACATTAAATCCAACAAAAATTAGGTTTTCCCACCATAAAACACAAAGAAAACTCAACAAGAGAGAGAGAGAGAGAGAGAGAGAGAGAGAGAGAGGAGAGAAAAGGAGGAAGAAGAACAAGGATAAGAGCAACATTACCTCAAGGCTTCTCAAAATTTTAAGGAAAGACTCCTTTTAAAGAGAGAAGGAAGGAGATCTTTGAGTTTATTCTTGTTTTGAGGCAAAAGGATGATGGGTTTGAGAAGTGAAGATGAAGGTTCTAGAGGAGGAGGAAAGTGGATGAAGAAAGGGTCTTGAAAAGAAGTGAAAAAAATAAGGCAAAGTGGGGCTTTTAAACCCTAAATTCGAGACCTATGCGGGGTCCCATACGGGGGCGCATACCACCCCCTATAAGGATCCCCATGACCTTATAGAAAGTTTTTGGATTTTCCATGATGGGTTCCACATGGCACTGTATGGCCCCGTCATGGCCACTCAGTCCATACAAAATGGGTGATAAACAACTAGATTGGTGATCTTTTGACACCCTCTTTGGTTCTAACAACTTGGGATACTTCCAAAAGCTCCCAAACAAGAAAATTACTGAAGAAAACAAGTTGAACCACTAAGGAAAAGTACGAAGAAGTTGAATTACAACAAATTCTATGTCCAAGTCCCTCGATTATTATTTATGAATCTTAATTGTTTAATTCAATAAATCTTTCTAGTTTATGTAATTCATTGCATGTTCCTAGATTGATATTCTTGTTAATGTGGATAAGGAAGATATACCCATACTTTAAGAACACACATGCCATGATAGATCTATGTATTCACTAAGAATTTAGGCATAGCCAGGTTTCTGGATTAGGAATTAATTGCCGCTTTGGCTTAGGGTTTGATTTCTCTCTTCTATAGGAATTCTCATACTTAAGACAAACATAGGAGGCTAGGGTAGGAAGAGATTTTATCTTAAGTTCCTAGTGATTTATACCTAGTTGCCAAGAGATTGGGACTGGTAAGCCTTCAAATTTTCCCCGTCCAATTCTAGAATATGATTGTCATACTCAATGGCTATCATAAATATTAATCAAGATAACTATCATAAAACCACCCAATCTCCTTTCAATTGTGCTTAACGATTCTCCAATTGTATTGTGTAATAAATTGTAGAAGTAAACTAAAGAAATAACGTAAACGTTTAGGCTATTGATTAAGTGAAAATGAAGTAATAAGAGACTCTCATTATTCCTGGGGAAATGCGACCCTCGTGCTCACGCACAAGGTATTAGTTGATGACCCAAACACTTGCACTATTCATGGGTCGGGTAGTTGAATACAAAGGGAACAAAAGTATTAGTAATAACTACTTCTAAGTTATCTAGTCAGAATTAAGAATATAATGAAATAAACTCAATGATGAGAAATATGAATGTCACAAGCAAACATGAAAGAGTAAAAATGAGAGAAGTCTCAATAAATGAAGAGGAGGGACCCAGGCAATGCTCCCTCTGGGATCTAACATGAAGTGTAAGATTTACAAGTGTTTCTAAACCAAGTTAATCAAGTCAAGGAAATTTAAGAATAATCAGTCCCTGCCTCCTCCAGATCACCGATACTAGTACCCTACGAGGTCCCAGTGGAGAAATAGCTCAATATCAACACATCACACCTCATATGACCGCAATAGTTTCTAGGGTTTCCTAAGAGTACATCTGATTCCCAAGGATAGACCTAATCCTATCTCTAGGTGAAAGATCCCTAACCCCCTATAAGGTCCTGGTGGAGAAATCTCTCAATCTCATGCCTCACACAAAATATGGTTGCATAAAGACTAGGGAATATGGAGATATAATGTGTTAATCAGAGGGGAAAGGGGACACTCGACTATCTTATAACTCATCTTCTCAACCCTCTTCAATCTCAAGGTTCTAGACATAATGGAGACCTCTCTCTCACCAAGGCAAACAACTCATGAAAACCAAACAACCATAAGATCAATAAGGCAAGTAAGCATTAGGCAAACAAGATTGAAACTCAACCAAACTCAGATTAAATAGAAACACAAAGCAAATGTACACAATATTAGAATCCTGGGGTTCACAAGACCAAATACCCTCTAGGAATTTAGCTCTCCATGGAGCAATATACAAAACAAACCATCAATGAATGAAAGTAATAAAAGTCATTGAAATAAATCCCCCTATATCTGAACTAATGGCCTTGATGGAGAGCTCCGACGTTTTGATGTAATCCACTCCGGAGCTAGGGTCACTGGTAGCTTCCTTGATGCTATTACGGAGGAAGAATTGATCAAAGTTGGTGAAGAAATGCCTCCTAAGCCGCAAAGACCTCCTCTCCAAACCCTAGCCGCCTCATATCTCATGAGCCGCACAAAAAGATATAAAAAAATAGGGAAAAACGGCAATCTAACTTCACACCCTCATGTGTATGAGCTCCGCTTATGTCTTGATCCTTATGTTGCACAAAAGACTCCCAAAATGTGCCACATAACCTATCTTTACTTCTTTTTTTTCAAAACCCTATTTGCATAAAGTAACACCAAATAGAATTTATGAGACATAAAACATGATAAAAATGATGCTCAATGCATGTAAAATATATAAATAAATATGTTTGCTTAAGCACTTATTAAATACAAATAAAAGTAAATGAAATCCATAATAATAACCCCCTTCTGATCCATGTTAATGGTCTCCAAGGGTTACTCCATTTTCTCTATGGACCCCTCCATCAAGCCTAGGGCACACCTCTATGAATCGATATCATTTGTTGGTCCCCCAATAGCTATCCTCAGAAGGATTTGATGAAGAACTGCATAGAATTGCTCTTTTGATGGGTAAAGACCTCCTCCAAACTCTAGCCGACCTCTCTCTAAAAAATAGAAAAAAAGATAATAAAAAACTCTTCAAATTGGCTCTTTATATTCTGAAGTCATGCATCCACACGGGCACTTACATGGCCACCCACCCTTGTGTAATTTCCATACGGGCACACCACACAATTGTGTGAAATTTCTACACGGCCATGTGGATTCCTGCTACACAGAACTGTGAACAATACTTCCTTACTTCACTTCTTATAAGGCCATACGACCACCAGATGTTCGTGTGGCAGGTTATGTGGTATTTTTGTCGAACTAAAATTGTTGGTGGAACTCTTGAAGTCTTCACACAAGCTAGAACATGAGCCCATGACTGCCTTTGTGCCCTTCTAACTTATGATTTGGTTTGAAATTTTTTAGAAGTTGGCACACACTCTCATGTATACAAAGCATGGCTTGTGTCTTGATCATTGTGTCCCATAAAAGAACCCCAAAATGTGCCTCCATGACCTATCTTTGGTTCCTTTTTCTCTCTTCATGACTTCATAATCCTATTTGCACAAAAGAACACAAATACACAAATGTGAGCCATATAATCAACCACTTATCAACAACAATGAATTCTGTTAAGTAGACTATCAAAATTCTTACAACTCATTCAATTAAAAATTTTGTTTCTCCCTAACCATAACTTCATCGAAGTTTAACAACTTCGTAGCCTAATAAGCTTGATGTCCTGACTCAACTAGCAAGTGGCATGCTTTTCCATAAACAAGAATGTATGGAGTGTGGCTTGTAGATGCTTTCTATCTTGTCCTATAAGCCACAATGCATCATCCAATAGTTCAGACTAATCTTTCCTATTATACAGCACAATTTTCTCTAAAATTCGCTTCAACTGTCAATTGGTAACTTCAACTTGACCACTCATTTTTGGATGATAAGCGATAGCTACTCGGAGGTTCACTCCAAATTTTTTCATCATTTTTTTCAAATTGAGCATTGCAAACATGTGTTACCCGATCAATAATTATTGCTCTTAGACTGCCAAATTGATAATACAATTTTTTTTAAAAGCTTCACCATTACTTGAGCATCATTGGTTGGTAATGCTTGGAGCTTCTACCCATTTTAAACATAATCAATGGCCATGAACAGGTATTTTGTTTCCATTGGAACTAGGAAAAGGACCAATGAAATCAATTCCCTACACCTCACACTATTGAATTTTGTTTCTGATGAGTGCATTTCATATCATATTTATTTACCCTCAATTTATTCATTTATGCATCCTTTAGCATATTTTTGTGTATATTCAGTGCTATTCTAGCTCTATTTGTTCTTTGTCCAGAATTTAGGAGCTTGAAGCAATTTGGAGTGAAATTGAGGACGAAACGAGCAAAGAATGAAGATTTTGCTAAGTGCCCAAGTTGAACATAGGCAAAGCACGACCGTGCTCTGTCCCACTGATTATTTAAGCTTGGAGATGACCTAGTGATAATTCAAGCAAGGGGGTGCTCTTAGGACAAGCACAATCATAGCACGACCATGCTCGTCCCCCTGATTATTCTAGTATGAAGACAGTTTCTGCCCAACGGGGAAAGCATGGGCGGAGCATGATCGTGGACCTTCCCCTGATTCTCCCAGGTGAGCACTTAGCCATTTCACTTAGAAATCTAAACGAGATAGCACGGTCCAAGCACGACCGTGCTTAGACTGTGTCAAGCCCGAAATCAGCCTTTTAACTCCAACTTTCTAGGGTTTCAAGCTCATCTTTGTTCGGGGATTTTATTCTCCACTGGGAGGACTATGATGAGGGCGAAGATCAAGCTTCATCACACCGTCTAAGGGAATCAAGGACGAGTTAAAGGCACAAGAGAAGTGGGGTTAGCATCAAGGAAGCTCAACTAGGAAGAATATCTTGAGAAAAAGGGAGTCATGTCTTTTATTCTTAGATCTTTAATTGTTTCTTCCATGTTGGACGCATCCATGAGGGGCTAACTGTCCAAGGTGCCCTTGGATGTTGAACTATGATGTCTTGTATGCTTTGAATACTTGATTTTAATGTTCTACAGAGTTCTATTTGTTTGTTGTGTTTAATTATGTGTTTGTATAACACTTAATGTGTTTAATTTGCACAGTTGCTTAGGTAAAACTTAGTGTGTGGATTGCCATAGTTGTAGTTGTATTGTGTGATTGCAAAACTCGATGTGTATTTAAGAACCATAGATGTAACATTGTTCTTGAGCACACACAAGAACCGTAGAATGTACCTGGTAGGCATTAGAAGCAAGCACACTATAGCTTATAGGAATCATCCCAGGGCATTGCTCTCTTGTTGTTTAAATCTCGATCCTAATCTTCTTGATAATTCCGCCTGTCTTTCTTTTGCTTGTTTTATTTTCCTTTTTTTAAACCAAACCCAATTCTTGCTCAGCTAGAGATTATAAGAAGAATTAATACTTTATGTCCAGTCCTTAAGGTTCGACAACCCTATCCCTCACAGGGTAGCACTATATTACTTGTGTGTGACCCGTACACTTGCGGACAACGCATCAAGTTTTTTGGCGTCGTTGCCAGGGACTAGCAACTTTTAGGAAAATTTAGGCTCTAGTGATCTAGTTTGTTAATATTGTTAATATTTGTGAATATCTATCTTCTCTTTTTTCTTTTTAATTATTTTTTTATTCTTATTTTTGTTTTTATTGTTTTAATTCCTTTGAGCTTACACTATCCTATCTTTTGTGCATAGGCACATTTGTATGACTCGCAGAAGCACTTCTTCTCCATTGGTGAACTCTGATCCTGAAGTTGAAAGAAATTTCCAAAGAAGAATCAGCCAGATTAATTTAAGAAAGACAGGGTTAGTGGAAATTAGTGTGGAAGTTGGTCAAGAAGAAGAGATGGTTGGAAATCAACAACAAAGCATTTCTAATTTTGCCTAGCCAAATCTAAAAGGAGTAGGGTTAAGCATCGTTCAACCTCCTGTTGTGGTGAGCAACTTTGAATTAAAGCTCAACTTCATTCAAATGGTGCTACAGATGTGCCAGTTTAATGGGTTTCAAGATGAAGACCCATATGAGCATCTTAGGAGTTTCTTGGAAATATGGGATACCTTTAAGGTGAGCAATGTGTCTGAGGATGCTGTTCGTTTGAGACTCTTTCCATTCTCATTGTGAGGAAGGGCCAAATAGTGGCTAAGTTCCTTGAAGCAAGGGTCTCTTACAACATGGAAGCAGGTGTCAGAAACTTTCCTCACAAGATACTTCCCTCAAGCAAGGATCACTAAGTTGAGGAATGATATCTCCTCCTTTCTGCAATTGGAATTGGAGTCCTTGTATGACACTTTAGAGCGATACAAGTAGATGTTAAGGAAATACCCGTAGCATGGAATTGTGGAATGGATGCAAATCCAAATCTTTTACAATGGATTGAAAAACACCACCAAGAAAATGTTTTATGCTACATCGGGAGGTTCTCTATGTAATAAGCAACCAAGTGAGGCATACAATTTGATTGAAGAAATGGCAAACAATGGTTACAAATGGAGTTTTAAGAGGAACAAACCAGCTAAAGCAGCAGGTATTTATCAAGTGGATGCCATTACCACTCTTGCAGCGTAGGATAAAGCGATTACTAAGAGGTTGGACACCATGCAGTCAATCTCTCATGTGTCGGGACCTTCTTGTGATAGTTGGGGACCTCCAAATGTGCCAAGTTATTCTTCTTCTTTTGATATGGGTACAGGGCAGATTGAGCAAGTGGATTTTGTTAGGCAGAATAGTCACTCTCAGAACAACCCATACAATGCTAGGTGGAGGAATCACTCGAATTTTTCATGGAGTCAACCAGGACAGGGTCAAGTGGCACAACAACAATAGTATAAACCTCTTTCTCAGCCCTTCTTCATCCTCAGAGCCATCTAATGAACTTACTGGTTTGTTAACCCAATTCATCAAGAGCATTGAAACTCGTCTCTTGTTTCATGATGACATTATGAGGAATACTAACACTACTGTGAGAAATCTAGAGTAATAGGTGGCCCAGTGTCCAAACTAATAGAGGAAAGGTTCCTGGGGTCCTTCCCTAGCAACACAGAGGTAAACATGAGGAATCCCTAAAGGGTGTCACACTGAGAAGTGGGATTCAACTCCCAAGCCCTGCTGAGAGGAAGCCTGAAGTAGAGATTGTTGAACCCATTATTGACATTGATCCTAAGGCTCCAACTGACTTGGAGGAGAAAGCAAAGGAACATAGTAAGGAAAAAGGTGCACCACCGGCTAGGGGTGTCAAACGTGACGGGTTAGCTTAAATAGTTACGGGTTAAACTGGTGACCGGTGGAAAACATGTAAACCCATACATGACATGTTTAATAAATGGGCAAAAAATCAGAACATGAACACGGACTGTTTATGAAATGGGTAACATGACATGACTTGTTTAACACGTCTAATATTTTTAAATGAGTTGGGTTGGGTTGGGGTGAGTCAGATCAACACGTTAAACTGTTTAACCCATTTAACTGTATACCATCCATTTGACCTATTTAACATGATAAGTCACCTAATTAACTATTTATCTATTTATTTAAAAATATATAATTTTATAAAACTAACAAAGTAACACAAATAAGTGTGATATTTAAAGATATCATCCACACACCATATTATAAAGTACAAACTTCAATCCAAAATATCTAAATTCCACCAACAAACAACCATATTACAAATCATAAATACAATCTGAAATAACAATCATATTACAAACCATAATCTCAAACAACCACAAATTCCATGATTCACAAAATCCAATGAAAGATATCAAATCTCCACCTCCACGACAACGAGTAGATTCAACAATCAAATTTTTATGCCCTACAAATTAAAATGAAATATTATATAACATTAACAATTAAATAGACTCATAACTAAATAGACTCATACTTGGCATTACCTCTCTTTAGTCATGATCAATTATATAATTAGAAGTTAGAATATTAAGTAGATATAGTTTTATTAGACTTCATATTTTGATCGAAAACATCTTCATCAATTTCCCCCTCCGAATCATCACTAGAATCATCTACAGCTAAGCACAACAAGGCATAAATGAATCAATGATCACATGAATTAGTATAATGGGAAAAATAATACTAGTGAAATGGAATCAAACTTACTGCTTTTCCCATGAATCCAATCTCTAGTACAAATCAAAGCTTAGACAGTTTTTCGCAAAAGTGAACTGCGATATTTATTCAAAACTCTACTAACGGTACTAAATGCAAATTTAGATGCAACTGTAGAAATAGGAATTGTCATCACATCACAAGCCAACCGAGACAATATAGGATGCTGAAACTACCCTCTTTTCCAAATGGTTAGAATATCCAAGTTTTTCTTTTGATCAAGCCTTTTTTCATTAAAATACAGCTGCAACTCAGTCACTCGAGAAACAACAGAATCTTCTTCTTCACATTTTTCAAAATCCTACATTTTATACAAAATAATTACGAATATACAATAAACTATCTTGATCACATTCATTTCAAACAAACTATATTATATTTTACCTGGAAAAGGCTTTCGGAATCATCAAGACCTTGAGTTTTGCTAACTTGTTTCTCAATATTTGAAGTACTTGGAACAACATGTAACAAGTTGACAGAGTACAATTCAAAGAGCTCAAATAAAGTATCTTGAACACACTTGAACTCGTAAGAATCACCACCATAAAGTTTTGAATAAGCCTAATCAACAAACTAAATCTTATACTGAGGAATTAAGATGATGGCAATTGAACAAATCACACTATATTCTGACCAATACTTGTCAAACTTGGCATGCATATGACATCCCATTATACTCATAAAACTATAATTATCTGTCAATGCCTCCTTCAAAATATGTTGAACTAGGAACACTTGGGGGAAATACAAATTAGCTGTGGGATATGTTGTGCTACAGAATAAGCAAGTAATTTTATTAAACACCCTCAACAAATTAGAAATATTCTCTTTTTGCTTCATTCTACCTCAGAAGGACAATGTCTATAATTAGAATCACTCAACTGTTAATGAATAAATGTACGATGATAAAAATGTGCACTGTAAAGCATAATACAAGTTGAGTTCCACTTAGTTGCAACATCTCCTCGCAAACCTTTTTTACTCTCCAAAGAAACTTGAGCAACACAATCCTTGAACTTCTTTTTCCTTCCTGATGAACCTTTAACTCATTTGATGCTTTCTCAAATTTTTATCACTGATTCATCAATTTCTTTAAGTCCATCTTGGACTATCAAATTAAGAATATGTGTACAACACCGAACATGGAAGAACTCACCATCCCTCAAGAGAGCATTTTTAAGGTTAAGTTGACTCTTCAACAACTCAACAAAACAATAATTACTAGAAGCATTATCCAAAGTCAAAGAAAATAATTTCCTTTCAATTCCCCAATCAGTCAAAAATGTATAAATTTTCTCAGACAAGGCAATACCAGTATGGTGAGGGGTCATGAGATAAAAGTTTAAAATTTTTTTCTGCAACTTCCAATCTCAATCAACATAATGGGCTGTGAGAAAAACATACCCATCAGTCGATATAGAAATCCACAAATCAGATGTCAAAAAAATTCTTCCAGGAAGGGAACCCAACACAATTTTAAGTTTATCCTTCTCTTTCTTATACATTTTTAACACATCTTCCTTTGCAGTATTTCTAGAAGGCATCTTGATATTCTCATAAGCATACTTGAACATTGCTTTAATACCCTCATATTGGACAAATCGAAATGGTAAATCATGCTTAAGTATTGCCTCAACCGCTAACTCATGAAACTTTTCAGGATCATGTTTTGTGGATCGCATTAACATAGATCCTTGACCTTGACTTAGAAGTAATTGTCCAATATCCCTAATGTCTTTTTTCATGCATTTTTCCATGTGAGTATGCATGTTACCAGTTCCATGACAACATTATTAATAACACATTTAACATTTGCAACTTGTCATATTTTTAGCTCCGTCTCACTTGGAGGAAGTGCTGAGAGAGTAGATTGCTGAAGGATTGTTATATCATTTGTATCTATTATTTGTATTTTTGGTATGAATGAATTTATTGCATAGATCATTTGTATGGATAATTTATATTTTGTGTATTTGTATGGACAATTTTTTTTCGTTTGTGTAATAAATTGTGCAGGTTTTGTGAGAAAATAAATTCTATAGCTAATATCTATGATAATCAATAACAAAAAATAGCGACGAATATTCTGTTGCAAATGACAAATGATAATAAGAAAACAACAACCGAAATTCCGTTGCTATAAGGAAAATAACAACAGAAAAAAAGAAAATCCATTGTTAATAGTAAACCAACAACCAAAATTCCGTTGCTATTAGAAAATAGCAACGGAAAAAAGGAAATTTAATTGCAACAAGAAAAATAGCAACGGATAAAAAATGATAATCCATTGCTAATAGGAAACTAGCAACCAAAATTTTATTGCTACAAGAAAAATAGCAACGAAAATATTATGGATTTAATAGGTAATGAGGACATAACAACGGAACTTTCATTACAAATAAGATAATAGCGACGGACATACCATTGCTATAATAAGAAAAATATTGTTAGTAAAATAAAACTTTCCGTTGCTATAACAACAATAGTAACATAATAGTCTATTACTATTCAAAAATAGCAATGGAAATATAGCAACAGAATTTTGTGAACCATTAAAAAATGAATATTTTATTATTATATTAATGATGGACTTTTTTATGTTTGGCAATGGAAGTGTTCGTCAACACAACATCAGAAATAATGACGGAATTTTATAATACCGACGGAATTTGAATAGCGACTTGAGAATAGCTGTCGGAATGATTCTGTTGCTAATTCCATTGCTAAATATTTATAGCAACAGAAATGTAGTTTTCCAGTATTTCTTATAGTGTCACTTACAAATTTCGAATCAAGTATCAACTCACAAATCCTTCTTTTGAATAGTAATATTTTTTAATTAAGAAAAATATATATATATATATAAATAACTCAATCCAAGTAAGTTTAAATCTTGAATCCAAGTATAAAACCTATAAAACCTTACTCAAGCATCATAATACACACAGATATATAAATATATATAAGTATTCTTCCACTAGAATTTCCCAGTCACAACTTTGACAATTTTGCTTCCTTGAACGCTAGTCCTCGGCTAGTGCTTTGCTTTGAGCCAAAGCTTCAACTCCTTGCCAAAACATAATAAAAAACTAACAAGAGTTAGCACAAAAGCCAAGCAAAGAAACCCTATGTTTTCTTCTATCAAACAACCCTAATCAACTCTAGGGTTTGCTCAAACTAAACCTTCAGGTTACTAATGATGTTCTAAGGATTTAAGCATCTCACTAGCACAAAGAAACAAAGAAAACAAGGAGAACTCACAGGTGCTACAGTAACACCTAACCTTAACAAAGAAGGATTTCTCTCAATCTTCAACAAAATAAAAGGAAAACAACCAATCAAGACTTTAAACTCAATATCTAACATAAACTAGGGTTAAACCACCAAACAAACTCAAAGGAAACAACACAAAAGAGAGAAAAAGAAGAAGGAGAAGAATTATACCTCAAGCCTCCTCACAACTCCAAGAAGAACTTTCACAAGAGATGAGGGATGAGATCTTCAAGCTTCTAACTTGAATCAAATTCATGAAGAAAGGAGACTAAAGAGAGGAGAAGGAGAACTAAAGAGGAGAAGAGAATGGGAGAAAGAAGGGGAAAGGAAATGACACAAAGAAGTACAAGAGAAGGGCAACTAATGGGCTTTTAAAGCAGTAGAACACTCTGGATCTAGGCCCCATGTAGGCTATCATGTTGCCTCATGGTTTCCCTCATGACTCTGGGGATAGCCTTGCGGGGTGCCATATGGCCACATGGCTACCCGCATAGCTCGTCCACCCTCCCTTTTGGCCTCCTTGCTGGGAACCTTGGCTCCATCAAGGCCTGGCCTTGCTTATTCCCTTTTTAAGTGTTTTCTCTCACTTTTTAACCTTCCTAATGACCTTAACTAAGATCGTAACACAAGAGGACACTCAAAGAAATTTAGGCACACAAGATACTCTCAAGAAGATGAGTCAAAAATAAGACAAGGAAGTAGGAAAACCGACGGAATACCACATCTTCTTTTCTTGAGCCGCTTCTTGTAATAAATTTTCTTTATGTTCTTGTTGTATTGTTTTATTTTTCTTTTATGTGTTTAATTTTATTTCTGACACACCCTTTGCATGTGTGTACCGCAAGTGCACGGGTTGCCAAAGTAATAAAGTACCCCGGTGAGTGGGTAGTCGTATCCACAGGAAATAGTTATTAGAAAGAAAGTAGTGATGCTATTTAGCTATCGAGTGAACCAATTTGTGATTTGAGTGGATAATATCAACACAAATAAAAAAATTAAAAAAAAAAAGAGAAAAGAGAAAGCAATAAGAGCAAGGAGTAATAATCGATGGAAAGATGGGGTACCCGGGCATTACTCACCCTAGGACTATTGTTTCAAGTGCAAGACTAATTATTTTACCTCCTAACTGAAGTTTAATGAGTTGTGAAAATCCAAAGATACATGGTCCTAAACCTAAGGTCAATTGTGACTAACCCTACACTATGCCTCGGCGGAAAGGGATACTCTTGACGCCTCACACTATGTAAGGTCGCTTGA
Organism: Dioscorea cayenensis subsp. rotundata; assembly: GCF_009730915.1. Classification (NCBI taxonomy): domain Eukaryota; kingdom Viridiplantae; phylum Streptophyta; class Magnoliopsida; order Dioscoreales; family Dioscoreaceae; genus Dioscorea; species Dioscorea cayenensis. The sequence goes on from NC_052482.1 coordinate 10,883,451, forward strand.
AACTCTAGGGATTCCAAGTGATAAACCTTATTCCCTAATATAGATCTAACCCTTTGGTCTAGGCGAAAGACCCCTAGTCACAATTAAGCCCCAGCTCCAAGAATTAGTTCAACACTTCACTCTCTTGCTTGCGCAACTAAGCCCCAGTAGAGTTTATCTTTTGGCACTTCACTCTATCATGATCGCAAATAACTCTTGGAATGTGGAGGTAGGATAAATCACATCAGAAGGGAAATGGGATGTTCTACTACCTCTCGACTCACCCTCTTGATGAGTGCATTTTGTATACATGTTTTCATATCCTTAATTCATCATTTTGCTTGTTCTCAAGTTTACTTTTATACATGAGCAGTGCTATTATGGGTAATTTTGTTATATGTGCAGAAATTGGGGGCTTAATACATTTTGGTGTGAATTCAGGAAGAAAACAAGAAGATATTCAAAAGGAGTTCAAGTATTCAAGCTTGACACGAGATGGACACGCTCGTGTCATACCCTCCGAAGTTCTCAGCCCAATATTGATCCAGCAAGAATTCTGTATAAAAGGACACTTTCAAGTTTGACAAGGTCAGGACACGACCGTGTCCATGCCTCCAAAAATCCTAGGCCTGGGTGATTTTAGTAAAGAATTGTTGACACGCGCTGGGTGCCCCTAATATGATTGTGTCACAGCATTGCACGGTCAGGACACGATCATGTCCCTTTCACGGAACTTTCCAGGCTGAGACACTCCTTTGTACTCAACTTTTTTCCAACATGACATGGTTCGGACAGGAGCATACACAGACCATGTCGAGCCTGAAATCCCTCTTTATAACTCCAGTTTTTAGGGTGTTATCATCATCTTTGTTAGGGGATCTTCTTATCCACCTGGAGAACTTTGATGAGGGCAAAGATCAAGCTTATCCACACCTTCTAAGGCATAAAAGAGAAAGTTGGAGGTACATGGGAAGTGGTGCTAGCACAAGGAGCTCGACATTGGGGGCAATTCTCAAAGAGAAGGGAGTCATATATTCTTTTTATAGATCTAGTTTTATCTAGTCCATGTTGAACCCACCTATGAGGGGCTAGCCAGCCATGGTGCCCAGGGTGGGAACTTTGCTACTTTGTATGCTTAAAAACTTTTACTCTTCATGATTTATGGAGCGCTTTTGGTTATTGTGTTTTATTTTTTGGTTGCATAACTTGATGTGTTTGAGTTGCACAGTTACTTAGGAAAAACTCAGTGTGTGGATTACCATAGTTGTGGTTGCCTTGTGTGATTGCAAAACTTGATGTGCATGAAACCAAGGTTACCTTAGTAAAACTCGGTGTAATTGAGAACCATAGATGCTTCATTGCTTTTGAGCACACACTAGAACTCAAGAATGTACCTGGTAAACCTTGAGAGTGAGTGAGCATTACTGAGAGCAGAGGGAACATCCCGAGGCATTTTTCTCTTCTATTGACACTTAATCCAATTGCCTTTTATCTCCATCCATTCTCTTTTCCTTTTCTCTTTTATAATACTTTTTCATTTATTTAATCTAATCACCCATTCGTTATTCACTAAAGATCAGTGTTAAGTGAATATTTTTAGTCCAATCCCTGAGGTTCGACAACCCTATCCCTTATGGGGTACCACTTTATTAATTGCGTGCAACCCGTGCACTTGCGGAGAACACATCAAGTTTTGGCAACTATTAAGAAAGCTTATACTATGGTGTTCTAGTTGTTTATATTGTGCATACTTGTACTTATCTTTCTCATCATTTAAGTTTTGTAGTGACAGTTGTAACCATTTTGATTGGTTTGTACTTTAAATTTTCTTTTGTTTAGACTAATCTTTTTGTATATATTTTGATTTTTACAGCTATCCGTGATGGAGGATCTTTTAAATGCCCTGAGAGAATATCAAAATATTAGTGATATAGTTGGCTACCATAATTCTCCTATTGTGCGGCATGAGTTGTCCAAAATGGTTTCAAATTTTTGTGAACAAACGGCACACTGAGGTAGATTCGTTCATGCCGAGACAGTAGTGCGTGGGATGTTGTTCAACATTTGCCCACACCAGTTGAATGTGAAGTCAACCCTCTATTCGCGAAGTTCACGGGTGACAAGGCCAGTTTAGGAAATAGCTCTATGACAAATTCTTGCAACCAGAATGTGTATGCTATCAGTACAGACTCGGTAAGGATGGAATCAGATGACATAGTCATTGCACCAACAAAGCAACCAAGTGTGGGGATGGAGCTTAAGGAACTCCCCGCTCACCTGGAATATGCATTCTTAAAGGTGGACCCATTTTTACTTGTTATCATCTCTTCGTCACTCGATGTATCTCAAAAGGGTAGACTGGTAGAAATGTTATAAAGGCACAGAGGGACTATCGCTTGGTGCATTTCTAATATAAAGGGAATTAATCTTTCTTTCTGTACGCACAAGATCTTGATGGAAGATTATATCAAGCCCAGGATTCAACCTCAATGGAGATTGAATCCGAACATGATGGAGATGGTAAAAAAAGAGGTGAAGAAACTTTTAGATGCAGAAATAATTTACCCAATTTTGGATAGTCCTTGGGTGAGCCCTACTCAGGTTGTACTGAAGAAAGGTGGGATAACACTAATTATGAATGCCCACAATGAATTGATTCCCACTCATACATTCATAGGGTGGCGTGTGTGCATTGATTATCTAAAGTTGAATGATGCCACCCATAAGGATCATTTCCACTTACCGTTTATTGATCAGATGTTGAAACAGTTGGCTGGACACAAATATTATTGCTTTCTTGATGGAATATCCGGCTACCTTTAGATTCCAGTTGCTCCTAAAGATCAAGAAAAAACTACATTCACCTACCCCTTTGGTACTTTTGCTTATAGAAGGATGCCGTTTGGTTTATACAATGCTCCTGCAATATTACAGAGGTGCATGATGTCAATTTTTGATGAATTCATTGAAGACTTTATGGAAGTGTTTGTGGATGACTTTTTCAATTTACGGGGACTCTTTTGATGGGTGTTTATAGAACCTGAGGCATGTCCTAGGCAGGTGTGAGGAAACAAATTTGGTATTAAACTGGGAGAAATATCACTTCATGGTGAAGGAAGAAATTGTCTTGGGGCACAAAATCTCTCAAGAAGGGATTGAGGTAGATAAGGCCAAACTCGACGCTATTGTTAAACTTCCTCCACCTAAATCTAACAAGGATGTCTGGAGTTTTATTTGTCATGTGGCATTCTATAAGAGATTCATTTGTGATTTCTCAAAAATATCAAAACTTTTGACGAAGCTTTTGGAGAAGGATACAGTGTTTGATTTTGATCAAGATTGCTTGCTGGCCTATAAAACCCTGAAGGAGAAACTGATCAATGCCCTAATTGTGAAGTCCCCTGATTGGGACCAGCTTTTTGAGCTCATGTGTGATGCTAGTGACTGGGCAATGGGAGCCGTGTTGGGACATCGATATGGCAAGCAATTTCACCCAAGTTATTATGCAAGCAAGACACTGACATCAGCCTAAGGAAATTATACGACCACAGAAAAGGAACTACTTGCTATCGTCTATGCCTTTTACAAATTCAGATCATACCTTGTATTATCTAAAGTCACTGTGTATACCGATTATTTTGCCATCAAGTACCTTCTCACCAAGACTAATGCAAAACCCAGAATGATCAGATGGATTCTCCTGCTATAAGAGTTTGACATAGAGATTCAGGACAAGAAATGGTTCAAAAATGTGGTAGCGGATCACCTTTTGCGGCTTTCTTATACTGAAGATAATGCTGGTCAGCGCAAAAACATCAGAGATGTCTTCCCAGATGAATATTAGCTTGCGATACACTCAAAAGTTACTCAAGATTCCAATCACCCATGTTTGTTGATCTTGCGAATTAGTTGGCCAGGAGATTCATCCCCTCCAATTTTTCTTATCAACAAAAGAAGAAATTGTTATCAAATGCTAAATATTATCTTTGAGAGGACCCCTTCTTGTACAAGTTCTGTGCCGATCAAGTGATGCGGCGTTGTGTTTCACACACTGAGGGATGGGAAATTCTGAGGCATTGCCATGATGGATGATAAGTGCTTGAGTAGACATATTTTTATCTATGTTTAACATGCATTGAGCATCATTTTTACCATGGTTTATGTCTCATATTGTGTATTTGGTGTTCTTTTGTGCAATTAGGTTGTGAATGCCTTGAAGAATCAAAAGGAAGCAAAGATAGGCTATAAAGACACAATATTGGGAGTTCTTGTTCAATTGGAAGACCAAGACATGAGAGGAGTTCATGAACATGGAAATGTATGACAACTTCCAAGGAGATTCAAGCCAATTTACTAGTTGGAAGGGCACTGATAAGTGCTTGTGTATTAGTAATACGAAGTATTATTTTCTTATGATGAGCAATACTTTTATCAGGTTTTAGCACTAATACATGTGTATTTGTGATACTTTCTGGTATGTAGGTTTGTGAAGCTATGTATTAAGAAAAGAAGCCCAAGTAAATCATGAATGCACTATTTGGTAAAATCTTGGAAGGAGCAAACACGAAGGAACAAGTTAGGTTCGAAGATACATGAATGTCTGCCAACCTCCATGTATTCAAGCAATTACAATGAGTTGGAGGGGCATGAAGGCAGACATTTACGTATCTCGACTTGTGCATTGATAGCAAGATCTTCACCAATGAGGCTTTTTTTTGAAAAAGCGTCGCGATCTATGGTATAGACGTGTGCCCGTTTATGTTGCCTTGATGAAAAGTGTGGAATCAGGAGTGTTTTGGGGGTACTGTAGCAGGTTAATGTAGGAAATCACTTCAGTAATGCAATGTAGCAGTTATTGTTAACAGCTGACAAAAAATCAGGATTCTAGAGAATCCACACCGGCGTGTGGAAATTCCACAAGCCCGTTTGGAAATTCCATAGGGGCATGTGAAAAATCCATAGGACCGTTTGGATGCCCGATTCTAGCCCTATTTAAGCCATGATTCAGCCCGATTTTGGGGGCCATCTTTCATCCTTCTCTCCAACCTTTCTCCATCTTTTGGGAGGCTGTCGGCTAAGGTTTTGAGAGGCTTTTGGCAAGTCATTGCAGTGGTCCTACAGATTCTCCGCCGTGCTTCTCTTGGAATAAGGTTATTAGGGGAGCTTTCGTCTGCATCGATCCGACGAGGTGTGCCCTAGACTGGACAAGGGGACCTTTGGAGAAGAAGAGGCTACTCCATAAGACCATTGACATAAATACCGAGGGGGTTTTCCTATGGATTACTTGTTTTTACTTTCGATTTTATTATTCATTGTATCTTGCTCCATGGAGAGCTAAACCCCCTAGTAGGTACTTGAATTTTGTAAACCCTAGGATGTTTTTGTTTCATTGTCCTTTTATTGTGCTTTCCTTAATTGATATTTCTAATTAAGTTCTAATATTGAATGCCTGTTGAATGATTTCTCCCTTAGAGGGACAGTAGGGTTGAGAGCCCATCTTGGTAACCCTTGTGGATGAGTGACACACCATGAGGGTAAGACAAAACAAGGTTGGAGAGGGTCGAGAGTATGAGTCAAGAGGTTGTGGAGCGTCCCTTTCCCTTCCGATGTGATTTATCCTATCTCCATATTCCAAGAGTTCTTTGCGGTCATAGTAGAGTGAAGGGTTAAAGGATGAACTCCGCTGGGGCTTAGTTATGTGAGCAACAGAGTGAAGCATTAAAGTGACTTTAGCACCTGGGGCTTAATTGTGAGTAGGGATCTTTCGACTAGACAAAATGGTTAGATCTACACATAGGAATAGGATTTATCACATGGAATCCCTAGAGCGTCTTGCAACTTTACATAGTGTGAGGTGTTGAGACTGTTTGATTTCTCTGCCGGGGCATAGCGTAGAGTTAGTCATGGTTAACCTTAGGTTTAGGACCGTGTATTCAAGGATGTCCATGACTCATTAATCATCAATTAGGAGACATAATAGTTGGTCTTGAACTTGAAACATTAATCCTAGGGGGAGCATTGTCCGCGTACCCCACTTCTATCAATTGCCTCTCCTCTCACTTATTTGTGCCACTCATTCTTGTTTCTTTTATTTCTGTTTACATTACATTTCATCAACATAATCATTGTTTATCTTCACTTGGTTAAGTAGCAATGTTAGTATTTTTATTCCCTACTCTTTGTGGATACAATACCCCACTTGCGAGTAACACGCAAGGGGCGTTGTCAGGCACAAAGGCTGTCGCATCTTCATGTTCCTTCTCTTCGTGAAGATTGCAAGACCTTTCAAGGATGTGTCGATGAAGAAAATTCTTATAGCCTACCACATGGACATATGCTCGGCCATGTGGCCTCATGAAAAGAGTGTTTATACTATGTTTGCAAAGAGTACTGTAGCTAAGCACTATAGCAAAAACATTGTAGCATTTTATTATAACAATAATGCAGCAGAATTATTGTTCACATGATTTCATGAAAATTCCTACAGGACACACAAGCATATGGAAAATTTCACATGGGCACGTGAAGGCACGTAACAGACGCGGTTTTCGTTTATAAATAGCCTTCTTGCCCTATTCTTTGACATTTTTTGGCAGCTCTTGAGGGGTGAGACGGCTAGGGTTTGGAAAAGTGGTCTTTACCAATTTGGAGGGTGTTCTTCACCAGCTTTGATAGTTTCCTTCAACATCATAGCACTTGGGAAGCCATCGGCGACCTAGCTTCGGAGAGAAAATGTTAAACTAATTATCAATGCCAATCGTCATGAATTCAAGAGGGGTTTTCTCTATGGTTTACATTACTATTCATTATATTTATCTTTGTTTTGTAACTTGCTCCATGGAGGTCAAACCCTAGTAGGTATTTGGGCATGTGAACCCTAGGATCTTGTCTTTTGTATTGATTTGCTTTATGGTTCTAATTAATCTGAATTGATTTGAGTTTTAATATTGTGTTCCCATTACTTGCATGTTTTATTGATCCTTGTGGTTGATTCTCTATGCATGATTTGTTACTTTGATGAGAGAGGTCTCCATTAAAGTTAGAACTCCAAGGTTAAAGAGGGTTGAGAGGGTGAGTCATGAGATAGTGGAGTGTCCCCTTTCCCCACCGATGAGTGTTTCCTATCTCCGTATTCCCTAGACTCTATGCTACCATATTTGGTGTGAGGTGTGAGATTGAGAGATTTCTCCACCGGAACCTTATAGGGGGTTAGCAATCCTTTAGCGAGAAATAGGGTTGGATCTATCTTTAGGAATTGGTTTTACTCTTAGGTATCCCTAGGGCTTATTGCGGTCATATGGGGTGTGAGGTGTTGAGATTGAGCCATTTCTCCACCGGACTGGTTGCTTGGAGATAAGGACCAGTTGTTCTTTGATTATCTTGACTCATTAGACTTGGTTTAGAAGTATTTAGCAAGTCTTAAACTTCATGTCAGATCCTAGGGAGAGCATTACCCAGGTACCTCATCTTTATTGATTGAGATCTCCCTCAATTTTACCCTTGCATATTCATCTCCAGTATTTATTTCTTCGCATATTAGATCACCACACCTTCCCATTTATTATTAGGCTAGATAGCTGAGAAGCAGTTAGTAATAGTAACCCTGTTCCCTGTCGATTCGACTACCCAACTTACTGGGTATTTTATTACTTCGCTACCCGTGCACTTGCGGTTCACACACGCAATTCGGTTACATGTTAATGGACCTATAGGTGGCCATTTCAGTGCATGTCGCATGGCAGGAAAGGTCTTGGAGGCCATTTTTTTGCCAACGTTTTTTGCTGATCCCCGAAATTTTGTCAGAACTTGTGATCGATGTCAACAAAGCGGGAACTTGTTTAAGTTTGATGAAATGAGATAAAATCCTATTTAGTAGTGTGAGGTATTTGATGTTTGGGGAATTGATTTTATGGGGGACCTTTCATAACTAAAATGGCAATTAATTTGTATTGGTAGCAGTCGATTATGTTTACAAGTGGATAAAAGCACAGGCACTCCTGTCAAACGATGCTCGGGTGGTTGTGAAATTTTTGAAGAAATTGTTTTCACAATTCAGTGCACCCAGAGCTATCATAAGTGATAGAGGAACCCATTTTTGCAACGCCAAATTTGAGAAGTGATAAGTGTTTATGTACTAAGAATAAGAAGTATTCTTTTTCATATGATGAGCATTACTTTTATCAGATTTTATCACTAATGCATGTGTTTTTATGTTCTTTTGTGCATATAGTGTTGTGGAGCTAAATATGAAAGAAAGAATCCAAAGTAGATTGTGATTGTACTTTGTTGATGAAGTCTTGGAGTGAACAAATGTGAAGACACAAGTTGTGATTGAAGATACGTGAATGTGTGCCAACCTCCATGCGCTCAAGCAATTACATGGTTTGGAGAGGCACAAAGACAGTCACATTTACGTATTCTGACTTTTGCAATGTTAGCAAGATCTTCACCAATATGGCATTTTATTGAAGACATGATGCGGTCTATGGCATAGACGTGTGCCCGTTTATGTTGTCTCGATGAAAAGTGTGGATTTGGAAGTATTTTGGTAGAGAACTGTAGCAGGTATAGTAGTAAATCACTGTAACAGTTACTATTCACATCCAGCAGAAAATCAGATTTCCAAAAATCCACACGAGCGTGTGGAAATTCCAGAAGCCCGTGTGGATGCCCGATTCCAGCCCTTTATAAAGCCTCGACTTGTACCGATTTGGGGATCCATCTTTCATTCTTCTCTCCATCTTTTCTCCTTTAGGAGGCTTGCGACTAGGGTTTAGAGGGGCTTTGGCAAGGGTTTTAAAGTGGTTCTACGGTTTTGACATCGCGTTGCTCTTAGAAGATAGTTATTGGGGAGATTTTGTTGGCACCGATCCGGCGAGGTGCCTTAGGCTTGTCAGGAGGACCTTTGGACAGGATGAGGCTACTCCACAAACCATCGACATGAATACCGAGAGAGTTTATGGATTACATGTTTTTACTTTTAATTTCATTATTGATTGTATCTTGCTCCATGGAGAGCTAAACCCCCTAGTGGGTACTTGAACTTGTAAACCCTAGGATGTTATTTTTTCATTGACCTTTTATTATGTTTTCCTTAATTGATGTCTTTAATTGAGTTCCAATCTTGTATGCCTGTTAAATGATTTCTCCCTTAGAGTGACACTAGGGTTGAGAGTCCATCTTGGTAGCCTTTGTGGATCAGTGACACACCTTGAGGGTTAGACATTGCTAGATTGGAGAGGGTTGAGAGGGTGAGTTGAGAGGTAGCGGAGCGTCCCCTTTCCCCTCCTGTGTGATTTATCCTAGCACTATGTTTTTATAGTTCTTTACGGTTACAATAGAGTGAAGTGCTAAGAGAGGAACACTGCTAGGGCTTAGTTGTGTGAGCAATAGAGTGAAGCGTTGAAGTAATCCTTAGTATCTGGGGCTTAATTGTAACTAGGGGTCTTTCGCCTGGACCAAAGGGTTATATCTACATATAGGAATAGGGTTTATCACTTAGAATCCCTAGAGCTTCATGTAACTGTACATAGTGTGAGGTGTTAAGACTAAGCGATTTCTCCGCCGAGGTATAGTATGGAGTTAGTCACGGTTGACCTTAGGTTTGGGACCATGTATTCTAGGATTTCCATGACTCATTAAGCATCAGTTAGGAGACATAATAGTTGGTCTTGCACTTGAATCAATAACCCTAGGGGGAGCAATGTCCGAGTGCTCCATTTTCTATCGATTGCTTTTCCTCTCATTTTATCGTGCCTCTCTTTCTTGTTATCTTTAGTCTTATTCACATTGATTTTATCCACACTATTGTTGTTTCATCTTCACTTAGTTAAGTAGCAATCATTGTGTTTCTATTCACTATTCCCTGTAGATACGATAACCCACTCGCCTGGGATTTATTACTTTGACAAACCCGTACACTTGCTAGTGCATACCTGACAACGCCCTTTTGCGTGTGACCCACAAGTGCACGGTTTTGTCAAAGTAATAATACCCGGTGAGTGGGTAGTCGAATCCTCAGGGAATAGTGATCAGAAATATAGAGATTTTTTTTAACTAGAGTAAAGATGAATTTATAGTGATATGAAAACAAATCAATGCAAATAGAAATAAGAAAAGAAGAAGGAGGCACAAATAAAACATAGGAGAGGCAATCGACGATAAATGGGTCACCAACACTTTACTCACACTAAGACTATTGTTTCAAGTGTATGACCAATCATTATGTTTCCTAACTAATGTATAATGAGTCATGGAGATCCTTAAACACACGGTCCAAAAACTTAAGGTCAACCGTGACTAACCCTACACTATACCCTAGTAGAGAAATCTCTCTGTCTTGACACCTCACATTGTGCTAGGTTGCTTTAGGCTCTAAGGATTCCAAGTGACAAACCCTATTCCTATATATAGACATAACCTTTTGGTTCAGACGAAAGACCCCTAATCACAATTAAGCCCCAAATACTAAGGATTACTTCAACGCTTCACTCAATTGCTCGCGCAAGTAAGCCCCAGCAGAGTTCCTCTCTTAGCACTTCACTCTATTGTGACCGCAAAGAACTCTAGGAACATCGAGGTAGGATAAATCTTACCGGAGGAGAAAGGGGACGCTCCGCTACCCCTCGACTCACCCTCTCAACCCTCTCCATTCTAGCATTGTCTAACCCCATGGTGTGTCACTCATCCACAAAGGCTACCAAGATGGACTCTCGACATTAGTGTGTATTATCATAGTTGCAATAAGATTTTTTCTGCAAAGCAATCTTGTTGAAAAACCCCAAGGAGAAAGATTAAGGACCTAAGTGTGGAAATTTCTAGAAGATTTTGATTCATGAGTAATGAAAAAGGATTGACATGAAATGTTTTTGTAAACCAAGGACTAAAAGAGAAGGTGGCAGGAACATTTTTGTAATACTGTGTTATAATCTAGGGATCGTTGGATAGTTTGTGAGAACTTTTTTGAAATATTACTTTATGATTCAGGGACCATTGGTGACTTTAAAGGAACCTTTTTGGAAAAAAATTTATTTTTAGGGACTGGCTGTGAATTTTGGCAGACTTTTAAATAAAGAGATAAGGTTGGAATTTTCTAGTTTTTGTGGCTTTTTTTCTTCTTCTTCATGGCTGCTACAATACCCCAAGAGAAGAAGGAATGAAAAAAGAAAGAGAAAGAAGAAAAAAGAAGTAGGAATGAAAAGGAAAGAGAAAGAAGAAGGAATCATAAAGAAAGAGAAAGAAGAAGAAAGAATAAGGAGCTTGGAGGTTTGAGAGAAGAAGTGATAAGTGCTTGTGTGTTAAGAATGCGGAGTGTTCTTTCCTTACGATGAGCATTACTTTTATTAGGTTTCAGTACTAATACATGTGTATTTGTGTTCTTTTGCGCATTTAGGGGTGTGAAGCTGAGTATTAAGAAAAGAAGCCAAAAGTTGATCGTGAATGCACTATTCGGTGGAATCTTGGAAGGGACAAATGGGAAGACACAATTGGGACTCTAACATATGTGAATGTGTGCCAACCTCCATGTATTCAAGTCATTAGAATGAGTTGGAGGGGCATGAAGGCAGTGACATTTGCGTATCCCAAATTGTGCATTGATAGCAAGATCTTCACCAATGAGGGCTTTGATTGAAGAAGAGTTGCGATCTACGGCATAAACGTGTGGCCGTTTATGTTTCCTCGATGAAAAGTATGAAACTGGGAGTGTTTTAGCAGAGCACTGCAATAGTTTATTGTAGGAAATCTCTATACCAATATACTGTAGCAATTACTGTTTACAGCCGCCCGAAAATCAGATTTCTAGAGAATCCACACGGGCGTGTGGAAATTCCCCACCCCGTGTGAAAATTCCACTGGCCCGTGTGAAAAATCCATAGGGGCGTGTGGATGCACGATTCCAACACTATTTAAGTCGCGATTTAGTCTGATTTTTAGAAGAATCTTTCACCCTTCTCTCTAACTTTTCTCCATCTTTTGAGAGGCCGTCGACTATGGTTTTGAGAGGCTTTTGGCATGTGTTTGGAGTGGTCCTACGGATTCGACACCGCGCTTCTCTTAGAAGAAGGTTATTGGGGGAGCTTTTGACTGATCCGGTGAGGGGTGCCCTATGCCGGACAAGGGGACTTTTGGAGAAGAAAAGGCTTCTCCACAAGACCATCTACATGAATACCGAGGTGGTTTTCCTATGGATTACTTGTTTTTACTTTCGATTTCATTATTGATTGTATCTTGCTCCATGGAGAGCTAAACCCCTATTGGGTACTTGGATTTTCTAAACCCTAGGATGTTAATGTTTCTTTGACCTTTTATTATGCCTTCCTTAATTGATGTTTTTAATTGAGTTTCAATCTTGAATGCTTGTTGAATGATTTCTCCTTTAAAGTGACACTAGGGTTAAGAGTTCATCTTGGTAACCTTTGTGGATGGGTGACAAGCCATGAGGTTAGATAAAGCTAGATTGGAGAGGGTTGAGAGGGTGAGTCAAGAGACAGCAGAGCGCCCCTTTTCCCCTCTGGTGTGATTTATCCTACCTCCAATTCCTAGAGTTTTTTGCGGTTACATTAGAGTGAAGAACTAATGGATGAACTCCACTGGGGCTTAGTTGCGTGAGCAATAGAGTGAAGTGTTGAAGTGACTTTAGTATCTGCGGCTTAATTATGACTAGGGGTCTTTCACCTGGACCAAAGGGTTAGATCTACATATAGGAATAGGGTTTATCACTTGGAATCCCTAGAACTCCAAGCAACTTTGCATAGTGTGAGATGTTGAGACTAAGCGATTTCTCCGCCGGAATATAGTGTAGAGTTAGTCACGGTTGACCTTAGGTTTGGGACCATATACTTTAGGATTTCCACGACTCAGTAAGCATTAGTTAGGAAGCATAATAGTAGGTCTTGCACTTGAAACATTAGTTCTAGGGGGAGCATTGTCCGAGTACCCCACTTATATAGATTTCCTTTCCTCTCAATTACTTGGGCTTCTTGTTCTTGTTTCTTTTGTTTTTTCGTACATTACACTTTATCAAAACAATCATTATTCATCTTCGCTTGGTTAAGTAGCAATTTTAGTATTTTTATTCCCTACTCCTTGTGGATACTATACCCCACTTACTTGGGATTTATTACTTCGACAAACCCGTACACTTGCAGGTCACACGCAAGGGGCGTTGTCAAGAAGGAACTTGGTCTTTGATTGGTAAGGATTTTCAATAATTTTGTTTTGAGATGCATGGGTGTAGGTTTATATGTTTGTATGTGTGGTTGGTAGATGGAGAAGAAGATGTATGATGGAGAAGAAGATGTTTGTAGGTGTTGTTGGTTGATGAAGAAGAAGATGGTTGATGAAGAAGAAGATGTTTGTATGTGTAGTTAGTTGATGAAGAAGATGAGGATTTGGAAGAAAAGTTGATGGAGAGGATGAAGAATGGATATTAGATAATTTTATGTGAAAAATATTTGTATTGGAGATAGATTTTTGTATGGAATGGAGAATGAATTCTCGGTTTTTACCATAGCGTTACTATAGCACCGAGATTAGGGTTTTGTTTGGGTGATTAAGTTGATGATGATGGTGGTTAAGTTGATGGTAATGATGGTTAAGTTGATGATAATTGTTAAGATGGTGATGATAATGGTTGGGATTGTATTGGCTGAGTTAAATTGGTTTGGTTGAGTTGGTTTGATCAAATCAAGTTAAATTGGTTTATTTAATTGATTTGGTTGAATTTGAAGATGGGTTGGATGAGAATTGTTGTGATTGGATTTAATTGAATTGATTTGGTCTAGGTTTGATCAAATCAAGATGAGTTGTGGTTGGGCTTGAATTGTTTTGGCTAGGTTAAGTTGGTTGAGGTTGATTTGGACTTGGTTGAGATTTTGGGCTAATGACTTTGTGGTGAACCAATTCAAGGAGAATTGGGTTTAGTTGAACCAAGCTTGTTCAAGAGACTTTGTATAACAGTTGAACTTGGTTCATTGGAATTGAGATTGGTTTAGGTTGGTTTAGGATGGTCTAGCCTAAATTGAGTTGGTTTGAGTGCAATTGGAGACCAATTTGATTATGCAAGGTTGGGTTTTAACCGGTTGGAGTGAGTGGGCCTGATTAGAGAGTCAGTTATTTATTTCTTGTATTTTCTTTTGGGTTAATTCTTTCAATAGGATGCATTTCATTTACTTTTATTTCGTTCTCATGTTAGGTGTTGTTCAGTCTTGGGAGGGAGTTCCAGGTCTAGCTAGAAACCCAAGGGAGACCAGGTGAGTTGGTAGTGGATATTATTTTAGATAATTGGTTAATTGATACTATTTTGAAATCATTATTTAATGGCTACTATTTGAAGATAATTGTTTAATTATTCTATTTTATATTATTTAATGATTTATATTATTAAAGGTTACTTATATTTATTTGCAGTTCGCTATGGTTTAGTAATCGTATTAGTATATTTGGTTTTGACAATTAAATTATGCACAATTCTTCTAAGAGAATGCCTATGATTATTCTATATTGCTTAATATAAAGTTTTATTGGTTCTTATTCTGCTATTGAGATTTTATTGGATTTGAAATGAGTTATTTGCGTATGCTTCATACTTGAAAAGCATTATTGTTCAAAGGAGAGGATTTTCGGATTGTTACTTGATTTGAAAGTTGTATGTTGATTTATGTCAAAATCTTTGGACACGCTTGTGTTTATCATTTCCGTGGGGAAATGGCAGATATTTTGGATATTGATTTTTGTCCTGGTTATGGACTCCTTGTTGCGAGACGTCTGGTTTTGTGAGCGGTTGACTTGTTAATTGCGTAGATTTAATAATAGTATTAGAGTATTTCTTTATGTGTTTTATAACATAAATTTGATGATGGATCAGATTTCATTCGATATATATATAGAGAGATATTTTGAGCAATGAGTTATTTGGCAAAATGATTCTAGCATAACTATACATATTTATCTTGGAAGAAGCATGTCTACCTGTATAAGTATTTACATGCAAATGGAATATGGTTTGATGTATATTTCAGTATTTAAACATCGTATGCTTGAATCCTCGAGTTGGAATTGGGAAGAATTGCATCGTGGCATTTGGATTTTTGATGGTAACATGGACTTTAGTCTGCCACTTCAGTTGGGGGGGGGGTCCCATGGTCTGGCCTAATGGGAGGTGGTGTGATCAACCCTGAGTTTACCCTAGTCAAGAGATGCGCGGAGCCATTGACAGGGGGGTTCTTTTATGTGAGAAACCCGTGGTTACCAAACGGGGATCTCAGTGGCCAACATCAAGGTTATGAATACCTCGATAGCTCTCAACCTAGTCGCGATGGCGGTTAAGTCGGAGAGTGTTTTCAGGCCAATGACTTTAGATTGGTTTTATCGTTCAGTTGTATAAATATTGATATCATTTTGGATTATGATAAGGGGGCGAAGCCCAGCTGTCGCTCTCAAGAGGACAGTCTCTCACAAAATTTGTATTTTTTCTGGGAATGTCATTTTGCATTGTGATGAGGGGGCGAAGCCCAGTTATCGCTCTCAGGAGAGCAGTCTCTCACAAAAATTTATGTTATATTGGATTGTGATGATGGGGCGAAGCCCAGCTATCGCTCTTAGGAGGGTAGTCTCTCACAAAAATGTGTGTGTTCTGAGAAATTGATTTGATGTTGATTTCTGTTGAAATTATGTTCCAAAAGCTCTTTAAAGTGGTATGTTGCCAAATTTCTGGTCTTTGTGAAAGTTTGATAGTTGTTTGGGAAAATTGACCTTTATGTAATTTATATACACAATATTTAATTATTTAAAATTATTGAGCCACTATCGACTAACTAAATGTGCTGTAGTTGCAGGAACAAGACACTACTAGCTTGCCTGTGTGAGTATAGAGCCAGTCAAGGCTAAGTTAAGGGTTACAGTGGATCCCTTTTCTTTCTTCTGCCAGTGTCGTGATTGTGTAGCGGTTGTACCCACATGTTGGATTAATCATTAAAATTATATCCGTGTATTTGAACCCCATAACCGTGTAAAGTTGGTATTGTGCCCTATAAGTCTGATTTGGTTTTTTAGGGGTGTCAGTTTTCCAGTTAAAATAGGGTTTTAACTGTTGGGTGCCACATTTACCTCGGTAGAAGGGGTGGGTGTGACATAGTGTCACTATAAGGGAGAAATCATTCAACAAGCATACAAGATTGGAACTCAATTAAAAACATCAATTAAGGAAGATATAAAAAAGGCCTATGAAACAATAACATCCTAGGGTTTACAAGTCCAAATACCCACTAGGGGGTTTAGCTCTCCATGGAGCAAGATACAATCAATAACGAAATCGAAAGTAAAAACATGTAATCCATAAGAAAACCCCTTCAGTATTCGTGTCGATAGTCTTGTAGAGTAGCCTCGTTCTCTCCAAAGGTCCCCTTGTCAAGCCTAAGGCACACCTCGCCGGATCGGTGTAGACGAAAGCTCCCCAAATAACTATCTTTCAAGAGAAACGTGGTGTCGAAGCTGTAGAACCACTCCAAAACCCTTGCCAAAACCCCTGTAAATCCTAGCCGCCGACCTCCCAAAAGTATGAAAGATGAATCCCCAAATTGATACAAGTCACGGCTTTATAAAGGCCTAGAATCGGGCATCCACATGGGCGTGTGGAATTTCCACATGCCAGGGTGTATTTTTCGAAATATGATTTTCTATGGGTTGTGAATAGTAACTGCTACAGTAATTATTACAGTGATTTGGTACAGTAACCCACTACAATACTCCGCCAAAATACTCCCGAATCCACATTTTTCATCGAGGAAACATAAACGGGCACACGTCTGTGCCGTAGATCGCATCGTTTCTTTAATAAAATACTATATTGGTGATGATTTTGCTAACATTCTACAAGTCAGGATACTCAAATGTGACTACCTTTATGCCCCTCCAAACCATGTAATTGCCTGAGCGCATGGAGGTTGGCACACATTCACGTATCTTCGATCACAACTTGTGTCTTCACATTTGTTCACTCCAAGACTTCATCAACAAAGTACAATCGCAATCTACTTTGGCTTCTTTCTTTCATATTTGGCTTCACAACCCTTCATGCACGAAAGTTCACAAATACACATGTATTAGCGCTAAAATCTAATTAAAGTAATGCTCATTGTAAGAAAAGACTACTTCATATTACTAATACACAAGCACTTATCAGTGTTCGTGTCGATGGACTTGTGAAGTGGCCGCGTCTTCTCCAAAGGTCCCCTCGTCAAGCCTAGGGCAAAACTCATCCATTAACTCTCTTCTGAAGAAGGCGTGATGTCGAAGGCCGTAAACCTCTCCAAAAGCCTAGCCAAAGCCTCTCCAAACCCTAGCCGCCAGCGCCTCCAAAGGTGGATAAAAGATAGCGAAAGATGGAAAAAAAGATTCTGAAGTCGGGTTGAAATCGCGACTTAAATAGGATTGGAATCGGGCATCCACACAGCCGTGTGCAATTTCCACATTCCCGTGTTAATTTGCAAAAATTCAATTTCAGCGCTATGTGAACAATAACAGCTACAGTAAATTACTACATTGATTTGCTGTACACCCTTCTATAGTACTCGGCCAAAATGCTCTTGAATCCACACTTTTCATTGAGGCAATGTAAACGGGAACACGTCTATGCTGTAGATTGCGTTGCATCATCAAATAGAGGCACATTTGACGATAATCTTCCTAGCTTTGCATAAGTCGGAACAAATGAGTGTGACTGCCTTTGTGCCCCTCCAAATTGCAAATTTTCTTGAAGACAATGAAGGTTGGCACACACTCACATGTCTTTGAGCACAACTTTTGTCTTCATGTTTGTTCACTCCAAGCTTCCATAAACTAAAGTGCAAACAATCTATTTTGGCTTCTTTCTTCTATACTTGTCTCCACAACCTTACATGCACAAAAGAATACAAATACACATGTATTAGCGATAAAATCTGAGAAAAGTAATGCTCATCGTAAGAAAAGATTACTTCATATTACTAATACACAAGCACTTATTAATACCGTCCTCAAACAAGTGGTCAGGTTGAACTCACAAATCGTAAATTAAAGAGAATCCTGGAGAAGACTACACATTGCAATAAACGTGCCTGGTTGGAATAGTTAGATGACGCACTTTGGGCCTACTGAAAGGCATATAAAACCTTTACATGACAAACACCATATCGGTTATTTTATGGAAAAGCATGCAATCTTCCAATGGAACTGGAGCATAGGTCATATTGGGCAATCAAGTTTTTAAATTTGAATCTAGAAGACGCACAGAAGAAACAGAAATACCAACTGTCTAAACTAAAAGAACATCAACTCAATGCCTATGAGA
This sequence comes from Dioscorea cayenensis subsp. rotundata, assembly GCF_009730915.1. Taxonomy (NCBI): domain Eukaryota; kingdom Viridiplantae; phylum Streptophyta; class Magnoliopsida; order Dioscoreales; family Dioscoreaceae; genus Dioscorea; species Dioscorea cayenensis. The sequence goes on from NC_052482.1 coordinate 10,901,758, forward strand.
ACTCATGGTTATATAAAGAGAAAATTATACGGATTCACGATTAGTGGATCAGAGATAATAAGCAGTTTCATGCGTGAGATTCCGTTCTCTTATTCAATTCATGATTGAAGCTCTTTCTGGGAAAACATAAACCCCGCTAGTCGGGTCCTTACACAGAAGAGAGATTTCAAGTTACTCAGTGGAAGTAAGACAAAATACCTAGAATTTAATAACATCAACAACAGATATAGAATAGAGGGATTCAAAGATACGTAAGGAAACAATAACAACAACAGTAGTAGATACTCATACACAAGAGTTTAAAAAGTGTTCAAATACACAATTATGCAACAGAGTTTTCAACAAACTAGTGGGTCCAAGACTCATATAACATGTTCATGACCAAAACAAACATACATGAGCTAAAAGAGGAATATAGAAGATAGGAGGCTAGCAAATGCTCAATACCCTACCACACTGTCGGACTACTACCTATAACATCCTGGGAAGAAGAAAGAGGGGTGATCAACCTAAGTCACTCAGTGAGTGGGTTAGCATAACTCTATAAGAATATACCAAAATGATAAAAATAAATTACCAAAATAATATTTTACTAGTAATACAAACAATTTAGAACATAAATACATATAATAGTAATCATCAATATGATATAACAAAAGATAGTGTAAAAAACGTCTTTTCCCCAACTAGGGTTTTCAACAATAAATCAATGAAATACCAAACACAGGTTTTATACTATAAAAAAAGTTAAACATCAAGGCAAGCTTTTACAATAATGCACATAGATTAGAGAAATTCAATACATATAACAAACCACATAATGCGAGTTTCAAAATCCATCAAAACATAATACTCGACATCAACTAAAAAATTGTGAGAGACTTCCCTCCTAAGAGCGACAATTGGGCTTCATCCTCATCATAATTCAAAATAGAAAAGTGAAAGATACATAAGAGATTAATTCTCAAAAGCTCAACTGCATGAAAAACACAAACTCTTTAAAATACCTGACTCACAATGCACTCAACAAGTAGTGGTCTAGAAACCTCTCTAAACCTTCACCGTGGTTGTAGCTAATTTTAGAGCTGTTAAGGTACTCATACCCTTGACATTGACTGATCGATTCACCGTGTTTTGACCCTAGCTTCCTGATAAATATCCAATCGGGATTCTACACTCCCACTTAAAATGGACTAACAAGTTTACCGGTCTTCCAATGTCACCTCAAAAGGCTGGTCGTAGAGATAGCCTACTACAGTAGGATGTCACCGACTAAGTAATACAAACATACATCTCACAATGAGGAGTCCATAGCCAAGGCAATAATCAATATTCAAAATATCTTCCATTTCCACACGGAAATGATAAGTGCACAAATATAACCAAAGTTTTGCAAAGCCAAACAATTCACAACTGACAAATCAAGTATCATCTTGAAAATCTTTTCTGTTAAACAACAATGTTTTGCAAGTATAAAACATTAATAAATAAACTCATTCAAATCAATCAAAGTCTCAATTCAAGTATAAAAGGCAATAAAACTTCACTCAATCAATAAAATATAATTATAAGTATTCTCCTAGTAGAATTATGCTTAATCAATCCCACTCACTAATTAGATGATTAAATTCCCCCGAACGATAATCCTTCCACAGCTCCTTGGCCCGAACCAAGACTTCACTTCTTTGCCAAAACACAACAAACACACCAACAAGAATTAGATAGAATAAGCCAAACAATGCAACCCAAGGTTTCTCTACCAAACAACCCTAAATCAACTCTAGGGTTTGCTTCAAACTAAATCTTTAGGTTACTAATAAAGTTTTAAAGGTCTAAACTTCACTCTAAGCTAAAGAAACCAAGGAAATAAGTATAGCTCACTTGAGCTACAGTAACCCTAACTTGGAGAATGGAAAGATCTCCCTTAGTCTTCAACAAAAAAGAGAGAAATATAACCAACCAAGTTTTCTAAACTAAATCTCAAACAAACCTTTAGATTTTCAACCATTCAAGCTCAAGGAATTCAAACAAAAAAGAGGGAAAGAAGAAGAAAAAGACAGCTTACCTCTAAGCCTTTAGAACCAAGAATGAGCCTTCTCAAGTGAAGAGAAAAGAGATCGCCAAGCTTTTACCTTGAGGTAATGACAAGAAATGAGAAGTTTGAGGAGAAGAGAAAGAGATGTAAGGAGGAGAAGGGAGGAGGATAGAAGAAGGCATGAAAAAAGGGAAAGAGAAGCTCTGTTGTCCCCTTGGCTGAGTCGAGACTGGCTTAAAGGAACACCCTACTAAAGAGCTCTGAGGTGCACTGCTCCTTTTTCTCTACCTGGAAGACTGACTCAAGATTACATTCTCTCTCTTGGTGAGATTATGCTAAACCCACTGGTCTTTCCAGACCAACTCTTCCTCTTGCCACACTATCTAAACCGGCATTGAAAATAGAATGGGTGGCCCAGAGGTAGACACTACTCTAGCCTGAGTATGTCCTCTAAACAAACTCTAATAGCCCAAAACGTCTTTGTACTCCTGGTAGGAAAGCTGAGTGTGTTGATGATTTAGAGAAGAGGTGTAAAAATATCTAGATTGGATGGATTCTTTTGAGCCAAATAAGAGGAAGCACTTTGAACCATTAAGGCAGAGTTCTACACGTTCCATTAGTTGAAGAAACACCAATTCTTGAATTTTTAACCTTTAGAGTCTGCTTGGTTGGAGGTAAATTTAGGTAAGTTAAGGGTTTTTAAAAGCCCATGTTTGGGAGGAGAGTTTTTGAGGGAGGTAAGGGGTTAGGGGGTTAGATGGAGGTTTTAAAACCTCCATTTAACCCCCATTTCTCAACCCTCCAAAGTGGTGTGTTGGGGAGGTTTTGGGGGAACTTATATTTTTTGTGAACCAAATTACCCCTTATATTTCAAAAAATTCCAGGGTTTTATAGAAATCAAAATACAAACCCCTTATATTTTTTGTGGACCAAAATACCTGTTGACAATAATGTTTACTTTATCATAAGTTATTTTATTTTATTTGTTTTAAAAAATTTCAAGTATTTATTAGTTGTTAGTTAATATTGTCAAACTATATAGTAATATTAATTAATCTAGTAATGATATAATTAATTTCATTCAACAAAATGAAATCTTTTAATAATCAAGGGAGAGATTTATGTAAATAATGGAGAGAATTATGTAAGTTTCATGTGATTTAGTAAATGAAGTTATAACTTTATCTTTTATCCTAAGGGTAATTTAGTAATATTACTATATAACCTTACCTCCAATTGCCTTCCAAACCAAACACAACAAGGTTTCAAAACCTTCATTTACCTTACTTTGCCACAAGAAAGGAAGGTTTTAAAACTTCCTCTTACCTCCCATTACCATCCTTTACCTTACTTTACAAAACCTTCTTATACCTCCATCCAAGCAAAGGCTTGCCAACACATCTCCATTATGCATATTTAGGAGAGTCTACTACCCTACTGGTGATTATTTCATCAACACTTCTCTTGAATAAGAAGATAAGCTATTGAGAGTCTTGAGGAAGCACAAGTCAGGAATAGGGTGGTCATTAGCTGATATTAGAGGAATATGACCATGTATATGCATGCACTGAATTTATTTGGAAGACAATAGTAAGCCATCAATAGAAGCTCAAAGAAAGTTAAACCCAACCATGAAAGAAGTTGTAAGAAAAGAAATATTAAAGTGGTTTAATGGAAAGACATGTCATTTACTTGTAGAACTTGAGCATAAAGCATATTAGGCATTGAAATTTTTAAATTTTGATTTGAAAATCGCATGAGAAAGAAGGCATCTCCAAATGAATGAATTAAATGAATGACATTAGTGTTAGCTAATAGGGACGCAAGTGTATGTGCCGATCGCTTAATAAAGTGTGTGTAAGTGCTGAGTGTTGATCCACAGGAAAGAAAGTCAATACTGGTAATGACTCTAGATCAAAAAAATAGCCTGATTAGTGGAGCGTTTTGTGTGTGAACAAGAGAAAATGAAAATGAGAAAATATGGGAAATAACAGGAGAGAAATCAAGGAAGAAAACGATGTCCAGGAATAGAATCCCTCTAGGGTTATGAAGTATAGGACAATGGATGTCTAAGCCAGCGAACCTATTTGATTTGAAAGGTTTCTAGAAATATACAAAACTCCAATTTCTCAGGTGAAGTGTAACTGAATAGGTGCAGAGCTGATACAGAAATCCACACAATCACATTAACACTCTACAAAATCTTATTGTAGACTAATGATAATCTCTTAAGTAGATAATCTACCCCAGAAGAGAGATTGTCCCTAACCTGAATACAGAACAAAAATGCAATTTCTCCTAAAATCCACTCCGCATGATTGCAAAGAGCTCAAAAATTATCATCAATCCACTCGAAAGTATTGTGGGAGACAAAGTCTCCTAAATACCCTAACTAGAGGTGTACCCACTACCCTCTCGAATTGTGGCAAGACTATGTTAACTAGGAATTTTTTCTCCTCACGTAGCAATATAAGGTATGATAGCTAGGGCTTTCGCCTTGTTAGCAATCAAGCATTCATTCACACATTCATTCACACAATTAGACTCAAATAGATATGATTGCAAATAAGGAATCAATTAAAGCATCAAATATCCAACTACCAAAGTCAAGAAAATAAACCATAGAGTTCAACTATACCCAAACATCTACAAATTAGCCCTCCATTAATGGAGGGCAAGCATTCAAGATATAAAGAATAGAGGAAAACATGAGATCCACAAAACCCCCCTTTTCAATCTCTAGGATGAAGATTTGCTGAAAAAACTTCCATGTACGTCGTCAAGATGAGCTCGATGGCTACGATTTTCAACCCCCTTGATGTATGACCAAATCCCTCTCCAAATCATTCCTAAAGTGATGGAGATGCGGCCCTTTCCTTCCTCAACCTCACCTCCAAGAATTGCCCCCAAAAAAGAATAGAAAGATAGAATAGAAGATGCCCTAAAAATCCTCATAAGTTCCATTTATACCAGACTTCTTACGGGCTGCTTACGGGTGTAAGGGCTAGGCCGTAAGGAAGCTGAAGAAGATTATCGCGAGCCCTATGGGATGACTCATAGCCATAAGCCCTGCCCGTAAGGTCTTCGGTTAGTGTTGCGGTCCAGCTTACGGCCGTAACACTAGATCATAAACTGCATTATTCTGCTTCTTGCGACTTCCCTTACTGGCATAAATTATGGTTGTAAGCTTCTATGGATGGTCCTTATGGGTGTAATCTTGCCTATAAGGTTCTCTGAATTGGCTCTAAATCCTTCGTACAGTATAAGTATACCCGCAAGGTTCTCTGAATTCGACTTATGGCCGTAAGGCTAACCATAAGCTTCTTGTAAGCTACCCAGTTTACCTTGTCCTTAATATAATGATGTTGAGAAAGCTCCAAACTCATCGTTTTGGTCTAGAATGCTTCATTTGGCTCTTACTAGTCTTCAAACACTGCCCTAAGCCTATTTAATACAAAATACACTGTATTTAATATTGAATTCCACAATATGATTCTAATACATGCAAATTGAGTATACAAATTAATATGAAATATATGAACATTGTACACTCATCATGAGCTCATGAGAATACAAGGCTGTATAAAGAACACGCTAAGAAGTATCATGATCAACACACTAAACAAAATAAATAGTTTAAAGAAGTAGATCGAGTGATTTTGTTCAATATTTTCTACAAGGTAAAATCAATATGATCTGACCCACTCACACTAAAAAAGGTATATTCACAGTTAATGGACAATGATCAAAGTTATACAACATTTGAGCAAGAATTAGTAAGGAATACGTTTTTCTTTCAAAGCTAGCATTAGAATGTATGTATAGCTTAAAAAATTAAATAAGCACTTTTTGGGAGGTACTTGAGTGTTTTCTTTTCCATATTTCATATTTTAGTTAGTATTTGATTTTTAGATTAGTTCATCGAATAATAATAATGATGTGGAATTTATGCTTTTTTCTATCTTTTTTATGGTGATCATGTTTGCTTTCATCTCTTGGATGTTAGAGTGTGTGTTTCATAAGTTGTTGCAAGAATTTTCATAAATTGAGTTGGTTTTGTATCAAACATAGGCAAGAAATATGCATGTGTTTGGCCTGTGTTCTTTGAATTTTTGGTAAACACCTTTCATTGAACACAAGCACACCCGTGTTTAAGAGTTGTGTTTGTGTTCCACAGTCACTCTGACATGAAAACATCCCCTTGTTTGCAACAACATAACTTCATCCAGTCTAACTGAAAATTTTAGGGTGAAATACAGGTATGGAATACACCTATGTTTTTTGGCCATATTCTTCATTTTCAAAAAATCATGACAAAATTAGAGGAAAACACCCTCATGTTTACAAAAGCTCCATGGAAAACACACACATGTTTTGTGGACGTGTTCCCCAGTTTATATAACTTAAGCCATGACTCTTGGTGTTCCACTTGTATTTCTCACAATCCTTTTTGAGTTTTAGCGCATCCACAACCTCATTATTTTTTCCCCACTTCTTTGGCAGTTAGTTATAGTGATTTCTCAAAATTTTTGAGTGATTCCTCATCAGAATCTCCTCACCCATTTGGTTTTCATTCTAGGGCATCAACTCATCTTTGTAAGTTCATTCCTTTACAAATTTTCAAATTTATTTAGTTAAACTATAATTAAATAAATTTACATGTTTAATTTTTTATGCCCAACACATTTGATTATAGATTTTTATAAGTAGAATTTATCAAAAGTTTCAAACAAAACCACTGCCTTGGTCTAAAGGAACACAGTCATGTTTCTTTTGACTTGATGCCTTGCTTAGGTCTTCACTGCAAAACATGCCTTAGAATCATGTTTCGTTCATTTTTATTGAGCAACCCACTAAATATGGCTATGTTTAATTTGGTATTTGATCATGTTTAATTGATGTCTCACTAAATTTGACTAATTTAATTTTCTTTTATGTAGATACTATGCCGAGGACCAAGACCCTTGCTTCTAGGCTTCATTCCAAGAAGAAACAGAGGGTAGGAAAGATATTAGGAGCATCAACTTGTCTCAATTTCACCGACGAGGCCCAAAGAGAGTAATATGGATGTCTGAGGACTAGGAGATTCAGAAAAGTGAGGATGATCGACTGGGGAGTTCTAGAGAGAGTGGGATTGGCTAATAAGGTTTATGAGATATTAGATGTTCAAGATTGGAGGCATATATTTAATAACGGAGAGATGCTTTGCCGAGAGATTAGTCTAATTTGACAAGCTTCTTAATGTTACATTTCAGAGTTCACCAAGGCAAGTACCGAATAAACGTCATTGAGATTTTATTGACTTGTGGGTTGTATGATGTGGAGTACCTCCACACAGAGGAGTATGAGAACTTATTATTTGATTTTCTACTTCATATCACCCTAGTGAAGTTATGGTAGAAGATCAGTCATGGTTCAACCTATTATTCAACCTGATCAAAGGCTGATGATTTCAAAGAGCGAACTCCTCGAGTTATTCAAACTTTACTATGATGTATTTTGACTAGCAAAAGGGATAGCACAAGGGTAATGTCAGCACATGACATGTTCTACCTTTACAGTATGGTCGATAAAGTTCCTATTAACTTGGGTTATGTATTTGAAAGTTTTATTTGTGGCTAGTCTCAGTACCTACGAGTCACTATTATATTCGTTGGTCCATATATTATGAGACTTTTGAGAGGAATTGAACTTCTTATAAGCACCGAGGGTATGTAGAGAGTTGGGGGGATCATTACCTATATCAATGGAGACTCTTTAGGCTATGGAAGTAGTCACAAGGAGACAGATGGTCTGAGGAGTCATCTATACTTTGGTTTGTGCTACTGAGGTTGAGGAGGACACATTAGAGTTGGAGTTAGAAACTTGCTCCTCAATACAAGTTGATCCAGCAGCATTGACTGAGCAACTAGCTGTCTACACACAATCCTCTCAAGTGTAGAGCACTACAGAGAGATCGGACACACTTGAGAGGAGTGCTCATGAGATTTAGGATGAGCATGTAGAGTTTAGAGGTTTCTGACAAGTTCCCCTTGCTTATATCCCGCAAGTGCACGGGTTTGTCGAAGTAATAATCCCGGATGAGCGGGGTCGAATCCACAGGGAGTAGGGAGTAAAGACACTTAATTCGATTCTTAGTTATGTGGAGTATTAACAATGATAAGTGTGGTAATGATTCAATTCTCAGAAATTAAAAGCAACAAGTAAGAGAGCAAAAGTAAGGAGGAGGCAAGGCAATCGATAAAGATGGGGTACTCGGATGATGTTTCACCTAGGATAATCGCTTCAAGTGCAAGAACTCTCTATTATGCTTCCTAATCAATGCAATGGTGAGTCGTGGAAATACTTACATACATAGTCCCAAATCTAAGGTCAACTATGCCTAACTCTATACATGTCCCGGAGGAGAAATCGAACAATCTCAACACCTCGCACTCGCATAGAGTTGCAATGAGCTCTAGGGATTCCAAGTGATAAATCTCTTCCTAGATTTAGACCTAACCCTTTGGTCCAGGTGGAAGGTCCCTAGCCACAATTAAGCCCTAGATACTAAGATCACCTCAACGCTTCACTCCATTGCACGCGCAACTAGGCCCCAGCGGAGGTTCATCCCTTAGACCATTCACTCTATTATGGCCGCAAAGAACTCGAGGAACGGAGGTAGAATCTATCACGTCGGAGGGGAAAGGGACGCTCCTGTACCTCTCGACGCACCCTCTCAACCCTCTCCAACCTAGCTTTGTCTAACGCTCGTGGTGTGTCACTCACTCACAAGGTCACCAACAAGAACTCTCAACCCTAGTGTCACTCTGGGGGAAATGTTCATACAATCAAGCATTCAAGGTTGGAACTCACAATAAACATCAATTTATTGAAAGCATAATAAAGAAGTTCAATGAAACGAATACATCCTAGGGTTCACAATCACCCAAGTACCCACTAGGGGTTTAGCTCTCCATGGAGCTAAGTACAATCAAAGAAATCGAATGTAAAAGCAATGAATCCATAAAGAAACCCCCTCGATGGTCATGTCAATGGTCTTGTGGAAAGTCCTCTACTCGTCGTCCAAGGATTCCTTCGTCCGGTATAGGATACGCCTCGATCGAAGCTTCCCTACCAACCTTCTTCCTAATGAAATCACGATGTCGGAGCCGTAGAACCTCTCCAAAACCTTGGCCAATACCCCTCGAAACCCTAGCCGAAGCCCTCTCGCAAGTTGGGGAAAAGATGGAGAAAAAAATGCCAAAATCAGGGCTGAATTAGCTTTAAATAGGGCTGGAATCGAGCGACTCCACGGGCGTGTACGGTACACGCACCCGTACGGAATTTCCACAAGGGCGTGGGTAATTTCCACACGCCAGTGTGGATTCTCTGAAACTGTCATTTTCTGCCGACTGCGAACAGTAACTGCTACAGTGATTTTCCAAAAAATACTCCTGAATCCACTTTTCATCGAGGTAACATAAACGGGCACACGTTTATGCCGTGGATCGCTTTGCTTCTTCAATGACGGATAAGTTGATGGAGATCTTGTTCTATGTGCATAAGTCAGAATGCTTGAGTGTGACTGCCCTTGTGCCCCTCCAAATGGTTGTGCAAACTCAAATACGGGGAGGTTGGCACACACTCTAGCATCTCGCACCCGACTTATATCTTCGCGTTTGAACCTTAGCAAGATTTCCTCCAAAATCAGTGCATTGTGATCCACATTGGCTTCTTTCCTTCATAATTGGTTTTACAACCCTACCTGCATAAAAGTAACATAAAAACACACATATTAATGTAAAAACCCGAGAAAAGTAATGCTCAACATAAAGAAAGAATGCTTCGCATTCATATCACACAAGCACTTATCAGTTTCCAATCAATTCTCGTCTCAAGTCTTATTTATAGCAAATCATAGTATGGCATAGAGCACCATCCACATTAGATCCTAAGCTATCTAAGAGACTGCCATCATCATCATCACCATCTTGATACTATCTACCCACCATTTGCATAACACCATATGACTAGGAGCCAGCAACTTGAGTTATCATTACTATTAGCATCATTTTTTATTTTTTATTTTGTTATTTTGTATCTTTTATTTTCCATTCTCCATATTTTACTCTTTGAACTCTGTTTCTTTTTGCATATATGAGTTGTTTGCATTTGTTTCTACATTTTACTCTTGAAACTTAATGCCTAGAATTTTTCTCCATGAGATAAGATATGTGTGTTAGAGCATGAAAGGAAGCTTGCATTTGCATCAAAGAGAAAACAAGAGAGAATTGCATTGCATGTATCTTTAGGGAAGAACGAATTTCATTTTTCATTTATGTTACTCCACATTTATTGGATTGATTACATATTTCATTTTGAGCTTTATTGAGTACATTGAGGGCAATGCACATTTTTAAGTGTCGCAAAAGGATTTTGAGATTTGTTCTTGAAAATTTTATTTCTAATGTTGATCTTTGATGAATAATTATAAATAAAATGGGAGCATGATTTTATTCATGCATTATATATGTTCATTTGGTTGATTTCTTTTATACTAATCTCATGTTAGACTTAATTCATGTTCCCATGTGCAATTTTGAGCTAAATTTGATCTTCCTTTAAAGTTGAGCATGTTTTAGGGACTTATGTTTTTTTAAAAAATGTATGTTGTAAGAAAGAAGAGTTTTGTGAGTTTTATAAGTCCTCATTTTCAAATGATAGTTAGCAAAGTAAAAGAAGTCTTACGGGCACACACTATAAAGGAACTCAAGTAATGTTTGATCAATTCTTTAGTCAATTTTTATGATCTATTGAATGCAATTAAGTGTTCTTGTATTTCTAAGGACACCCATATTCATGAAGCCTGATCAAACACTTACTCTTTTTAATTTCCAACCTTATTTTCTTGAGGACAAGATAAATGTGGGTAGATTTGACAAGTGCTTGATATTATATCTGATAAACGCCTAAATGTGTGTATTCTATATGTATAATTGGCATACTATTTATGAATAAATTGATGATTTGTTTCCGTTTTGCCATTTAATTGGTCTTATTCATGTTACAAGTCTCGAGGATGCCTAGGTGAGCTCGACAACGCAAGTGAGAAGGAAAACGATACCGAAAATCGCATTTTAGAGCCATGGTATTATAGCAAAACTGTAGCAATTAGTGTAGTATGAAGGAGTTAGGGAATGGCAAAATTTCTGGTTTCATTGATGGTTTGCTGACGGCTGTGAAACCAACCTGAGAAGATCTTTATAGAGGGTTTTTAGAGGTTTTTGACACATCTTCTTCTCCTTCCTCCCACCATCCTTCTCCATCTTCCAAATCTGGGGTAAATAAAGTTCAAGAAGACATTTTTAGGGGTGGAAATCAAAGGAAGAGACAAGACTCAGAAAGATCTCCCTTCATCTCCCATTGTAGATGCTTGTAGAGGGCAAAGAAGCCACCCCTTTGGTGGCATTGTTGGAATCTCTCCTCGACTTATCTCTCCACATTCACCACTTGAGGGAGTTTTATATTGCTTTATTTGGTTGTTTTTGTGGATTTTATCATGTACTTTGTTAGTATGAACAACTAAACCCCAAGGTCACCGGATGTTGGTGAACCCTGGGGTGAACTTGTGTAGTTGGATGCTTTGATCTATTCTATTGCATTTGGTGTGTTTGAGATTCAAGCTTGGTGTACTTTATTGTATTGATATGCATGAGAACTCTGTATGTTGATTTCTAGGTTGTACATAATTGCGTGACCATCGCTCTTGTACTAGACACACCTAGCTTGGAAGGGATCCATGTACAAATACACAGTGACCATCGGGTATTTTATGGCCCTCCAACATTAGGGTTGGACCTAGTTTTAGTATTGGCCCTAATTAGAGAATTCCCTACTTGTAATGCAATTGTAGGAGAATTTGGTTGGAAGAAATTCCGTAGCAATACTAATACTAGATTAGGGGTCAATTACCCGGACCATCGGGTTGACCTACCTTTGGAATCTCTTGGTCCAAACCACCAGTTGCATGGTAGATCTAGCATCCTTCTCACTTTAATAGCCCTAGGGGTATCCACATCCATGACCAGCTTCATCTATTGATTTTTACCCCCACTTAACCTTGACTATAAACACTCGCCTTAGAGTTATTTCTACTTCTTTTGTAATCTAGAGTAATCACTCAAACCTATAAGCTAGACAACACGCGAAGAGGAAGTAAGGGTAGCTCTTTGGGACCTTGTAATACTAACCTCTCGTGCTTGTGTGATTCTGTGAGAGATATTACTTGATGACCCCGTGCACTTGCGGGTGTCACACTAAGTTTTAGCGCCGTTGCCGGGGACCCATGAAGAATACTCGGAAAACTTTGAGCTTGTTGATTTAGACATTTAATTGCATTTTATTTATTTTGTTTGTCTTTACTGCATATACTTATTTTCCTTTTCTTTTTCATTATTGTATTCTACCTCCGTGTTTCATTACTGTAAATGCTTCTTTTCTCCTATTTATAGTTATTTTGCTATTATTCACAGGACCCATACTCTCATTGTCCATGTGAATCATCAGCAGGAATCGATTTAACAGGGTTGGGTTGCATATTTTTTAGTAATGAATGGTGAAAGAAACAGTATTGCAATGCACCAAACACCTTGAATCTGGAAGAACAAAGTGTACAGGGTTTCTTCGAGAAATTTATGGAATCAGATGGGATAACCCCAGCAGTGGAGCCTTGTCCACTCTTCCTCTTCCCTGTATCCACTAGCAAGGAAACGAAGAGTATGTTGGATGATCCCTCAGAGTTAATGCAGTTGGTTAAGGAAAATATGGATCAAACGAGGCTTGGAAATTCAAAACAGATAAATCATACCCAAGGGAGCAATACAGATTCGTCTGAGTTCGAGGTTCATGCAATGGGGGATAGTTCAGACAATGGTAGTTCAATAGAGGAGGAAAATAGAGAGTTTAAGGAATTTGATCCTGAAAAATATGGGATAATACTAAAGTCATCAATTGAAGAACCACTGAAGATAGAACCAAACTACTCCCTGATCACTGAGAGTATACTTTCCCTGCAGAGGAATCCAAACTCCTAATCATTATTGCCTCAAATCTAACAGCTGAGCAGAAAGACAAACTCCTAAGTGTACTAAAGAAGTATAAAAGGGCAATTGCTTGGAAAATCTCTGATATTAGGTGGATCAGCCCATTTTTTTTTGTACTCACAAGATCCTCGTGGAAGACAACCATAAGCCAACGGTGATACCTCAATAAAGACTCAATCCTAATATGAAGGAGGTAGTGCGGAATGAGGTTATCAAGCTCCTTGACGCAGGTATTATCTACCCTATCTTTGACTATGCATGGGTGAGTCTAGTGCAAGTGGTACCCAAGAAAGGGGGGATGACGATAGTTTCTAATAAAAAGAATGAACATATCCCAACTAGAACTGTCACAAGTTGAAGGGTGTGCATAGATTATAGGAAGCTTAACGATGTCACTCGGAAAGACCATTTCCCCCTTCCGTTTATTGACTAAATGCTATAACGATTAGCAGGGCACTCATACTAATGCTTCTAGGATGGCCTTTCCAGCTACTTTCTGATCCCCATTTCCCTAGAAGATCAAGAAAAGAAAACTTTCACCTATCCGTATGGTACATTTGGCTATCATTGTATACCCTTCGGGTTGTGCAATGCACCAGCTACGTTTTAGAGGTATATGATGGCAATATTTGAAGACATGGTAGAGGACATCATGAAAGTGTTCATGGATGATTTCTCTACCTTTGGTGACACCTTAGAGTTATGCCTCAGGAATTTGGAACAAGTTCTAACCTTGTGTGACGAAATCAATCTAGTCCTCATTTGGGAAAAATGTCACTTCATGGTAAAAGAGTGCATAGTACTTGGGCAAAAGATTTCACACAAAGGGATTGAGGTAGATAAAGCTAAAGTCACCACTATTGAAAAACTATCCCTTCCTACGTCAAAAAAGGCCATCAAGAGTTTCTTGGGACATGCAGGATTCTACAGGAGATTTATGCAGAACTTCTCCTCAATCACTAGACTGCAAACAAAGTTACTTGAAAAGGATGACCCTTTTGAGTTTAATGAAGAATGCATGGTTGCTTTTCTCAACCTCAAGATAAAGCTTGTGGAAGCCCCAATCATAGTTTCCCCTTATTGGACTTTGCCGTTTGAATTGATGTGTGATGCAAGTGATTATGCAATTGGACCAGTTCTTAGGCAGCGACATGACAACCACTTTTATCCTATCTACTACATGAGCAAGACTTTGAATGATACCCAGGAAAGCTACACTACTACCGAGAAGGGACTACTCACAAAGGTCTTTGCATTTGATAAATTCCAGTCACACTTGGTACTTTATAAAGTGATTATGTATATTGATCATTTTGCATTGAAATACTTGTTGAACAAATCAGATTCCAAGGCTCAATTAATCCATTAGATCCTTCTACCCCAAGAATTTAATTTAGAAATAAAGGACAAGAAAAGGGCCTCATGAAAATGTTTTGGAGAAGAGAGAAATAAATGATGCATTCCTTGGAGAGCAGTTGTATAGCTTTCGGATAGTAAGGGAAGAAGAAACCCTGTGGTTCGCCTACTTTGCAAATTATTTCATGGCAAAAACCTTCCCAAGGTGGCTCACCTACCAACAGAGAAAGAAGTTTTTTACTGACCTGAAGTACTATATTTGGGAAGACCCCTACCTTTTTAGAATCTATTCTGATCTAGTTGTTAGAAGATATGTTTCACAAGAGGAGGTGTATGACATTTTGAGACATTGTCATTCAAGCCCGACTAAGGGTCATTACAATGAAAATAAGACAGCTAATAAGATCTTGGATGCAGGGTTCTATTGGCCTACTATGTTCTAAGATACACAGACATTCATGCAACATTATGTAAAGTGTCAAAGAGTAGGTAACATTTCAAAAAGGAAAAAGATGCCTGATTGACAAGATCCCCTTGCGTATATCCCGCAAGTGCACGTGTTTGTCGAAGTAATAATCCCGGATGAGCGGGTATCGAATCCACAGAGAATAGGGAATAAAAATACTTAATTCAATTCTTAGCTATGTGAAAGATCAATGATGATAAGTGTGACAATGATTCAATTCTAACAATAAAAACAACAAGTAAGAGAGCAAAAGTAAAGAAGGGGGTAAGACAATCGATAAAGATGGGGTACCCGGATAATGCTCCACCTAGGATAATTGTTTCAAGTGCAAGAACCCTCTATTATGCTTCCTAATCAATGTAATGGTGAGTCGTGGAAATCCTTAATTACATAGTCCCAAATCTAAGGTCAACTATGCCTAACTCTATACATGTCCCGGAGGAGAGATTAGATAACCTCTCAACCTCATACTCGCATAGAGTTACAATGAGCTCTAGGGATTCCACGTGATAAATCTCTTCCTAATTATAGACCTAACCCTTTGGTCCAGCTGGGAGGTCCCTAACCACGATTAAGCCCTAGATACTAAGATCACCTCATCGCTTCACTCCATTGCATGCGCAACTAAGCCCCAGCGGAGGTTCATCCCTTAGACCATTCACTCTATTATGGTCGCAAAGAACTCAAGGAACTGAGATAGAATCTATCACGTCAGAGGGGAAAGGGGACGCTCCTGTACCTCTTGACTCACCCTCTCAACAGTCTCCAACCTAGCTTTGTCTAACGCTCGTGGTGTGTCACTCACTCACAAGGTTACCAACAAGAACTCTCAACCCTAGTGTCACTTTAGGGGAAATGTTCATACAATCAAGCATTCAAGGTTGGAACTCACAATAAACATCAATTTATTGAAAGCATAATAAAGAGATTCAAAGAAACGAATACATCCTAGGGTTCACAAATACCCAAGTACCCACTAGGGGTTTAGTTCTCCATGGAGCTAAGTACAATCAAAGAAATAGAATGTAAAAGCAATGAATCCATAAAGAAACCCCCTCGATGGTCGTGTCGATGGTCTTGTGGAGAGTCCTCTACTAGTCGTCCAAGGATTCCCTCATCCGGTATAGGATACGCCTCGATGGAAGCTCCCCTACCAACCTTCTTCCTAAGGAATGACGATGTCGGAGCCGTAGAACCTCTCCAAAACCCTAGCCAATACCCCTTAAAACCCTAGCCGAAGCCCTCTCTCAAGTTGGGGAAAAAGATGGAGAAGAGAATACTAAAATCGGGGTTGAATCGGCTTTTTATAGGGCTGGAATCGGGCGACTACACGGGCGTTGATGCTTCACGCGCCCGTGCGAAATTTCCACACGGGCATGGATAATTTCCACACGCCCGTGTGGATTCTCTGAACTCCTGTTTTCTCGAGCGGCTATGAACAGTGCTGCTATAGTAATTGTTACCGTGTTGCTACGGTGCTCTGCTACAGTATCCGCCTGCATAGCTTCCCGAATCCATACTTTCATCAGAGTAACGCAAACGGGCACACGTTCATGTCGTGGATCACTTGCTTCTTCAATGATAGGCAAGTTGGTGGAGCTCTTGTTCTATGTGCATAAGTCGGAATGCTCGAGTGTGACTGCCTTTGTGCCCCTCCAATTGGATGTGCCAAACTCGAATACGAGGAGGTTGGCACACACTCTAGCATCTCACACCCGACCTATGTCTTCGCGTTTGAACCTTAGCAAGATTTCCTCCAAAATTAGTGTATTGTGCTCCACATTGGCTTCTTTCCTTCATACTCGGCCTCACAACCCTGCCTGCACGAAAGTAACATAAAAACACACGTATTAGTGTAAAAACCCGAGAAAAGTAATGCTCAACATAAGGAATGAACGCTTTGCATTCATATCGCACAAGCACTTATCACTGATGCACTCTCAGCAAGTATACGGGTCATACACAAGTAGCAAAGTCGTACCCCGTGAGGCGTAGGGTTGTTGAACCTTAGGGACTGGACTTAAAGTACTAACTCTTCTTTCGATGTCTAGTTGAGTAAGAAATGGGGTGTTTTAAAGAATAATACCAAGCAAACAAGGAAAGAACAAATGGAAATATCGGGTGATTAGGATCGAGATTTTAACAACAAGAGATCAATGCCCCAGGACGATGCCTATGAGCCATAGCATGTTAACTTGCTTCTAAGGCCTACCAGATACATTCTAAGATTCAAGTCTGTGCTAAAAAGCAAGGTTGCATCTATGGTTCTCACATACACAAAGTTTTGTCAAGATAACTATGCATTTCAAACACATCAAGTTTTGCAATCACATAAGCAATTACAACTACGGTAATCCATATATCGAGTTTTACCAAGGCAACTGTGCACAATCCAACACATCAGGTTATGAACACAAGATTAAACGCATGAATCTAAAAGAACTCTGTAGACATTAGAAACAAGTAGCCAAAGCATACAAAGCATCATAGTTCACGTCCTAGGACAATGTGGACGGTTAGCTCCTCATAGACAGGTACAACGAGGAAGATAAAAAGAAAGTACTAAAGGAAGAAGACATGACTCCCTTCATCACAAGATAATCTTCCTAGTCGAGCTTTGATATGCTAACCCCACTGCCCTAGCGCCTCTGACTCGTCCTTGATCCCTGTAGAAGGTGTGGTAAAGTCGATCTTCACTCTTCTCAAAGTCCTCCTGGTGGAGAGAAGAATCATCAAACAAAGATGAGAGTGAAACCCTAAAATCTGTAGTTAAAAGGGTAATTCTGGGCTTGACACGGGGTAAGCACGGTCGTGCTTAGACCGTGTTTCCAAAGTTAGGTTTATAGTGAATCGGCTGAGCGCTCGCCTGGATTTTCTAGTTGGAGGAAGCACGATCATGCTTGGACCGTGTTTCACTTCAGCGCGATTGTGCTAGGAGCAAGAAAAGTGTGCTTCCCTTGTTAGACATAAAATGCCTCAAACCTGAAATATTCAGTGGGAGGAACACGCTCATGCTCCGACCGTGTTTGGCTTAAAAGCACCCTCTGTCTTGAGTTTTTGCTGAGAAATCTTACAGGCAGAGATAATCAATGGGACAGAGCATGATCGTGCTTGGCCCATGTTCAGCTTGAGCACTTAGCAAATATCTTCATTCTTTGCTCGTATCATCCCTGTTTTCACTCCAAATTGCTTCGAACCCCTAAAATCCTACACATAGAACAACTATACCCAGAATGACACCGAGTATACACAAAATTATGCTAAAGGATGAGTAAAATTATGAATTGAGGGTAAATAAATATGATATGAAATGCACTCATCAATGCCACAAACCTGGAACCAGACATGTGAGGTGTTTGACATGTGGGGGATCGATTTCATGGGTCCATTCCCTAGTTCACAGGGTAATAAACTCATTTTGGTGGCAGTTGAGGATGTTTCCAAGTGGGTGGAAGCACAAGCATTTCCTTCTTGTGATGCCTGAGTCGGGGTAAAATTTCTAAAAAAATTGTTCTCCCTGTTCTGCACACCAAGGGTGATCATAAGTGACCGAGGCACTCATTGCTGTAACTCCTAGTTTGAAAAAGTCTTAAAAAATTATGGAGTTTCTCACCAGAGCTAAACTCCATATCATCCCCAAACAAGCTGTCAAGTTGAAGTATCGAATCAAGAATTGAAGCAAATCCTGGAGAAAAAGGTGAGCCATCACAGGAAAGATTTTACATATCAGCTAGATGATGACTCTGGGCTTGTGGAATGGACTATAAAATGCCTATTGGGGAAACACCTTACAATTTGTTCTACGAGAAAACTTGTCATTTGCCTGTTGAATTGGAACATATAGCCTATTGTGCCATTAAACAGTTGAATTTCGATCCTCACCTAACTGGCTATAAGAAGAATCTCCAATTGAATGAGTTAGATGAATGGCAAACTTTGGCGTATGAGAATTCTGTGCATTACAAAGAAAAAGTGAAAGAGTACCATGACCGACATATTAAGCAAGCTAAGCATTTCCAGAAAGGGGACCAAGTACTACTTTTTAATTCTAGACTAAAACTCTTTCTAGGAAAGTTGAAGTTGAGATGACACAGACCGTTCACAGTTTCACAAGTGTTCCCTTATGGTGCCGTCAAGATAAGTCATCCGGAAAAGGGTCATTCAAGGTCAATGGTCACCAGTTGAATTCCTACTTCTCATGCAACATACAAAAGGTCAATGGTGATTCTCCTCCATTTGTTCCACCTTGAAGGTAAGTATGAAGGTACATTGAGCTAATGACGCTAAACAAGCACTTCATGGGAGGCAACCCAAGTTTTCATTCCATTCATGTTTTTATTTTCGTAATTTTTGTGTGTTTAGTGGTTATGTCTCTTTACTTTCTTTCTTATGTTATGTATCATACTCTTTCTCTTATTCTTTGTGTGTTTAATCTATCAAACGTGTGCTCATTTACTTATGGTGTTGTCTTCTCCATTACTTAGAGTTTCCTGCTTACTTGAATACCATTCTCATTTCATGCATGCATACTTGCAAGATTATTACCATTTCATGCATTATTGGAGTTTCTTGATGATTATTCATAGAGTTGATGATTGTTTGATGAGATTTCTTGCTCTATTTGATGCGGTTTTAAGTGTATTTTCCTTAGTTGATGGTTGTATGAAAGTCTTGAGATTTTGGAAAGCATTCTAGGGTTTCACGGGGTGCTTCACTGGAATTCTTGGCTGTGAAAGCCGGCCGAGAGGCTCGCCGGCCTTCTCAGCCTGGTAAGCAAGCTGTGAAGCTCTTTGGTGAGCTCTTTGACGACGGTCAAAGAGGTTGTCAAGGCTCCCTGAGAGCTTGACGGGTTGCTTGACTCGTCAAGCAACCCGTCAACGGGTCAGGTACCCGTTTATAGGGGCTATCTTGCCACATTTTCTCTCTCTATCCTATTCTTCTTCTTTTTCTTCTCATATCTTCCTCATTTCTCCATCCTTTTCAACTCATTTCTTCACCATTTTTCTGCAAATTTCTTGCTTTAGATCACTCTCTTCATCTTGGACACTTGTTTTGCAAAGTTTATTGGGTATTTCACCATCATTTTCATCAACTTTCAAAAATATGTCTCTCTAGACCCTAAGTTTTGAGAATGCTTCTCTTTTCTTCTTTCCCCTCAATTTCTCTTAATGAATGGATGATTTTTTGTTATGGAATGAATGTTTGTAATTTTGGTGGGGCTTTAAGGGAATTTCTAGCCTTGTTAAAATTTTTTATTCTCCATGAACAAAAGGAACTCTTGCAAAATTTTTTGGGGAATTACTATAGAAAATCTTGAAATTTTTCATTCTCCATTATCATAATCCTTTGTTTTTTTATTATTAGTTTAATCACTTGCTTCTTGTCTTGTAGGTATACTAATAAAGTATATGGCTTCCAAGAGAGCACGGAGGGACAACACACCTCCTACTATAGAATTACGCTTCAAGAATGACGAGCACAAGACCAAATACACATTTTTGGCCCGAAAATCATTTGGCATGGTTTGTTACATTTATTGGGATGTCTTGAGGGCATTGAGCTTGGATGAAGTGATCTTAGAACACATATTGTATGACAGTTGGGACAAGGTGTTTAACATCGAAGAACCTACCTACTGCGAGCTCACTTTTGCGGACCCTATATCTATTTTGATTCATATGGGACACCTCTTTGCAAACATTATCTCTCATTAGGGATAGTACGTGCACCTCAAAACCATCTTTGCCAGACCCTATATCACACGATTGATTAGAGGCATGGAATTGATAGACCGTACTTGAGGAATGTACATCGTTGGTAGCACCACTCCTCTTGGGATGTCCACTATATTTTCTATCAGGATAGTTGTGAGGAGGGATGGTACTTACTGTCTAGCACAACATCAAGGGATGAGAGATCACGAGGCTGGATCATCGTATGAGCATGAGACAGAGACCAAGACATAGTCAGAGTCTGAGCTGGATGTTAGGACAGAGTCAGTTAAGATTAGGCTCCAGAAGTTACAGGCAGAGACCTAACGTCAGTTAGGGTCCTTGAGCAAGGGCAAAGGGAGATTGTTGCATCCCAGCGCCGAGTCGAGAGATAGACATAGCTGAGATTTTAGCCTTCATTTGCTGGTCTTCTTCCTCTATTGGTACCACATCTGCCGCAACCACATCTTTTACACCACTGCTCCCACCAGACACACAACACGCATTAGTTGTTTTGTGATGTTTTTGTTAATTGTTTTTTAGTACTTTGTTGTATTTGGTATTTTATTCGTTGGTTTGTACTCTGTAGTTAGCAAGGGTTCAGTCCCTGCTAAACTCTATCTATTTTGATTCTTGTCACTTTGCTTCTCCATATTTATGAGTCTTGAGTTATGATAAGCTTCTTGATCTTTACAGGATAATTATGAATGGAGCTTCACTTTCTTCACCCTGCTTGGATCAACCTCACCCTGTATTTATACGCATATTGTTCAATTATCACTGAAAATAGGGAAGTGTCTTTACTCCATCTCCTTGTGCTTATTTGCTATTTCTCATCATATACTACTGATTTATATACATTGACGGCAATGTAACACTCTAGGTGTGAGGATGGGGTATTTTATTTGATTGCACGCTTGATTCATCTATGATAGCTATGATGCTTAGTCTAGAACTTCCTAGCTTGAAAGAATGATAGATGTGAGTTGTATCTTTATTTATGTTTTCATGGAAGTCTTGTTTTATCTTTAGTGCACCTTTATGCTTTGTCATGAAACTTCCATCTTATATGCTCTTGGCAACCCATTACTTTGTTATTGGCATTAGATTGTTAAATTCTGCACTCAATTTTCTTTTAAGAGCTTTTGGTTCCTATATTATTATCTTTAGCCTTAGGTGAAGTTTTTTAGCAAGTTCTATGCCAGGGGACATGAGATACAATGTGTATATACAAAAAGAAAGAGAAGAAAGAGAAGAAAAAGGAGTTTATGATAGTATTCCTCTACTAGTAAAGCATGAATCCGTCTATGTAGACATGTAATCAAGTAACTTGGGTGGTTCTTGTGCCTAATCAGCATGTGCATCTTTCAGAAAGATTTTTTTTGTGTGCTGTCTACATTAGTCAGACTCAAAAAAAGATATATATATATATGTATAAAATAAAATATCTCTACTGATCTCATGGAACTTGTTGTATAGTCACTTGAAGGCTAGAGTTTTAAACCAAAGGACTCTTAATAGATTGTTGAGGTTGTCTTTAGCAATTCTAACACCAGTTATCATTGTGTGTGGGGTGAATGCACACCCTGGGGTAATCTAGGGTCTGAAGGATGAGGTTGGAAGTTTACACACACTCACAGGAGCACTTTAGATGAAATAAGACTCTTTTTCTACTTGGTCACTCATTGAACAACTCAATATCTTGATCTTTTTCCATTTGTGCTTCTGGAGTTCTTTAATTTTAAGCTTGAGGTCACACATTTAACCATTTATCTTCTTGCCCCTTTTCTTAATGGTTGTTTGCTTGGGGACAAGCAAAACACTTAGGTATGGGGATGTTTGATAAATGCCTAAATGAGTATATTCTATGTGTATAATTGGCACACTATTTATGTATAAATTGATGATTTGTTGCCATTTTGTGGTTTAATTGGTCTTATTCATTTTACAGGTCTGGAGGATGCCCAGGTGAGCTCGATAACACAAGCGAGAAGGAAAACGATATCGAAACAGTGTTTTAGAGCCCTAGTACTGTAGCAGTACTGTAACAGCTAGTGTAGCATGAATGAGTTAGGGAACGACAAAGTTTTGGGTTTCATTAACGGGTTTGCTAACGGCCGTGAAGCCAACCCGAGAAGGTCTTTAAAGAGCGTTTTTAGGGCTTTTTGACATATCTTCTTCTCCTACCTCTAACCATCCTTCTCCATCTACCAAATTTACGATTGTGACCGGACTCGTGGCAGCGACTGCAACGTAACTTGCGGACCTCAGACGCTTTTGACTTGATCCTCTTCCATCTAGGACGCCTAGGTTACCTTTTTTGTGACAGGTGGACGTAAACACAATTTATGATTATCGTCCGTAGCCTTGTCATGGTCAGGTATGGGAAAAATAGCTTCCTCATATGCCAACTTGTAATTATTAATGGTGAGCTATCTCCTAATAAATCGATGAATGGTTGTGTATGTGTGCATTATTGCAACGCAAGCCTGTTTACACAGGATACCATAAATTTCTCACCTACGACATGAACAAGTTTTAACCGATAGATCCACGGAGTTATTGCACTAGTTAATCACTTCATAACAGTCATCGAGACAATGACTAACACAAAGATTTCGGCTTTCCGCAACAAATTCCTTTACCTTCTTATGTATGTCAGGGCATAAGTATGTCTCCCATTTGGTTGCTTGCTCATGGCGGGTGCATAATATGTGCATCAGCTTGAACCTGTATAACATAGAACACGTATTGAACATTATACAACTTTGTAAATTAAGAAACTTAAAGTTAAACAGAAACAAAAAGTTTTAAATGATAACAAAACATTGTTAAGTGAAAACCCTAAAATTTAAACAGATACAACAATTGTTAAATGATAAGAAGAAAAAGTTACATGAAAATCTTGAAATTTAAACAAAAATAAACAGGTTTAAATGATAACAAACAATATTCAGTGTTAAATAAAATCAGCATTCAAATACCATATGGAGTCGAGCATTTTTAAATGATGAGCTTCTTTGATCCACACATTAAACGACTCTGTGACATTTGAATACATCTCGCCCCAATGTTCACCTCTGAATAAATAATTCGATCAATATGACATATCTGATTTATGAAGCAACCAGTGATAGGCATCAGATGATGTAGCCCGCAGTTCATTCACCATATCATCACATTCTTTAGCCGTGGCTGCATGCACAATACGAAAGTATATGGACCAACACTCCTTCAATGTCTTCCCAAGTCTAACATTTGCTTTCATAAAATTGGCCTCCAAGTGTCGAAGGTAGTATGCATGTGGGGAAGAAAGGAAGACCCTTGCAATGGCGTTCACAAGGCCCTTAGACATGTCTGACAGAAATGTAATAATCTGTTCATAATCTCCGGCATCGCATAAAACATCACCTAATTTTGAAATGAATCATGTCCAATTGGCATCAGTCTCATTGTTGACAATACCGAAGGTCACGTGAAAAAAACCATTGTTTCTATCTTTGCCTATGACACCCAATAGAGTACCCCGATATTTTCCAAGAAGGTGGGTATGGTCAAGAAGCAACAGCGGCCTACAACCCCTCTTGAAACCCATGACACACACACGGAAAGAAAAGAATGCATGTTTAAAATTCTCACCGTCTCTTTCCACAATCGTAATGCCGCCAGGGTTTGTCTCAACAACCTTATCCACATACCAAAGCAACAAATCATAGTTGGAGACTTAGCTGCCGTCTAGGCTCACCCGGGCATACTCTTTACCCAACCAAGCTTGCTTGTATCGAATGTGGATACCATGTTACCGTAACATGTCCTGAATGTCGATGGCCCTGTACAAGGGTTGGTCCTTTAGCATCTGAATCACATGTGCACTTACCCATTTTTTAACGCTTTCGGGTGTGATACCGAGCCAATTTCACCACCACAAGTCTATGAGGGGTGCATTGTCTTGATTCTGAAAGTGTTTTATTGTATTTCTTAGATGCATGAAAACGCCATTGACAAGCAATAGTAATGCATTCTATAGCCACCCGGTGTTTTTCATTCTTTATGAATTTGAAATCAAAATTCCTCTTGATTGGAAAATTTTGAAGTGCATCTCTGAAATGGTCAGCGCTTAGAAAACATTGTCCTACATCCAATGACAAAACTTTAGACTGATCTGACGAGGAAGGAATGCCTACTAAACTGTCAGGGTCACACTGAGGTGATACGAATACGCTCGCAGAATGAGAATACCTACTCAAATTATTTATGTTTAGATAGAAACTAGATAAATTTCAGTGGAAACATAACATTTTAGACATAAACTTGATAAATTTAAACAAAAACATTTTTGTTTAAACGAAAAATGAATAATTTTAAACAAAAACGAGGAAACAAGGACAGGATAGGGATAATTGAGAAAAAACATAACTTTTAAACAGAAACTGTAATATTAACCAAAAATATATAATTTTAAGCGGAAACTGGGATGATTAATCAATAATTAACTTGTACAACTATGTAAACATAAAGGAGGAGTACTTTACAATGAGAAGAAATCATTGTCAATAGTAGAAGTCTCAACCATAAGATCGACTGCAGCGCATTTGAAGAGGGTGCACATATGACACATGCGCTGAAAGTCTACCTTGTTTTCTATTGGACAAACCGTTTTATGTGCATTAGGTGTTATAAACTTCACCCTGATGTGGAAAACATCGAGACCCCATCGCTAATATATCTCAACTAACACTGATTCTCAAGATGTCAGTAGTATAAACACTAGCACTCATCCCTCCCCTTTGTATCTAGCAATAGCACACAAACTCTCCATAGTAAACCTACATAAAAATAAAATGTTGCTCTCGCAGGGTGATCAAGGTGAGAGCAAGGAAAATATTCTCACCTTATCGGGCAACCGGCAGAACTCCAACACACCAAATGGGGATGAATTGAAAAACCCCAAGAATCAAAGGTGATAGAAGTCTTCCAAAGTTGGTTTCAGAAAAAGGATAAAAAAATGTTAAAAAGGTTGGACATGATATAATTGGGCGGTTTTTTTCCACCATTTCAAGGCAATGATGGAATTTCACAACATGAACTCAATCCTAGTGACGTTTAGGGGGCAAA
Organism: Dioscorea cayenensis subsp. rotundata; assembly: GCF_009730915.1. NCBI lineage: Eukaryota > Viridiplantae > Streptophyta > Magnoliopsida > Dioscoreales > Dioscoreaceae > Dioscorea > Dioscorea cayenensis. The sequence goes on from NC_052482.1 coordinate 10,927,525, forward strand.
AAGGAAGTGAACCGATAACGGAAGGGTTATCCGGGCTATTCATCACTTACATGGGTTCTTTGGGAAGTTTTGAATTTTCTAGGGGAAAACAGTAATTTTCCCTATTATTTTTGAAAAAATAAAGATTTGGAATCATGTCATCGAGAATCTAATCATTAAAATTTAATTTCAATTAATTGTAATTAAAAATAATTTTGGTTAATTAGAAGTTATTTAAGTACAAAACCTAAATAATGTTAAAAATGGTAATTAATATTTGGCCCTTACTTTTAAATAAACTAATAATAATAATTATTATTATTATTATTGTTGTTGTTGTTGTTTTTCTTCTAATAATAATAAAGCTTTTCAATGAAGCCAGATAAAATCAGGAATTTTTAAATAATTTAAAATAAAAGTTTACCTGAAATTTACATTATTTGAAATAAATCAAGATTGTTATATACTTAAATTTGAAAAGTTTTGAGTGTTTTAATTTGAGTTTGAGTTCTAACAGAATTATCTATTTTGGGTTTGATAAGGATTCGGTCGCTAAAGAATATAGCTTTCCTTTCAATGGTTTGATTTATTTGTGAAGACCTTCCGGTTTGATTTAATTAGAAATTGGTTTTCTCATACACAGAGTTGTGAACAAAAGTCATTTGAAAGATACCTGCATCCACTTGTACTTCAACTATGATTAGAAGGAAAAGAAGTTCATAATCAACAACCATCATGCAACTGATCAACAATGAAGACAATGAGAGAATGGATCCTGCTAGAAAGAAACGATGCAGTATTATTTTGAAGAAATTAATGAATCACACAAGTGTTCTTTTTCAGAAACACTTGGACTTTCGCATAATAGGCAGAAACTCGATTGCAAGGCCTACCCAACTACATCTTGGTTCGCTGTAGATGTTAAGCAGACTCTTGTTAATGCTATGCAAAACCATCCTTCCACCCATGAAGTTCATATAAAAGCCAAAGAACTGAGTAACATATTTAATGTAAGTTGGAAGACAAGGAACAAGTGGTGGATTGATATGCCAGAATCTCGGCTAGAAAATAAACAAAAGGTATTAGTTGTTAGACTTGATAACAATAAGTATTATGGTTATTATTTTTCAATCCATGATATTCACGTTAAGTATGTTTGAACAAGTTGTAATTATCAACAAAAATTTATTATCAAAAGTAAAGGAGGAGCAAGCTTTGCAAACTCATCGATTCACTGTAGAAACAAAGACTTTCAAGATTATAAGTGCTTGTGTAATAGTAATACGAAGTATTTTGTTCTTATATTGAGCATTACTTTTCTTAGATTTTATCATTTATACAAGCGTATTTGTGTTCTTTTGGGTATGTAGGATTGTGGAGACGATTATGAAAGAAAGAAACCAAAAGTAAATCGTGGATGCAATTTGTTGATGAAATTTTGGAGTGAATAAACACAAAGACACAAGTTGTACTCATAGACACGTGATTGTGTGCAAACCTCTACTGTGCTCAAGTAAATACAAGGTTTTAGAGGGGTACAAAGGCAGTCACATTTGTGTGTTCCGACTTGTGCAAGGCTAGCAAGATCTCCGTCTATGTGATTTTTATTGATGACGCAACGCGATCTACCGCATGGATGTGTACCCATTTATGTAGCCTCGATGAAGAGTGTAGCAAAGTACTGTGATAATTACTGTTCACAGTTCGCAGAAAACTGAAGTTCTAGAAATTCCACACGCCCATTTTGGGGATCCTTTTTCCAATCCTTCGCCCATCTTTTTCTCATCTTTGTAGGCGCTTGAGACTAGAATTTGGAGAGGCTTTAGCAAGATTTTTGGAGTGGCTCTACGGCCTTCAACACCGCATTCCTTTGAAAGATAGTTATTGGGGGAGTTTTTGTCGACATCGATTCGGCGAGGTGTACCTTAAGCTTGATGAGGGAACCCTTAGAGAAGACGAGGCTACTCCACAAGACCATCGATACGAACTAGAAAGGGGTTTTACTTATGGATTGCATGTTTTTACTTTTGATTTCATTATTGATTGTATCTTGCTCCATGGAGAGCTAAACCCCTAGTGGATTCTTGGACTTGTAAACCTTAGGATGATTTTGTTTCATTGACCTTTTATTATGTTTTCTTTAATTGGTGTTCTAATTGAGTTCCAATTATAAATGCTTGTTAAGTTGATTTTCCCTTAGAGTGACACTAGGATTAAGAATCCATCTTAGTAATCCTTGTGGATGAGTGACACGCCATGAGGGTTAGACAAAACTAGGTTGGAGAGGGTTGAGAGAGTGAGTCGAAAGTAGCGGAACATCCCATTTCCCTTCCGATGTGATTTATCCTACCTCCGTGTTCCAAGAGTTCTTTGTGGTCACAATAGAGTGAATTGCTAAGAGAGAAACTCTGCTAAGACTTAGTTGTGCAAGCAACAGAGTGAAGTGTTGAAGTAATCCTTAGTGCTGGGGCTTGATTGTAACTAGGGGTCTTTCGCCTGGACCAAAGAGTTAGATCTAGATTAGAGAATAGGGTTAATCACTTGAAGTCCCTAGAGCTTTAAGCAACCTTGCACAATGTGAGGTATTGAGACTGAACGATTTCTCCACCGGGGCAAAGTGTAGGGTTAGTCACGGTTGACCTTAGGTTTGGGACCGTGTGTTTAAGGATTTCCATGACTTATTAGACATCATTTGGGAGATATAATGATTGGTCTTGCACTTGAAGCAATATTCCTAGGGTGAGCAATGTCCGGGTGCCCCACATTCTATCAATTGCCTCTCCTTTCATTTTATTGCGTCTCTCTTTCTTGTTTTCTTTATTTGTTTTTTTTCACATTGATATTGTTCGCACCACTACTGATTCATCTTCACCATAGTTAAATAGCAAATCTTGTGTTTCTGATCACTATTCTCTATAGATACGACTACCCACTCACCAAGGTACTTTTATTACTTTGACAACCCGTGCACTTGCGGTACACACTCAAAAGGGTGTTGTCACAAGACATGCAAAGGTATTGACAATACTAGCAAGGTTTCTAATGTTATGTGTATATATAGTTACTGATTGTTGTTGTAATTTCGGAAAATGTTGTAATTGGTGTGATATCTAAATTAGATGGTGTTTCAGATGAAAAACATCATGACCAGTCTCTGGATATTCATCCATGCAAAGCTAATTCAAAAACAACTTTTCAGCCTTGCAATTGTATGGAAAGCATAATGCTATGATGCTATCGAATACTGAATGGTGCTTCAGTTTCTAAGATAATTAATTTTTCTGTTGTCTCAGATGTTGCCCCAGTTTCTGAAGCCAAGGCTCAACCTAGTACTGATACTGTTCTCTCACAAAAAAGTTTTGTTTCTTTTCTTCAAATGATTTAATCGATTGGTTGATTAAAGTAGATTACATTACATGATGGTTGGTGTTTTTAACATTCAATGAAAAATAATGACTTGATGGAGAAACACATTTCACCATCTAAAGCTCTTCGTGTAGCAAAGATGAAGGCTCGTTTCACAGAGACTATTATCAAAGCTCAAAAATCACTTCAACTTGACGTATTTTTCTGATCATATTTTTTATAATGTTTGGTTCTTCTATAACTGAAATCAACATTAATTTCAAATATATTTATGCATTATTAAGTTGACCTAAAGGTGGAGATGCAAACAGAAGTAAAAAATTTAGAGAAGCCATACCAAAAAGGTAGTTAATTAGAATCATTTTCATATATATATATATACACACACACAGATATATATATATATATATATAAATTGATATATCTCTGAATTAGAACTTAACTATACCATGCTTATTGATCATTTTATAATATGAATATCCATGTTTCCCAAAAATTAGCAGTTGAGCATTATACATTTTAGGCTTATAATTCAATTTAATCTCCTCATGATACAGAGCATGATCTTTTTGAAAAGCTAATATTCTTTCAACATATGGTGGTGTTACCACTCTTAGTTCACTTATGTCGTAGTTTCAAATCAAATCAAAGTAACTTACTAATCCAAAATTTTCATTTTGGTTTCAAAGCAATGTAATGTTCTGTGAAATTCAAAACATTTTACCACGAAATGAAGGTGTTATATGAATTTTCATTGAACCTTCTTTTTTTACCCATTGAGCAAAGAAGGCCAAGTTAGAATACCAAAGAAAAACGCAGATACAAAAAAGAAAGAGAAGTGGCTCGAATCGCACTCAAGAAGGTACTGCATACAACTTTTTTAACTAATAATAAAGCAAAAAAAAAAATGTGCTCCTTCACTAATTGAAGATAATTTATTATTCATTATTACTTAACTTAAAGTTCTTGCTTCACATCTTTTGCAGATGGAACAAATTGCCTAGCTCAATCATAGTTTGAAGGAAGTTGAAGATATGATGAAAGATCATGAGCTATGGTTCTTTTTAAAGAAAGGTACCTTAGATAACTGTGATCAGGCTTAGATCAATCACCAAGTCTATAAAGAACTACTTGTTTGGTTTCTTGGGAGGATAATATGTACATAAGTTCCTTCTACTTGGGCTTGAATTATTGTTCAATACAAATGTTTGTCTAGTGATAGTAACACCACATAGTTTCTGATGTATATAAATAGTGCATATATATGTATTGTTAATTCAATAAAATGATTGTTGACCATCAATTCAAGAAAATTTCTGACTGGTGGAATACATAGGGAGGACTGAGAATTGGTATGAAGAAAAAGAAATTTATGTTTCTTTAACCAAAACATCATTCACTGCTAGTAGTCTATATATATATATATATATTAATGTTTCTTTAACCAAAACAAATTAATGTGATCCCAGCTCCAAAACTAAATTCAGAAAGTCAATGCTATTTCAACAAGTAAAATGAATATTAATAAATATTCAATTATTTATTTTATATACCTTTCATTTGCAGAAAGATATATATTGCTAACTAGAATTGTTCTCACCTGTAAGAGCAGCAAGAAAAGAGCATTAAATCAAACAGATCTCTTTTTGATAGTAAATTATGAGAAAGCTAGCTACTTATCATCTAAGATATCTTAACAGCAGTAATTCTGCAGAAATATTTATTTATGGTAATAATATACTAGGCAAGCAAAGCTCACAAACCCAGATATTCTTAACATAGCAGCACTTGACAGTAAATATTGATAAGAATAGCAACAAGAAAAATTCAAAATGAACGCATATAATAAATTAATGCTATTTAAAACATTCAGCTACTATAAATGATAAATTTCAAATCACACCCCATGGCTAAATGTGGAGTTATGGTTCAATGGGGATCCCTTCTCATCTTCAAATAGCAAACTGTTCAATTTGGTATTTCCATGGAACGTAAAAGACCAGAAAATAAAATGAATCAAAGTTAAAGAATTGCAAAAAAAAAACACAAAAATTTGGTTCGTAAATTTCATAAAACATCCCAAGAGCCTTTTTCTTGTTAATACAGTTTATCCATCCTGATATTTTCAAACCTATTGGAAACCATCCTAACAAGGAGACTGGTATAAAAGATGGATCTGATTTAATGCATTTAAAGCATTTCATCTTACAAGGGATTTCAAATAAGGAAATATCCTGGCCAGACCCAATCCTTCCAATAAGAATGTCAAACAATCCATACAACTGTCAGTAAGATACAAGCACGACAAACTACAGGTCGGAATTAATTGTGAAAAATAAAAACATGGCTTGCTAGCATCGTCAAAAAAGAAAAGAAAATAAAAGAATAAAAAGAACAGCAACATAGTTATTTGATATAAAGCAGGAAGCAGGTCTTCAAGAATTCATAAGAGAAACAAAATACTATTTTTACTCACCACTTAATGGATTCGGGTGAATTCATGTCATCTAGTCCTCGTTTTCATATAGATATATGTATATATCATAGTCCATCAAAATTAAAACAAAGATTCATTGCTTCTACAATTGCACTCAAAGCATACATCAACACCATCCAATATCGCAAATGTCACATTGAGCAAATAACCATCTCTTAATAGCCTAAGTGAATTCCTATGAATCTAAAATTAACAATAATAATACAAGCAACACATAAATTGGTCGCACAGCCAAATCAAAGTGGTCATCAAAGTGCTCAAATATCATAGAAATGCAGTAAATCTCACTATATTTAATCACAAATCGATTAATAGACATGTTATAATATTTAATAATATTTTGATAAAATATTAATTTTTTTATCCATTTCTAGTCCTGTTCTATTCGAAACGGATTAGAAATGGACATGTTATAATATTTAATAATATTTTGATAAAATATTAATGTTTTATCCGTTTCTACCCTTTTTTATTCTAAACGGATTAGAAACGGACATTTTATAATATTTAATAATATTTTAATAAAATATTAATTTTTTATCCGTTTCTAGTTCCTTCCTATTAGAATCGGAGTCAAAACGGATGTTTTATAATAGTTAATAATATTTTGATAAAATATGAATTTTTAATCCGTTTCTAGTCCCTTTCCATTAAAAGTGGATCATAAATGATGATTTGATAATTGTTTAATAATATTTTGATAAAATATGTATTTTTTAATCTGTTTGTAGGCCATTTTCTATTAGAACCATATTAAAAATTGGACATTTCATAATAATTTAATAGATTATATTTTGAAATAGATGTTTCTAAGCCGTTGTTATTAATAACATATTGAAACAAATGGTATTCCATTTCTTATCCGCCGCAATTGAAAACGGAATAAATTCCATTTCTAATAGTGTGTTTTTACACGCCAACGACCTTCGTGTCTATTGGTACACGGGTCGCTGATAGAGCTCTCACTGAGTGGTGAGAGTTCGATTCTCGGCTGAGGGCACATTTCTGGGAGTTGTGAATAGTGGTTGTGTACGAGTGGTTCCAGCGCCCCCGAGGCTTGTGCATGTCCCTGGGTCTCTAGTGGGTTCGCCCCGCTCCTCTTCCCAAAAAAATAGTGTGTTTTTACACAGCACCTTTCTTGTAATGATACATGATAACTAGTTGCAATATTAACCATATAAATACATGCATACACACATTAATTTGAGACTTCACTGAACTCCTAAATTTATCTAATTAATTTTCATTCACTAGCATGAGCAACAGCACCAGCATAAGCAGCAACAGTAGTTCCCTAGCCTATTGGTAGATCCTGAGATACAACTCAGTTGTGGTTGTGAGAATATATGTCCAAAGTTTGCAATGGATTGAGAATGTGCAGAAGAAGGTTGTTGATTGTCTTGAGTCTAAGTTCATCTGCATGCATGACCAACTGCTCCAACGCCCTCATCAACATCTCCAACAATTCTCCTCTTGTTTCCCATCCCTCCTCCCCCTTGCCAACTCCACCATCTTCCTTGTCTCGTCGCCACCACCCCTTGCAACTATATACATACATGTATTATTATTATTATTATTATTATTATTATTATTACCACCACACCATGAACATTATTCAATTCATGTTTACATTAATTATATTTATTTTTAAAATATTTAATATTTAAAAAATATTTTTGAACAAATATGGACAATGGGTTCCTAGTCTAGTTATACTAGCTTCACTGCGAAAGGTATGATGTAAGATTTTCGAATATCCCAAGTACAAGTCCCGCCAAACGTTTGTGATGGTGATTGGTTCTAAGTGCAGGTATGGATTTGCAACCCAAAATCCCTCATCGCTATCTAAATACACACGGGCTGGATAATTAATTTCTAGTTCGTATACACGGCCTAGATTGACTACACTAGTCATATTTTTTTATTAAAAAAAATATATATATGAACAAACCACGTGTTAGGGGCATTTTTGGGCTTTTTAATTATACCACACCTTCTCACCTTGCATTAGCCATTAAGAGTTGAACTTGTGAGCTCACCCATGCACAGAGGGCAAAATCCTAAGAGACGGTTAGCAATAACAAATACTATTAGGGTGGTCCATGCTAACACTACGAATATCTTTAAATATATAAATAATTTTTTCATAAATTAGAGTCAATAAAGAACAATAACATCTAACTATAGTAAAATTTACTATGTGTTGTATTTTAAAATAAAAACATATATATAATAGTTGTCAAAATTTTTTTTTGTTGTATTTTTTATATTATTATCTTACAAAATAAAAAAATAAAAAATTAATTTATTAATTGTCTTTTCATTTGCAATGTTTTGTTAAGTTAATTATTTTATATATTTGAAGTAGTTTTACGAGTGAAAGTAATAACTATAAAAAATAACTCATCATGAACATCAGTTTATACTAATGATATATAAAGAATATATAATATTATACTATATAATGAATAAGCTAGGAAGGACAACCTATGTTACATTTCAAACTCTTTGATAGAGAGAGATAGTGATGGAGCAACTATTGCTGATAGCAATAGAAGAGGAAGGTCTTAGACGAGTTGCAGAGGGTATAGTATGGTAGTGGTTGTACGTAGAAGAGGTTGTTATATAAGTTATGTTTCTTAGAGATTGTTGCAAGAGATGAAAGCTTATCCAACGATATGTAAAGTTAGCAAAGGGTTTGCCTCGAATATGACATTAATGCATAAGATTGGAAAGATTCTTGGTTGAGATGAGAAGACTATGGTTAAATCATTGTTTCCAGTTGTATACATTGTAAAGAAATTGGTTGGGGTTTGGATCAGTATATAGTTATTCATATCTCTGGAGAGCTTATTTCCATCTTGAAAAAAATTGGCACTATTTGGCTTTGAGTGGTTCGTTCTTTTTATTTTTTAATAAGTAAAATATATAATAAACAATATTTATATAATGTATGGTTATATATTAATATAAGTTAATTTAATATATTATATTATAGGCCATCAAAATATAAATATGTTATTATGATTGATCTTTCATTTCTTCCCCTTGATAAATAAATTTATCTCATCTGTTACTTGAAAAAAAAATTGAATTATTGTCCTCTTCACACCCTAGAGCAAAGCTTCTCTCCTATTATGGTCATACTTCTCTTATACATATACACACATATATAATCACTTCTTCTTCTTCTTCTTCTTCTTCTTCTTCTTCTTCATATATATATATGATATGCTTTGGTTTGAAAGATGCATGCAGACAAACCTAAATGATTATTTATTACGTGAGATATTATGCATGCTTGTTTTGGTAGTTTTTTTAAGGTTGTATAATGTATGTAGAGAGTATATATAGTGATGGCATGGTAAAGATATGATGAAGATGAAGATGGAGAAGATGAGAGAGAGAGAGAGAGAGAGAGAGAGAGAGAGAGAGAGAGAGAGCATAGTTTATCAACAGTAGTAAAAAAATGGTTCCCTATTTTCTTGGTTGTGCTCTCTACTCTATTTGTCATCATTATCATTTCTCATTCCTTTTGTTTCTCTCTCTCTCTCTCTCTCTCTCTCTCTCTATCATACACACACACACTCTCTCTTTTTATTTTTAGGGGTCCATTCCCAATATATTTCTAATAAACACTAGTATATAGTTCATAAGAAGGTATCCAAAGATATTCTTGTTATACTTATCATGGTTCAAGTGCCAAGGTAACATCGATGTAATCCTCTTTATATTTCTTCTTTCTTTCTCTAAGGTGGGTTTTTTTAGAAGTATTTTAAATATATATATATATAAATTGTTGTTGAAACACATACATACATATACATACATACATACATACATACATACATACATACATACATACATACATATATATATATATATAATGATCGGATTTTTAATTTTCATGCATCCTCAGGTCTTTCTATTATAAACAAAAATATTCATATGGTTCTTGTTTGGATTTTTTCAGATAGGAACCTGAATTAGTTCTTTCCAGATGTGTTTATGCAGAACCTTGGGCGCTATCTCGATTTTCTAGCCTTGGCTACTAGTAGATGAGCTTCAACAACTCAGCTTTGGTTTTCTCTATTTTCCATTTACTTTTGTGTGGTTGTTGTGAAGTGCATCATCCCTTGTGATTGTGCTTACTTTGGTTCAGCCTTGTTTTGGTTTTTTCCTTCTTGTTGTTTGTTTGGTTCTTGTCTTATGTTGTGCTTTCCTTCTTTAATAGATTGGTGGTTTATCAATTTTAATTATGTGTGTGTAGCTCTTATTTGTTATTGATTTAAATAAATTAGGTAGTTTGAATTTTACTAAGATGACTTTTTACAAATGAGAATGGAAATATATTTTTAGACAATAATCAATGCTTAATTTAATAGAATAACATAATAAATAAAATAACTAACACGATATTGTAACATAATGGTGTTGATAGAAAGTTTGAGAAAAAATGTAACTGTTATTATAGATATAAGACAACTATTTTGAGATTGATAATGACTATTCTCACCATGGAAAAAGAATTTGTTATTTACATAAAAATGTTTTTCAAATGAGATAACTAAACATCTTTTCTCCACTTACATCTGACAACATCATAGATCATGTGTTAGGTTATTGTTGTATGATTTTTATAACGCAAGTATATACGCTATCACAAACAAGTAATATAATGATAAGAGAGTATCGCCCACGACGAATGAGTTTATTAATTGCCAAAATTACTAACCCTAATTCTACTTGATTAATGAGATTGAAAAGATTTAATTTAGAAAATCTAATTCAAGGACTAGAGAGATAGTTAGATGAGAAGAAATAAATGCCAAGAGATTCTACGGTTTCCGAGTTCACCTAGACTAATTCCACCTACATCATCTAGTTCAATCAATCAATATTTATTTCTTATGTTGTCATCAAATTTTTGTAAATTACTTATTGATCTTTCTCAAGCATCAATAGCATATTCTATTAGATAAGTTAACATCATCTCTAAGATAACTATTGTTTATATAATATATATATATACATAATACATGCCCTAATTTAAATCAAAATCAAAATATTCACATCCCTAGATCAATTGAGAGCACCGATCTCGAGGTGATTTAAAAAAAATACTGAAATCTCAGGATCAGCCGAGAGCACCAATATCGAGGTGGTCCAAAATATTCAAAATACATAAATCTCATGACCAGCCGAGAGCACCGATCTCGAGGCGATCCAAAATATTCAAAATACATAAAACTCAAGACCAGTCGAGAGCATCGATCTCGAGGTGATCCAAAATATTCAAATTTCAAGACCAGTCGAGAGCACCGATCTCGAGGTGGTCTAAAATACTCAAATCTCAGGATCAGCCGAGAGCACCAATCTCGAGGCGATCCAAAATATTCAAAATATACAAATCTCAATACCAGCTGAGAGTACCGATCTCGAGGCAATCTAAAATACACAAATCTTAGGAATAGCAGAGAGCACCGATCTCGAGGCGATCCAAAATATTCAAAATACAAGAATCTCAAGACCAGCCGAGAGCACAGATCTCGAGGCAGTCTAAAATACTAAAATCTCAAGATCAGCCAAGAGCACAGATCTCGAGGCTATGTTAATATTCAAATTTGTAGATCTGGCGAGAGTACATATCTCAAGGCAATCTAAAGTATCCAAGATCTCAAGATCGGTCGAGAGCATAGATTTTGAAGCGATCTTAAATGTTTAAATTTGAAGATCAGCCAAGAGCACATATCTCGAGGCGATCTCAATCCGAAGATTAGCTATAAATGCAAATCACGAAGCAAATATATATAAAATAATGATAATAAATATAATAAATATAATAAAATATAATAAAATAAATTACACCAGATAAAAAAAGATTTAATAATATTAAAAAAATAAATAATAAATAAATGATAATAAAATTAAATTTAAAAAAATCAATCAAAACCAAATTAGATAAATATAATAAAGATAATATATATATATATATATATGTAGAATAAAATAAAGGTAATTAATTATATATATATATATAAGATGATAAATAAATAAATAATAAAATAATAATAATAGTAATAAATAAATAAATAGTAAAAATAATATATATATATAATATAAAAAAATCAGATAAATATAATAATAAAAAAAATCAAATTAGATAAAGATAAATAGATATATATATCATAAAAAAATAATAATAAATAAATAAATAATATCTACGTATATTAAAATATATAAAAGAAAAAAATAATATAAATAATAATAATAATAATAATGATATATATATATTAAATATAAAAAAAATATAAAATAAGAAAATTATATAAAATAAAAAAATTAATTAATAATTAAAAAAAAAATTGGCGGCCGTGGAACGTGTGTAGCATTGTCGCGACACAATGGACTGGGGCGGAACCAAGGGGTTGTTAGGAGGGGCTGAAGGCCCCCCTCGGCGCCGGAGATACTTAAACTAATGTAAAATGGACTATTTTGATATATAAAAGGACATAATGTTGTTGTGCTTGAGTGGTTAATGGTTCTACTCATAAAGCATGTGATGTGATTTTTTAACCCACACAAGTTCAAATCCTCTTTGGTGTATGTTTTTTTCTTCACAATTTATTTTTTAATTTAAAAATTACTAGGATTTCAAATTTTTAATAAAAATTCATAAAAAATTGAAAATCTTATATATTTTTTGTATTATTATTTTTTAATTTTTTTAATTTTTTTATATTTTGCTTTTAGGCTTCAGCCCCTTACCATTGAGTTTTGGTTCCGTCAACACAGCCGGCATCCCGATTGTTGCAATAGTCACCACGTGAGAGCGAGCGGTAGTGAAAAATGCTTTTAAATAGAGGAGGAACGAATGAAGGGGAGAAGGAAGACAAGGGAACTGGAGAGAAATAAGAGAAGACGAAGGCAAAGAAATATGGAGGAAAGGGTGAGAGAAAGACAGAGGAAGAAGACGAGAAGGTGTTTTCTTGCCCAATACATACATATATCTCAATAAAAAAAAAGTAAAAAAAAACCAAAAAGATCGCTGTCATTGCTACGGCCATTATTGTTGTTGCTGCCTGCTACTACCTGCTGCTGCTGAGGTCTGCTGCTGTCCACTGCCGTTGTTGCTATGCTGCTGATGTAGCTGCTCACTGTCATTATTGTTGTTGTGTCTCCCAGTCATCATAAATGAATGAAGAAGCAAAGCCCGTGGTCGTCCCACCGCCGCCGGTGCTTGTTGATGATAATATGGCTAATAATTGATGTAAGGAGGATAAAGGTGTTGCATCGGAAGGCCATCATTGGAGCACCACCATTCGTCCCTCCGAAGAACAATATCATTGTCCGCGCTCATGCTCTGTTCGGTGTCCGATGAGCCACGATCGCTTGGTTGCTTATGCCGGCAAGATGATGATGTGCATGTCTCCAGAGAGTGTGAAGAATGCTGCTCTGAAATGTATAGGAGTCACAGAGATGGAGCTCAATATATAACAAGGAGAGGTGCACTGCTGTTTTGGTCGAAAGCCGCTCCACTTTCTTCATGATCAGAATCCATATGACAATATGAGATTCAAGTTTTCAAAAAGATTTAGAGCTAACTTCAGGCCTATAGGAGGTGCATGCATTGATTCAACTACCACTACATTTGACACGGAATTTACAAACCGTACCAAATATATAATTTTTTTAAAAATATTTTTTTAATTCCGTGCCAAATACCGTGCCAAATATACAAATTCAATAATTTTACCTGACAATGACAAATGCAGTGCCAAACATATATATTTTTAAATTAATTTATTAATATCGTGCCAAATACCATGCCGAAAACCCAAATATAATATATTAATACCTTGCCAAAATACAAATATAATAATATATTAATATCGTGCCAAATACCTTGTCGAAAATCTAAATATAATAATATATTGCTATCGTGTTGAATACCGTATCAAAAATACAAATATAATAATATATTAGTACCATGCCAAATACCATGCCAAAAATATAAATATAATAATTTATTAATACGGTGCCAAATACAGTGCAAAAAATATAAATATAATAATATATTAATACTATCACAAACACCGTGCCAAAAATACAAATATAATAATTTATTAATACAGTGCCAAAAATACTGTGCCAAAAATATAAATATAATAATATATTAATACTGTGACAAATACCTTGTCCAAAATACAAATATGACAATTTATTAATATGGTGCCAAATACCGTGCCAAAAATTTAAATATAATGATATAGTAGGACCATGCCAAATATCATGCTAAAAATACAAATATAATAATTCATTAATACCGTGTCAAATACAGTGCCCAAAATATAAACAAAATAATTTATTTATTTATACGGTACCAAATACTGTGCCAAAAACTCAAATATTTAATATTTTATAAAAAATTTTCACAATTCATATTAAAACCTCAAATAGTTTTCTTTTCAATACCCTCAACCCTTTCGTCATCTACAACTTTTCCTTCCCAACTTTTCAATACGAATTGTGAGGTTACATATATATTAATAAAATCCAAACAAAATGTATGGTGGGCCATTAACTGTTATAAAAATATAGATATTTATTAATGGCAGAACCCATGCAAAAAAAATAAAAAATAGAAAATAAAAAAAATACATGCATGCTTATGTACCCAAAAGCCCGGACCATCACTCACATAAAAATAAGAAATAATGAGATGCATGTAATGGCATGCATGCACATATATAAACTTGTGCACTTTTCATGGAAATGAATAATGGGTGAAAATGAAGACTAGGTTGATGGTTATGATCACAAAAACAAATATATATATATATATATATGCATGGCATGGACATAGTGATCATTTGACCTATGGTAAACCTAATATATATATATATATATATATATATAAGGACACATGGCAAATGGAATCAAAAAAGGCTTTTCAAGTAAATGTATAGGCATGGTGGCCACTTGGCCTCTTGGCAGGCAAACCCAAAATATATTTATATATATATATATACATAAGAGGACACATGGCAAGTGGAATAAAAAAAAAGATGAGAAGCATGAAATGAGAAGCATGCTATTGTGTGCATGCATATGTACGTGGACAAAAGAAAAGAATCTAAAGGCGGGCTCCACCATTCAAAAAATGAACAAGGGATTTGCATCACTATTAAGAAATGCATGCTTTGAAAAGAGTTAGCTTTAAAAACAAAACAAAACAAAACAAAACACTTTGATTGTGAAGTAGCTAAGCACAAATCAATCAATGATCTCCTACATGTGAACCCCTTCAGCAAGACTTGTGTGATATTTAAGGACAAAATACCCATCTTGAAGCAACTATAAATATTCATTCCGACGGAGCAAAAAGAATACTTATTTCGAGACAACAACAAATTTTCTTAAAAATATACAAAATATCAAGATGGCAATGAGATATATATCTCAAAAGGTAACGAGCTGTGCAACGCAGTGACAAGGCACAGGTAGTGGCAACGATATATATATATATATATAAGTTATATATTCACATATAAAGGATGTAATGAATATATATATATATATAGTAAATAATAAAATTTTCTTGCCTTTACTTGTACTTGAGCCCTTAATCGGAGGTTCCTAAGATTTCAGTCTGGGGTAATTAATATTAGAGGCTTGCCTCTATTATGAATGGAAGAACCAGATAAGATAAAAATAAAATAACTTAAATAACATTTGTGATTCGATATATCACCTGGTGTCTCTTAACCGACACGATGCCAGGGCTCATATTTTAGTTCCCACAAATTCTGGCATACCCGGTGGGGACCCTTTTAATTCCTCCTCCCATCTTTGAGGCTCAAGTACAAGTAAAGGCATTACTTCCTATAATTTATGTACAAGAAAATTAATACTGATATTGTTATTACAGGTAAAATGGTGTTTAAGAGTTCAATCACACCTGGAAGCCTGAAGCTGAATATTTTCCTTGGGGAAGGATCTGAAGTCCAACTGCCCAACTGTGTTCTCAACACTGGAGTTGCTGGAGCTGAGATGAGGTTTGGCACAATCTCTAAATCAGTACAGTTTGTGAAGAGAACCTCATCCTCTGAGGAGAACTAGAAGGTCCCGCGTCTTCCATCTAAGGATCGTCGCCCGAATGTCATTGTCCCTGCATTTGATAAAAATATTACTGATGAGAAACCAAGAACCTCTGTCTTTCAGAGGTTGTCATGTTCTAAAAGGATGATTTCTGCAAATGATGAAGATGACGAACCCACTTTCACTGTTACTGCCAAAGGGAAGGAAAGTGGGATTTTTCGATCTGAAGAAGCTAAGCCAAGGAAAAGTATGTTTTCAAGGCTGATACCCAAGAAAATGAAAACCCCAAGTCACAAATTAAATTTTGTGGCATTCCAAAACCAGAAGGATAATTGAATGGGTTCCTTCAAAAACTCATTTGGACCACTTAATATGGTGAAGAAGAATCAACCACTACAGAGCTGCGTTACTAGCCATATGATAGGAATGGCAATAGAACACCAAAATCTCATAAAACTTCCTTCAGCAAAAATCTTTATAAGATATATGCAGCATCGAAGGAATTGTAATCCAACAAAATGAAGCCAAGCGAATTTTATCAAAAGAAGAAGCAGTTAGTGCTAAAAGCACGTAAAACTGATTTTGATCTAACTGCTTTGCCAAATGATCAAGTTTCACAACTCCAGGTTTCACAAGGTCAAGCTTTGGTTTCTCACTCAAAGTTTGACAGAAAGAAGAGGAGTGAAGATGAATATATGTCCGATGGTGATATCGAAATACACACTGTTTGAATGATTACCGAAGCTTGAGGAGATCCGACAGCTGAACAAGAACAACCAGGGCCAGTCACAAGATCTCATAGACGGGCACCAGACTCTCAAAGTATAGTTAGAGAGGAAGGTTCAAGTCATATTCCACATGATACCCCAAAAGATAACAAGGGGGCAGATCCTCCAAATGAAGATGATGAAGATGAACCAGTTTTTGGTCTTGACCAAAATATTATGAAAAAATTCCAACAAATGGAAAACCGGGAAACAGAATACAAGAAAATGAATGAAAATATGATGATGTTAATGGATATGGTGTTACAGATGCAAAAACAAATGGCATCCTTGATGGAAAATCACCCCGAACAGATACAGAGGTCGAATAATCCAATCCCTCAACCAAAAGAGACCGTTCAAGCAATGGGGCCAGGGGGAACAACAAGTATCCCTATCGAAGAACAATCAGTTGTAATAACTCAAGAGGAAATGCAACAGATGGTGGCTACCGAACTTAAACATGCCAAAAATAGCAAGATAAGAGTTGATAGTGATAAACCTTATCCCAGCTATGATGATTTAATACCCTATCCGAAGGGATACAATGTGCCTAAATTCAAACAGTTCAATGGGATTGGTAATCCCGATCAACACTTGGCTCATTTTGTAACAGCATATGGAGACACAAGTGCGAAACCATCACTTCTCCTCAGGTAATTTTCTGCCAGTCTCACAAGAGTTGATCTTGCGGCCACTCGCTAAAACAAAGATGAGAACGTAGTTGATTACATTATGAGATGGAGAAACTTGAGTATTAAATGTGAACAACCACTAGACCAACCTCAAGTAGTTAGATTGTTGCTCGGGAACATTGATAGTTGGATGACATCTTCCTTAAGTACATCTGGCATCATGACATTTCAAGAGTTGATCTCGCAAGCCAAGAAATTGGAAAGGACTAGCCCAAGGGTGTTGTCTAATTTCCAAACTTCCAGAAATGATAAACCTAAAAAACAGAAGGTGTCAAGTACATTGCTACAATCTTCAATGTTGATAAAGGAAAGAGCACTATAGAATCATATAAACTAGAAAAAGCTAAGCCACTCAGCTTAGGTCCTCCTGGAACTTAACCAAGGCCCATTTCTTCTTTGAAAGATAGAATGAACAAAAATTATTCTTTTCAAAGAAATAAAGTGCTAAAAATTTTTAAAGATGCTGTGAATGGAGGTCTTCAACTACCTGAATGCAAAAGACCCGAAGAACAGAGTAAAAAAGATATCCTAATTATTGCCCGTACCATAGAGTGTTGGGGCATACAATTATAGACTGCTATGTCTTTAAAGATTGGCTTGAGCGTCAATATCAAGAAGGAAAAATCACACTCTCTAAGAGAGTTCTCTTGGAACAGCCAGCTGAACATATCCGGTATGTGCCTACCCCAGACTATGAGGGATCATCCCAAGGGGAAATCACAGTGGTGGGTAATAAAATAATGCTCCCGTTGGTATTTGATGGTAAACCTCCTTCTGTTCCAGAGGAATTGTGGGAAGTATTCATACCCAAAAATTCAAAGAAGATGTTGAAGAAGTTGGCCAAACTCCCAGGGATCAAGTGGAGAAATGTCGAGAAATCTCCTGAAGGACTTCCAGTAAAACAAACCAAGAAGAAAAATAAGAAGAAAAAGAAAAAACACGAATAATCAAAACACAAGAAATCCATCATATAACAACATATTGAATCAGTTGAAGAATATGAACAGAAGGAAAGGGTGTTGATCACTCTTAAAGACTATTTCCCTAAGGAGGTGAAAGAGCTACTTGAGGAATTAGTTGAAAAAAATGATGAAATAATGTAGGTGGAAACTTTTAGGGCTTTTTCTGGAGTTGAACACCCTACATTTGATCAAGATGATAGGATGATAGTTTTTTTGAGTCAGATGAACTATATGATCGCTATGGTCAGCCTTACATCAGTAAGAAGCTGAAAAGAAGATGGCATTCAGAGAAAGAGTAAAAAAGGCAAACGCCAAACTCTCAGATCCACACTATTCAGAAAAGCCAAAGAATCTATATTATACTCCAAAGACACCGAAATATAAAGTCCTGAGAAAAGTAATGCCTGCAAAAGAAATCTCTCATTTCATTCAAAGAGTGATCCAAAAAATCATGAAGCCTACATTCTCAATAATAATGCCAAGGACAGATCCATTCTTTCAAATATTGAAATAAAAAAAGACAAAAGAAGAGAGCTTTTTAATCTAACTATGGAAGAAGGGCTAGATTTACCCAAGCCCAAAAGGCCGTGTTTGATGCATTTTGACAGCCACCCAAATTATTGTCCATATCACCGACTTGTGGGACATACTATAGGAGATTGTCAGAATTTTAAAGAATGGCTATAAAAGCAAGTTTTCATGGGAAATTTGAAGTTAACAGATGTTTATTTTGAAGTGAGAAGTGTTTGTTATGCTCTAACATGCCTGGAAGGTTCTGATGATGAGTTGAATTTTCCAAATGAAGAGGATGAGGTATCCTGCCACATACATCAAATGCAGCTTAGAACTGGCAAGTTACTCCAATCAAGACAAGCTTCTAGCTCTAATGATAAAAATAAAGGAAAAATGATTGAAGAGGAAAATGTCTTATCAAAGAAACCATTAAAGAAACCAGATTATATTATCTTGGCACATCTGAAGAAAGTCCCAGCTATGCTTAGCATGTATGACACACTAATGATGTCAACAGAAGTTAGGGAGTCTTTAATATATGCCCTATAAAACCCTGAAGAGTATCAAGCTTATTTTGCTGAAATTAATATGGCAGAAGCTATGTATGCCACACATACACTTTTGGTATCATTCACTAATGAAGACTTACTACTTGGAACTGCAGAGCATAACAGACCATTGTATGTGACACGGTCTTGTGATGGGATAAAGAACAATCAAATTCTTGTTGATCCTGGGTCTTCCTTAAACCTAATGACCCTCAATATTCTTCAGCCATAAGCTATGGAAATATGCCATTTATCTCCAAAAAAGATCATTATTCAAGGCTTTAATCAGCATAGTTAGAAAGCATTGGGATCTATCACTCTCCTGATGAAGTCTGGAAAAATCATATCTGATGTAAAATTCCATGTAATTGATGCTGATGCTTCATACAAAGCCTTATTGGGTAGGCCATGGATCCATGAAAACCGGATGGTCCCATCAACTCTTCATCTATGCATGAAATATATGGTGGACGGAGAAGAATGCAGAATTTATGGTGAAATTCAACCTTTTGGTGTCCATGAAATACATTATTAGGATGCCAAATACTACCTTGATATTTCCAAAGGGGGTAAAACACCGAATTTGGTGGAAAAGGCTTTGGCAAAACCATCTAATGCTATGCCAATATCCAAAAAGAAAGGATCCACATTGCCTCACTATGGCAGTGATATTGAAGATGAAAGTGATGCAAATCAAACCAGAGGATCTATCTAAGAAAGCAAGTTGCATATCACAAGGGTTTTAGATGGTCTCTGTAAATCCCTAGATGATTTGAAGGTTGATACCGTGGAGCAATTGAAGACATTCTATGTGCCAGCTCAAAATGAGAATGAAAGAGGAATCCTCTTCTACAAAGTTAAAAATAACAAAATTTCAAATGATGACATTATACACATTGAACAAGAAGAGGATAGTGAAATCTAAACTATAAACTTTCCAAGCCAATACCCGAATAAACTCAAGAGGATAGTTGAAGAATTTGGGGGCAAAATAAACTGGTCAAAGAAATCATATCAAATTTTTCATCAATTATGGAACCATTCCCATCCTGACAAGAGAGGAGTAGGTTATTCTGAATCTTCCAGGCATTTGTGTTACGTGATGGAGTCTTAAGGAAGAAGAAGATGTTAAGATGAAAAGTGCACCACCTGAATTAGGGGATGGTGGTCAAGCAACAATTGATGAGTTAATTGAAATCAACTTGGGAAGTGATGAAGACTAAAGAATAACTTTCTTAAGTACACAATTGATAGAAGAACAAAAAGAATCCTTCAAGGCTCTTTTGAAAGAATATATTAACTATTTTGCCTGGAATTACAATGAGATGCCAGGATTGGAGAATGAGGTAGCTGTTCACAGATTGGCTATTGATCCCAATGTTACTCCAATTAAGTACGCCCCAAGAAAGATGAAATTTGATTTAGAAGAGAAAATAATACAAGAAACAAAGAAGTTGATAGAAGCAAATTTTATCAGGGAGAAAGAATACCCAGATTCGATTGTCAGTATAGTACCTGTGAAGAAAAAGAATGGCCAGATAAGGATATGTGTTGATTTTAGAGATTTGAACAAAGCATGTCCCAACGATGATTTTCCTTTACCAGTCATGGAGATCATGATCGACAATACCTCGCTGAATGAGATATTCTCCTTTATGGATGGATACTCAGGGTATAATCAAATCAAGATGCACCTAGATGATGAGAAACATACTGCCTTCCGAACACCTATGGGCATATATTGTTACAGGGTAATGCCATTTGGTTTGAAAAAGCGGGGGCAACATATCAAAAAGCTATGACCAGAATATTCAACAATTTGATTCATAAGGTCGTTGAATGATATGTTGATGATCTGGTTGTGAAAACAAATTCAAAAGACAAACATCTTGAAAATTTGAGGACCATTTTCATACGCCTCAAAGAATATAAATTGAAAATAAACCAAATGAAATGCGCCTTTGGAGTCCTATCAGGAAAGTTTTTGGGTTTCATTGTGAAACATCAAGGGATAGAAATAGATTCTTCTAAGATTAAGGCAATATTGGAAATGCTGCCTCCACAAACATTGAAGCAGTTGCCGTCTTTTCAAGGGTGCTTAGCATATATCAGAAGATTCATTTCCAACTTATCGGGGAGATGCAAGCCTTTTTCTAAGTTGGTCAGGAAAAAATACACCTTTCAAGTGGCATGCTGAATGTCAGAAAGCTTTTGAAGATATTAAGCAGTGTTTGCTGAATCCGCAAGTATTAGTGGCCCCAATCTCGGGAAAACCGCTAATTCTATATACTGCTGCCTCAGAAGGATCATTGGGAGCTATGCTATCTCAAAACAATGAAGATGGCAAATAAAATGCATTATATTATCTCAGCAGAATGTTGATAGGAGCTGAGAGTAAATATACACCCATTGAGAAGCATTGCTTAGCCCTGGCGCACAAAATTATGCTCATATCCAAAATTGATTCTCTCAAATATCTTATGACAAGGCCATTACTCACAGGAAGACTAGCAAAATGGGCATTGATCTTAATGGAGTTTGATATAACATACACTCCGCAGAAAGCTATCAAGGGGAAAGCACTAGCAGATTTTTTGGCGACTGTGCTTTGATGGAGCATCATCTATAAAGCCCGCACTGAGGTATGAGCTTCCACAAATCAAAGCCGGGATAGGACTTGTGTTTGTCACACCAAAAGGAAGAATCCTCAGATATGCACTTTCCCTTATAGAGTCATGCACAAACAATGAAGCGGAATATGAAGCTCTCATAGCTGGTTTGGAATTAGCAATCAAAATGGAAATTCAACATATCCATATATTTGGAGACTCACAATAAATCATCAAACAAGTCGAAGGAGAATACAAAGTATACAAAGCTGAACTTCTTAAATACTATAAGAAGGTGAAAATGATAATGAAGAAAATTCCCCAAGTGTAATTGAGCAGAGTTTCAAGATCAGAAAATGGAGAAGCTGATTCTTTGGCAAGAATAGCAAAAGAGCTGGCAAATCCATATCATGATGAAGTTCAAATCGTTATAAGAAATAGAAGACTCATAAGTACATTCCTCAGCGATGTTGAAAAAGAAAATATTGAAGAAAATATGGAAGTCTTCACCCTAGACATGCTAGAGGAAGATTGGAGGCAACCATTCATGGAATATTTGAAATATGATAAATTGCAAAGGAACAAATCAGAAAGCCTTCAAATAAAGTGAAGAGCTCTAAGATTCACTCTCATTAATGACATGTTATACCGCAAATCATATGATCAGCTAATTCTACGATGCCTTTCATATGAAGAAGCAAAAGAAGTCATGCATGATATACATTCTAGGATATGTGGTGCACACCAATCTGGACCCAAGATGCATCTTAAGATTAAGCGCATGGGATATTATTGGCCAACCATGGTCAGAGATTGTATTGAATAAGCCAAACAATGCCATCTATGTCAAATTCATGGGGATTTTATTCATCAACATCCGAATCCCTTACATCTCACAGTTTCAAAAGTAAAGGGACTAATCGGGAGCATTTCTGAGTAGAGGGACCAAAAGATAAGTGAGAGAAAAGTATAGGGACTATTTTGGTGATTATACCTAATATATATATGTACAATATAATAATAATAATTATTTATATATATAAGATGATAAATAAATAAATAAATAATAAAATAATAATTATAATAGTAATAAATAAACAAATAAATAATAAAAATAATATATATAATATAAAAAATTCAAATAAAGATAATAATAAAAAATAAATATACTAGAATAAGATTAATCGATATATATATATCATAAAAATAATAATAAATAAATAAATAAATAATATCTATGTATATGAAAATATATAAAAGAAAAAAAATAATAATAAACATTTACATATTAAGTACAAAAAATATAAAAAAAAAAAAATTATATAAAATAAAAAAAATAATTAAAAATTAAAAAAAAGGGCGGCCGTGGAACGTGTGTAGCATGGTCGCGACATTATGGACAAAACCGGCATCACGATCAATGCAACCATCCCCACGTGAGAGCTAGCGGTTAGTGAAAAATGCTTTTAAATGGAGGAGGAATGAACGAAGGGGAGGAGAAGAGAGACGAGGGAACTAGAGAGAAAGAAGAGAAGACGAAGGCGAAGAAATAAGGAGGAAGGAGCGAGAGAAAGACATAGAAAGAAGACGAGAAGAAGATGTTTCTCTTCCCCAATACATACATATATCTTAATAAAAAAAAAGTTAAAAAAAAAATCCAAAAGGATCGCTGTCGTTACTACGGTCATTATTGTTGTTGCTGCCTACTACTACCTGCTGCTGAGGTCTGCTGCTGTCCACTGCCGTTGTTGCTATGTTGCTGATGTTGCTGCAATTGATGTCAATGATGCACGCTGCCATTGCTTCTGCTGATGTTGCTGCTCACTGTCATTTTTGCCGTTACATCTCCCAGTCGTCATAAATGGACGAAGAAGTAAAGCCCGTGGTCGTCCCATCGCCGCCAGTGCTTGTTGATGATGATATGGCTGTTAAAAGGGGAAGGCAAGCTGTGAAGATATTTCAAGACTAGCTGAACAAAAGAAAGAAGAAAAAAGGGAAGATGAAAGGTAGTAACTTGCTAACAATGCTTCTCAACCCTTCATTGAAACAAAAGACCTTTACATAGAGTAGTGCTGCCAAAACATGACAGCCAGCTAAGATAGAGACAAGATATGACATAAAGCTTAATAAAGCAAACACTCAAAGCAGTAAGATAACACAATATGCTGCATAGACGACCAAGCCATGCACACAACGACACCCAACAACCAAACTCAGTCAAGATGAACATGCACTAACAGTCACATAATCAACTTCTGCGTATCTTCCAACATAACCCCATACTCAGAACTCATTCACACCCATCATTTCTCTTAACTGAACATGTTTTTGAACACACAAAGCTTTTGTGAGGATATTTGTCGTCTGAACCTCAGTGCTATAATGATTCTATGTGATTGTACCTTTATTAATCAGACCTCGAATGAAATGATAATGAGTGTTGATATGTTTAGTTCTTCCATGATGAGCTGAGTTTTTTTGCTATTGCGATGGCAGATTTGTTGTCGCAGTAGATGACCGTGGGCTCATGCTGTTTCTCCCCTATGTCTTCAAGTAACCTTCGCATCTAAATTGCTTGACAGGCTACAGAGGTCGCCGAAATATATTCCGCTTCCGTACTAGACAGTGTCGTAATCTCCTATTTCTTTGAGCTGCAAGCCACAGCAGCTAATCAAAGACTAAACACCCACCTTGAAGTACTTCTTCTATCATCTAACGAACCACCCCAATCACTATTAGAGTAGCCCGCTAGTTTAAACTAATCTGAATACTCATAAAGCAGTCCGAAATTTAATGTACCAGCAAGATGATGCATGATACGTTTGACTACACCAAAGCGGTGCATTGTTGGGCTATGCATATACCTGGAGACAAGAGACACAACATGCATTAGATCTGGTCGAGTGTGGGAGAGATATAGCAATCCCCCTACTTGCCTTCTATACAACTCCCCACAAGTCGCACCTGAGCCATCATTAAGGCTAAGCTTTTCATTAGTGTTCATTGGACTTGATTCAACCTTGCAGTGTAGCATTCCAGCTTTAGTTAAGAGGTCCATGGCATATTTCTTTTGTGACACAAAAATGAAGCCATCACCTTGTTGCACTTCTAGTCCAAGAAAGTGCCTGAGTAATCCTAGATCTGACATCTCAAATCTTTTCATCATATTCTCTTTGAATTCCCAAAGCATCTCTTGTGATAAGCTTAAGTAGATGATATCATCTACATATATACACAATAATATATCAATGCTCCCTTGAGTTTTTGTATATAGGGTCGGTTCATTGGCACTTCATATGAAGCCAATATTGGTGAAGTATTGATCCACCTTACTGTAACAAGCTCTGGGAGCTTATTGCAATCCATATAAAGCTTTACGAAGTTTATATACCATTTTCTCATGCCCATTGATGATGAAACCTTCCGGCTATGATACATAGACATCTTCCTTGAGTTCTCCATTCAAGAAGGCAGATTTCACGTCCAGCTGGTAGATGGGCCATCGTCTTTGAGCTCCTATTGCAAGAAGAATGTGAACTGTCTCTATGCGTGACCAGAGCAAAAACTTGATCGAAGTCAATTCCTTCTCTTTGTAAGTATCCCTTTACGATAATACTAGATTTCTTCTTAAGTAGTGAACCATTTGGATTGTATTTTAATTTATAAATCCATTTCAATCCAAGTATTTTCTTCCCATCAAGTAAAGATGTGAGTTCCCAAGTGTGATTATGATGAATAGAGCTTATTTCATCATCCATAGCAGCCTTCTAACCATCATCCTTTACTGCTTCTTTGAATGATGCAGGGTTTGTGAAAGTGAGTGCGAAGGAACATGTATTATAGATATCAGTAAGAGTTCTATACCTCATCAGAGAAATAGTGTCAGGGGTTGATGCTCTTTCATTATTTTCTAGTGGTGGTGACACTTGTCCATTGTCTTCTGGTGGTGATGTATGGTTGCTTGGCTGTGTGTGTGTATGTTTTAACATGCTTAGATGTTGACCCATCAATGTGAGAGTCAACGGTCACAAAGTCAGTTGTGACTTTGCGTGCTTTAGACCGATCCCATGCCATGTCTTCAAAGAATGTAACATTCATGCTAACTTTAACCTACTTAGTCTCTGGGCCAAACAACTTGTATCCCTTTGTCTCTTCGCAGTAACCTATGAACACATATCTTTGTGTTTTGAAGTCCAACTTCGTTCGAAACTTTGGTTCTATTAAGACATGGGTGACACAACCAAACACCCGTAAGTGTTGCACAAGTGGTTTCTCACCTTGCAAAGCTTCATACGGTGTTTGAAGTTCAACTGCACTCCTGGGTGATTGGTTGAGAATATACACTACTGTGGCAATTGCTTCAGCCCACAGAGAAATGGGAAGGTGCATCTCCTTGAGCATAGAATGTGCCATCTCCATGACAGTGCGGTTTTTTCGCTTCGCAACCTCGTTTTGCTGAGGTGAGTAGGGTGCCGATAGTTGTCTTTGTATTCCATTGAGGTTACAGTAATTACAGAAATCTTTAGAGGTGAACTCACCTCCTCTGTCTGTCCTGAGCGTCTTGAGAGGATGATTTAATTGCTTTTCAGCTAGCCTCATAATTTCTTTGTATGAAACAGACATATTAAATGCTCTATATGTTGTAAATGTTGTGTATGAATCAAATATTTTCAAGAGCTAAAAATATTTTGGCGATGTAATTGGCACAACACAAGCATATTCATATTTGAAACAAATGTAAAAAACACACAAAAAATAAAAAAAAATTAGTATCTTGTCATTTGTTTTTCAAATTAATTAACATGGATGATGTCTTTTGTTTCAAAAACAAAAAATACATCTAAAAATTACCTTATTGCTTCCCAAAAAAAAACAAAGAATGTTAGACAATGTGTTGATAGTTTGTGCAAATTCCCCAGTAGTAAGTATAGTTTCTTCTTCTTCCTCTTCTTCTTCTTCTTCTTCTTCTTCTTCTTCTTTTCTTCTTCTTCTTCTTCATCTTCTCCAACAAATTTAGATAATTTTCTTTTTTTTCCTTTGGGCTACATTTTCAGCTTGGGATTTATCTACCACTTATCTTGATGGCACTTGTCTTCCTTGTCTTTGTTGTATGAGCGGTGGACTTGCAAAAGCAGCTCTAGTCACAGAGCTTTTGTTGTGTGTACAAAACTGCAATAGAATCCTACACAATAGTCCAGAACAATGCAAATCACCAAGTCAGAAAATCATTAAGACTAAAAGAGTTTTGGGTTAATTAACTTACATTGCAGGTAAGTGAGTTGCTAAGCCATTTAGAGTAGTTAAAGTGGATCTCTAGGAAAAGTAGGTTAGTATATTATGAAGAGCCAAGCCTCTATGAAACAAATTTAAGAATATTTTAGATTTATTTTCACATTGTCAATTGCACCCACTTCTACCCTTTCTTTTTTATGGAGATTTTTACCTTGTATTTATTGAATTAGTCCCTATGAAAACAAATTACCATATTTTCCATTTTTATTATCAGTGATAGATATTAAAAAAAAGTTATTTGTACCATGGATGTTGAACCTTGCCTTTGAGTTTTTCCACCAACTAATCTAACCTAAAATATTAAGCACTCTGTTAAAATCTACCAATTAATAAACTACAACATTGTATTGGTATTATGCAAATACAAATGAAGTGCTACTTATTAGTTTCTTCAATAATTTAGTCAACATTTTTTTAAAAAAAATTTTAGGACATAAAAGTTGTAAATTTCAGCTGCTTTTCTCTTCATTGAAATCCTTTGAATTAGTTTGCTGAAGCATTCTAAAGTATCACCTTTGTTGGAGAGGAAATATACCCAACTATGGTGAGAGAAATCGTCAGTAAGAAGAAAAACATACTTGTTACCTCCTAGTGAAGATGTTTGCATTGGACCCATTAGATCTGCATGAATGAGCTCGAGAATGGTCTCCGCATGACATGCTTGTCCTTTCGGAAATGCTGGCTTGGTTTGTTTGCTAGAAGAGTATGCTTCACATGGCTTCATTGAGGTTATATGTGGCATCCCTTCCACAAGATGTTTATCCATTAACTGCTGCATCCTACCAATGCTCAGATGTCCATATCGATGATGCCAGAGCTTTGTTTCTTCATTAGGACCCAACACAGCATGAGCAAAGCCAATGTCTTTAGTTTCTAGTAGAAACAGTCTTCGAGCTGTCATTTTCGTACAAGCAACTATGGTGTATGCATTCATGCTTTTGATCTTACATTCTTCATCAGGAAGACTACAGAGTATACAGACGCCATCAACTGGCCCACACTGAGGAGATTGTGGGCTAGTTGAGGTACGTATTGTACATTGTGAAGCATATTTTGCTTCCCAGAGTTTGAGTGAAGTGAAACTAAGCCTACACTAGCAACGTTCAGTACCTTGCCATCCCCAAGTCTCACGGTTTGATGAGCCATATCCTCCAGTCTATGGAATAGATCTTTGTTACCAGACATATGGTTATAACAACCACTGTTGATAAGCCAACTTGAATTGGTTTCACAAGTGAAGTTCTTAGTCACCATGAACAGGCAACTTTCTTCTTCTTCTTTGGTTTCCTCAACCACATTTACTTTTTTTGTCATCATTGTACCAACACTGTTCATTAGTGTGTCCATATTTTTTACACACATAGCATTGTATTCCTTGTCTTTATTGTTGTCTAGAAGAGGGCTCACCACTCCTTCCTCTCCCTCGTCCTCGGCCACGGAAATGCACTGAGAATGAGCCTTGTCCTCGACCTCTTCCTTCTCGATTTGCAGCAACAGTTGTAGCTTGAAGCGTAGTTGCTTCGTCTTGCTCAGTGGAAAAAAAGTAGGATTGCCTCATGTCCTTTCAATGAACCTCCTAGCTCCTCTACCGTGAGTGTTCTCAAGTCTTTTGCCTCAACTATGGAAGACACAACATGCTTAAAGCCAGGTGTGAGGCTTCTTGAGATTTTTCCAACAACCGCGTGTTCAGGTACATCTTCTCCAAGTGCTCGGATCTGGTAGACAATGTCAAGAACATGGCTAATGAATTCTTGTATCTTTTTACCATTTTTCATTTTCATTGTCTCCAACTCTTATCTGCGAGAATAAAGTTTCACAGATAATATTTTGGTATTCCATTTGTGCTCAGTTTGCAATATATCCCATGCACGCTTTGCAGTAGGAGCTTCAGCTATCCGAATGAGCATTCTTTCATCTACCCTTGCTGGATCAAGAATAGGGCACTAGCATCTTTTATTCTCAATTCTTTATCAGCCTCTTCCTCTACTTCTTCTGAGAAACCTTTCTCAACAATATTCCATAGTCCCTTAGATTAGAACATAGTTTTCATTTTGAGACACCAAAGATTGAAGTTCTCACCCTTAAAGAGAGGGACATGGGTCTGAGATGAGATACCGAACTCAGTCATGGTGTCAAGACCCTGGCTTTGATACTACTCTTAAAAAGGGAAGGCATTTCAAGAATAGATGAACAAAAGAAAGAAGAAAAAAGGAAGATGAAAGATAGTAACTTGCTAACAATGCTTCTCAACCCTTCATTGAAACAAAAGAAATTTACATTGAGTAGTGATGCCAAAACATGACAGCCAGCTAAGGTAGAGACAAGATATGACATAAAGCTTAATAAAGCAAACACTCAAACTAGTAAGATAACAGAATATGCTGCATGAACGACCAAGCCATGCACACAACGACAACCAACAACCAAACTCAGTCAAGATGAACATGTATCAACAGTCACATAATCAACTTCTGAGTATCTTCCAACAATGGCTAATAATTGAAGTAAGGAGGATAAAGGTGTTGCATCGGAAGGCCATTATCGGAGCACCGACCATTCGTCCCTTAGGAGAACAATATCATTGTCCGCGCTCATGCTCAGTTCGGTGTCCGATAAGCCATGATCACTTGGTTTCTTACGCCAGCAAGATGATGATGTGCATGTCTCCACCGCCACTAGAGGTAATATCACCAGAGAGTGTGAAGAATGCCGTGTGAAATGTATGTGTAATATCTGTTACTTCTGGCTACTGACCAAGTTGACCGGAGATGAGCTGGAGACCTTTGACTTTGACTGAGCATGTTTGGGAGCCCACCAACTTCTTTTGATTCCCTTAGTTGTGGATCTGGTCAGGGTATTGTGTGCTGAATTATTGGTATGTTTGTTTAAAACTAGAGTGGAAAGCTACTTCATCTTCGATAAAATTCCTTCTTCTCCTCATCCTCCTTCTTCAAGCCAGACTTTGTTGAGAGTTCTGATGACTGGAAGTAGCCTTCTCTGGCAACTCTTCTGCAAGGGTAGAGGTAAGTGATCCTGGTTGTTATTAGATTCTTAAATACCTAGTTATTTCTCAATTATTGATTATTCAAAATGCCTTGTTCTGTTGTAATGTTTTGCAGTTAGTTTTGAGTTTATTATTGGAATGTTAATTTACTTTGTATTCATGTTTATTCATCCTTGCATGTATGCAACTATCAAAGGATACCTTTAGTTTAATTATGATATTTGTATATGCATCTTGTAAGTTTGAACCTGTAAATTGACATTCTAGATTTAAATTATCTTGTTATAGGTTTACATGTTTGTAAACTTGATATTTTGAGTATGCAACCATGATATAATTTAGTTGATATTTATAAACATTTGGTTGTGCATGATGGTTTGTTGTTATACATGTGTGTGTGTGTGTGTGTGTGTGTGTGTGTGTGCATGCACTACAGGTTTTAGAAATTCTTTTTCATTGAGAATTCATCCTTTTTCTGGTGTTCATGCCAATGTTTAGTTTATTTTTAGTATTGCTTTTTAATAGAGTTTATTTAAATTCTTGTGGTGCATGTTAGAATTATAGATTTATATATTTTGAAATATGTGTTAATGTTGATTATTAGTCTTGGAGAGTTATTTGTGCTGGTGTTTATTACAAAGCTTTCATGGAAAATTTTTACATGCATAGCTAAATTTTTTAAGAACTTAACTCTTTAATGCTCCTGAAAACTTTTAATTGCTAGTATGTATCGTTTATTCATTTTTTTTGTCTTACAATTGTGTTGGATTGTTAAAGTTGTTCTTAGAGAGTGCTTGTTCTCTTTTTGTATTAGAGTGGTTAATCTCTTAGATTAACCCTCTTCAGGCCCATTAGATTATAATCTAAGTGTAATTTCTTTTGATTGGTTAGATCCCGTCATAGAACCCTAGTCGTGACGTCTGTTTAATTCAACTTCATAGTTTCGGAGCCAGGTAGGCTCTCACACCGTATAATTCCATATTTTGTGTGTGGCTATTTATTTATTTATTTAATTATATTGTTCTTGCAATATTTATTCGTATCTTGGTTATTATTCTGTATTTGTTATCTATTTAATTATTTAAGTTATTTATTTTGTTAAGTGTTTTATTCGGTATTTTCTCAATCTGTATTCTATATTTCTGCGGTTTTAGTACATCTCCATTCCTGGCTCACCCAACTAGGAGGAGCAAGTCCTAGCCATGTGCACATGTTTTCTGTAGTAGCGCTACCGGACATGCGTGTTTGTTGCGCTGCGGTCGAAGATCCAACTCCGGCTGTAGATATTCTATTCTGTTCTGACTTCATAGTCGACGATCCAGCCTCCTGCTGTTGATTTGTGTTATTAGTCAGTGAGATGTACATGTCTGTTTTTTGCGTGTTTTCTGTATTTTCTGATTATTTCTGTATTCTATCTGAATTATTAATTATTCTGCTATATCTGTATTATTCTGTTATTTTCTGCGATCCTACTGGGCCCTTGTGGCTCATGTACTCTGTGAATTTTTTTCTTTCACAGGAGAAGATCAAGCTTAGGATCGGTGGGTTGTTCTGGGGCTTCTTTTGTTGTTGTGGTTTTGTCAACACCTGTTCTTTGAGGTTGTGAACCTTGTATGCTATTTTATTCTGTACGAGTGAGACTTGTATCATGTTTGTGTATTTTGACTTGTAAACTACTTGTGTACTCTGTAGGACTATCATAGTGCATATCTGTATTATCCCTGTTTCTGTGACTCTATGTGTAGTCGATATTATTATTTCTGTTTTGCTTGTTAGGGTTGCCTCTGACCAGGTCAAATCTGAGGCCTTGCACCCAGTGGGTCCCAGTCCCACTGGATGCGGCCGATCTGTCTGTGGACCCAGCTTGTTGGGCTGGTGCGTGATAGATTAAAGTGGTATCAGAGCTGTTGTTAGATGTCACCCTATTGATTTAACTACTGTCAATCTTTGAAAATTCTTGTTGAGAATGGGTCTGGGTAGTGTAACCAGTTCTAAAGCTCTGTCTGTCTTTTAATCTGTAGAATCATACCTAGGGGTAGAGGGTGACCTCGCAGAGGGCCTGCAAGCCCACGCCAAAAACCTATGGACTTGGATCAGGAGGCCCTTGACCAGTCAGATACTAAAGAACAACCAGATCCTAAAACTCTGATAGGCATCATGAGAGAGATGATGCTAATGATGCGTAGTCAGCGCCGTCAGCACACTTCTGGAGGCAGTCGGGACCTACTGACAGAGTTTGCACGTCATGCACCACCACCGTTCAAGGGGACCACTGACCTGACAGTGGCCAAGTCTTGGATCAGACAGATAGAGAGGACTTTCCAGGCTATGCAGAGCCTAGAGGAAGATAAGGTCAGATTGGCTTCTTATATGCTAAGTGGTAGTGCAGCCGTATGGTTTGAGAGTGAACTGAGAATCAAGGGTGAAGATGCCCTCAGGACTTATGCGAAGTACTTCCCGTTGAGTCGTCGGGCTCAAATGGAGAGGCAGTTCTTAAATTTGAAGTAGGGATCCATGTCTGTTGAGGAGTACGAGGCAGAATTTGACCGGCTATCACAGTTTGCTCTGTCGTTAGTAGAAGATGAGAGCAGCAAGACCCGCCGCTATGCGGAGGGCTTGAGGAATCATATTCCGCGGGCTCTTGTACCGTTTCTGAGGCAGTCCTATGCTGAGGTAGTCGATATTGCTAAGGATCTGGAGATCACTTGGCAGGAGACAAAGGATCTGGGTCGGTACGACAAACAGCATAATTGGGGTCCGAATCCTCGGAAGAGTCCGTCTTCTGGGAGTAGCACTGGGCACTCTAGAGGGGAGCATCGGTCATGACCTAACAACAGGCCCCTGGCTCCACCATCTGGTTCTGGAAGAAGAGGTTCAGCTAGTAGTGTTCCTAAGGAGATTCGGTGTCCTACGTGTGGGGGGCGCCATTCTCAATCAGAGTCCAGACGTGCAGGCCTCACGTGTTTTAGATGTGGCAGTCAGGAACATTTTGTAGCTTAGTGTCCACAAACCCCACCTTGGATTCAGGGAGGTGAGGGGACTCAGACTGTGACAGTTGAGCCGCCCCGATCATCTGGTGGGTCATGGCAGGTAGGCACTCCAGACCGTTCTCAGCAGAGTGTCTCTAGGAGAATAAGGGGAAAAGCCCCCATGGCAGGCCAGTCTTCTTCCTCTTCTCACCCAGTAGGCCGTGGGAGGCCAGTTACATAGGGCCGAGTCTTTGCGCTGACACAGGAGGATGCTGAGGCATCCCACGATATTGTGGCAGGTATTATTTCAGTACATTCCTATTATGCTTGTACTTTGTTTGATCCTGGTGCTACGCATTCGTTTGTGTCATCATCTTTTGCTCGAAAGAATTACTTGTATGTTGTGGAATTGCCGCATGTTTTATGTGTTGCTACTCCAGTGGGAGCGGTGAGAACTGTTAATCGGTTAGCACCTGCTTGTTCTATTGTTATTAAACGCGTGAGCTCTTCACCGATCTGCATCTGATGGAGCTGCGAGACTATGACATCATTTTTGGCATGGATTGGCTTTCTTCAATGTTTGCTGTAGTGGATTATCATAGAAAGAAGGTGCACTTCTGTTTTCGTGACTATGAAGAATTCACCTTCAGCGGCAACAAGGGGTACGCCCTAGCTCTAGAGATCTCTTCTCTACAAGCTCAAAAGCTGATTAGTAGTAGTTGTATTGGCTTTTTGGCCTCTGTCTTTGAGGCCACTCGCACCGGTTACATAGTGGCTGATGTACCGGTTATCAGCGAGTTTTCTGATGTTTTTCCTGAGGATCTTCCCCGATTACCGCCTGTGAGAGAGGTGGAGTTTGCTATCGACTTGGCTCCAAGCACAGCTCCTATATCTAAAGCACCGTACCGGATGGCCCCTCGCTGAACTGAAGGAACTAAAGAAGCAACTTGGGGAACTGTTGGAGAAAGGGTTTATTCGACCGAGCATGTCACATTGGGGAGCTTCAGTGTTGTTTGTCAAAAAGAAGGATGGATCTCTGAGGTTGTACATCGACTACCGTGAGTTGAACAAGGTGACTATCAAGAATAAATACCCTTTGCCAAGGATTGATGATATCTTGGACCAGCTGCAAGGAGCTCAAGTCTTCTCCAAGATTGATCTGTGATCTGGCTATCATCAGGTTCGAATCATGGGTGAGGACATTCCGAAGAGTGATTTCTGTACGCGGTATGGTCACTATAAATTTCTAGTGATGCCGTTTGGTTTGACAAACGTGCCTGCAATATTCATGGATTTGATGAACCGGGTGTTTCGATGCTACTGGACCGATTCATGGTAGTCTTTATTGATGACATTTTGATCTATTCGCTCAGTAAGCAACTGCATGCAAAGCATCTGAGGATTGTATTATAGACACTGAGACAACATGAGTTGTATGTAAAATTTTCAAGTGTGACTTTTGGCTTGATAGTGTAGCTTTCTTGGGGCATGTCATCAATAAGGATGGAGTTTCTGTGGATCCTAAGAAAGTCGAAGCAGTTGTGGCCTGGAAGAGACTAAGTACAGTCAGAGAGATTCGAAGCTTTCTTGGCTTAGCTGGCTACTATCGGAGGTTTGTTCAGGACTTCTCTCGTTTAGCAGCGTCATTGATGAGACTAACCCAAAAGGGTGCTCGTTTTACCTGGACTGAAGCTCGTGAACAGAGTTTCCTGGAATTAAAGCGTAGACTCGTATCTGCACCGATCCTTACTTTGCCAGAAAGTGGTTGTGGATGTCCGATCTACAGTGATACTTGCACGACAGGCTTGTGGTGTGTTTTGATGCAAAATGGACGAGTTATTGCGTATGCTTCAAGGCAATTGAAACCTTATGAGGAGAATTATCCCACCCATGATCTGGAGTTAGCAGCAGTCATTTTTGCACTGAAGATCTGGAGGCACTTTCTGTATAGGGAGCCTTATAAAGTGTACATAGACCATAAGAGTTTAAAGTACATCTTCCCCCAGAAGGAACTAAACATGAGGCAAAGGCGGTGGTTGGAGCTAATCAAGGACTACGACCTCAGTGTTCACTATCATCCAGGCAAAGCCAATGTGGTGGCTGATGCACTAAGGAGGAAGTAAAATTATGGAACCGCCGTGGATTTGTCTGAGCAGAAACCACTTCTGGAGGAGATGAGGAGGTTCCAATTGGAGGTTATTCCGCCAAGTTCTGAGGTTAGTTTGGCCAACATACACATCCGACCGAATTTGCTGCAGAGGATCAAAGAGACTCAGATGCAGGATCCTAAGTTGCAAGAAATCTGTGCTAAACTTCAGCAAGGAGAGTCATCTCAGTTCCGAGTGCAAAAGGATAGTACCGTCAGATTTGGTGATCGAGTTTGCCTTCCTGATGATCCTGCTTTGAAGAAAGATATTCTAGAGGAGGCCCATTATTCAAGCTACACGATCCACCCTAGAGGTACAACGATGTATAAAGGACTTAAGGAACATTTCTGGTGGAACAACATGAAGCGTGAGATAGCTACTTTTGTTGCCCACTGTCTTACTTGCCAGCAGGTTAAAGCAGAGCATCAGAGACAGGCAGGTTATCTCCAACCGTTACCGATACCAAAGTTGAAGTGGGAGCACATCACGATGGATTTTGTGGCTGGTTTGCCCTGTACTTGGCAGAAGCATGAGTGTGTGTGGGTGATTGTGGATCGCCTAACTAAGTCAGCACACTTTCTACCTTTGAAACCTGGTTTGGGTCTTGAGAAGCTAGCGGAATTGTACCTTGGTGAGATTGTTCGTCTGCATGGCATTTTTGTGTCAATCACCTCTGATCGTGATTTGAGATTCATTTCAAGGTTCTGGAAGAGTCTACAATCAGCTTTGGGCACCCGATTGACTTTCAGTACAGCTTTTCATCCGTAGACAGATGTTCAATCTGAGAGGACCATTCAAATTCTGGAGGACAAGCTTTGGGTATGTGCGCTCGACTTCTCTGATTCGTTGGACCGCTATCTGTCTTTGGCGGTGTTTGCTTATAACAACAATTTCCAGGCGAGTATTCAGATGGCACCGTACGAGGCTCTCTACGGGTGGAAGTGTCTATCTCCTGTGTGTTGGAGTGATGTGGGAGAATGGAAGCTGTTGGGTCCGGAGATGTTGCAGATTGCATAAGAGAAGGTGAAACTGATCAGGGAGCAATTGAAGACTGCTCAGAGCCGACAGAAGAGTTATGCAGACAAGCACCGCTCAGACCTAGAGTTCCAGGCTGGCGATTCAATCTTCTTAAGGATATCTCCGATAAAAGCCATTGTGAGATTTGGAAAGCATGGGAAGCTCAACCCGCGGTACATCGGACGTTTTGAGATTGTGGAGCAAATTGGAGTTGTTGCTTATCGCTTGGCCTTACCACTAGATCTAGCTCAGGTCCACAGTGTCTTTAACGTCTTTATAGTGAGGAAGTATTTGTCAGATCCATCGCATGTCATTCAGCACGAACCAGTGGAGCTTCAAAAGAATTTGTCTTATAAAGAGCAACCAGCGGAGTTTTTAGCCTACAAAGAGCAACAACGAGGGAACTTAGTGATTCCATTGATCAAGGTCAGATGGACCAACCACTCTAGTGATTAAGCCACCTGGGAGCAAGAAGCCGACTTGAGGGAATCACTAACCCGAGTTGTTCCCCGGCTCTTGATGCGAGTTTAGAGGACTAAACTCCAAAGTCGACCGACCGGCCGTCCCGACGGCGATGCATACTCCCCCCGATCGTACATTGGCTAAGATCATTCAAAACCTGTGAAACTTCGCTCGAGGGGTTTTCATGTGATGCCAAACGATGGGGTGAGGGCGCCGGGCCGGGATGCCGAAGGGCCGGGATGCCGCCGTCGCACGGACGGCCCCGGCGGCGCCGCCGCGATGTCACACGACGGGACGGGTGCGCTACGTGCCATCTCCTGATCCACTCGTGCATTTTTGTGAAACTTCAACCCTAGGGGTTTTTTATGATGACAAATCCATCTCCGATGGTCCCGCAGCGAGATTCCAAAGTCGACTGACCGGCCGTCCCGACGGCAACGCATACTCCCCCGATCGAACATTGGCTACGATCATCCAAAATCTGTGAAACTTCGCCCGATGGGTTTTCATATGATGCCAAACGATGGGGAGGGGGCGCCGGGCCGAGATGCCGCCGTCGCCCAGACGACCCGCCGGCGTCGCCGCACCGTGCCGGACGACACCCGCACGGTCCGTCCCGTCCCTCCCTCCCTCCTTCTTCATCTTCTTCTTAAATTTATATATGGGTCCTTGCGTTATGGTCTCGGTCAAAAAAAATGGCCCGTTATGCCCACCGACGGCATAGCGAGCTCGCCCGCACCTACACCCATTGGGGGAGGAGGTGTGCTCCCCTTACTATACCTGCAATACATCCGGCCCATGGCAACCCCGGTGGTACAAAGGGCGCCTGAGACCCCCCTTTTTTTTAGACGGGCCACTTAACCCCATTTCGGGAATGCGGTGCCATACAGACCACCTTGACCGTCGAGGCAAGTTTTCTAGGCGACGAGCCACGTTGGGGCAAGTTTTCTAGGCGACGGGCCACGTCGCCTCGGCGACCTGAGCCAGATTATCAAATTCCGTTATTCTCCACCGACGGAAAGGTGAGAAACTATAGTTTCTTATCAGAGTCAGAAATGCATGTCGACATGGTCAGTGTTTAACCCCCAGTGACAGGGTTATTGCAAAGTTAATTTGGGGATGACATGTTACTATATCAAAATATGTCAGGTCCAAAATCATTGTCAAAGCAAAAATAAAGAAATTCGGTGATCCCCTTTTCTAATGAAGAAATTAATTCCAATTATTATCAAATAATAATAACTTAAACAACTAGATAATTAAATCACAATATCTTCATAATCTAATCCATACAAACAATTAATGAATATAATTTACGTAAACATAGATCACCACCCAATAATTAATCCAGTAATTGATTAAGTATATAAAAAATTCATCACTAAGTTTATGGTTAAGAATTTGAATAATAAATCTGAAAACAATTCGGTAATTCTCAAGAAATAAATGTTTCTGTAATTTCAAAATAAAACAAAATGAGTAGATTATAGAATAAATAACTGAATAGTTGTTGACAGAACATGTGATCCATACTTAATTAGATTATCAGAGATTAATCGATTAAATAAACGAATAAATATATGCAAAATTTGTAACCTTTGACAGTAAAAGTATTCACAGCAGTCAAAACCAAAAATATTGAATTAATATATCATTCTTTTAACAGTAAATCTCAAAGTAATTAAATAATTATGTAGATCATTGTCGGTAACCAACAATTTAATACATACATATATATATATATATATATGTTTATATGTGGTTTACTTACCTGATGTTCGCTAAATTCCCAAAATACAAAATTTTAAACCAAATCAAACTTGCTGAACACGCCCTATATTTGAAAATAAAATTTCAAGAACATCAAAATTTCTCTTAAACATAAGCAATAGAATTTAGAAGATGCTAATGTAACATGTCTCTAATTAACCTTAAAAGACACATCCCTAAAGCATACATTCCTACTATACTACACCCAGGTGTGGCTAAGTAATGCTTAACAATTAGAGAAGAGGCAATGAAATATCCTACTCCTACATGCCCAAGCAGGACACAAACTTGAACCCAATTCTATTATAAAGGGATAGAAGAAAAATAATTAAGATTTTATGAAGGTCTGTGCAAGCATAACAACTTAAGGATTTTGCTTTTCCCAATTTTAAACAACAAGGAAATAAATTGAAAAGGTTCTACACTTAAGAATGCAATGAAATTGGCCTTGCAGTGTATTAGCAATATGTCATCAATGGAAAATTTTGATGTTCCAAGTGGGACAGAGATATTAAATATCAGCTACAGAAATAGATTGCTGGCATTTGAAACTTGATAAGACATGGAAACTAAACTAATACACCCATGAATGATGGTTTAAATTACACACACACACACACACACATATTACTGGCCAAATCAACTATAATAGGAATCAAAGTGGAAATGAAAGTGGCTGGCGGACTCTTCTTATATATATATATATATATGCTATAAATTGGAAGCTATTAAATGACAAATCAGCCTATCATGAGTCCTTTAAGTGATAATACCCCTATTAAATCATCCACTCATAACCATTGGTCTCATGATCAAGGTCTTGACATCCAATAAAAATTCATGTAATAAAGAATAAATCCACAATGCCGGCACAACTTCAAATAATTAAGTAAATTTCATATTAAAAATTTTGAGAAACCGTACAATCTCATTTAGTTGCATATAATATAAAATAGAATTTCATATTTCTTTTCTCTACTTTCAAACTCCAGAACACGAACATAATTTAACCCTGAAAATATATCAAACCATACAGATTTCTAAGGAAGGGCAAAATACCTGTTAACTTTTCCAAGGATAAAACCAGATACTCCCGACCACTCTTGAAAACTCTAGAACAGATTAAAACAAAAACGAGAAACCCTAACCATTAAGGAATCAAAACTAGAACTAATAAAAGATAACCAAATCAAATAAGGAACAAGGAAACCTACCACAAATACTCCTAGGCAAGCACTCGACAGAAATAATTTTCTCGTCCTTGCCATACACCCCCAAAGTTGATCAACGAGTGAGAGAGAAAGGCTACGAAGTTCTCTGGTTTTAATAATTTTATTTTATCACATAACCACTAGCAGTTACCAGAAACGCGGGGGCTCACGATCTGTGCAAAGATAAGGTTGGTTTGAAATTTTAAGTTTTTTTTAAATGAAAAGAAATTAATTATAAGTGGGGTCCACACAACACAAAATTATCTTAAAAACTGAAGCACCATTCAGTAACTAGATAACATCATAGCATTATGCTTTCCATACAATTGCAAGGTTGAAAAGTTGTTGAATTGGCTTTGCATGCTAAAGTTTGGTTATCATGTTTTTCTTCTGCAACACCATCTAGTTTAGATAGCACGCCAATTACAACATCTTCAGAAATTGCAACAACAATCAACAACTATATATGCACATAGCATTAGAAACCTTACTAGTATTATCTATACCTTTGCATGTCTTGAAAGTCTTTGTTTTTATAGTGAATCGATGAGTTTTCAAAGCTTGCTCGTCCTTTGCTTTTGATAATAAATTTTTGTTGATAATTGCAACCTGTTCAGACATACTTAATGTGAATATCATGGATTGAAAAATGATAACCATAATACTTATTGTTATCAAGTCTAACAACTAATACCTTTTGTTTCTTTTCTGGCCTAGATTCTGGCATATCAATCCACCACTTTTTCCTTGTCTTCCAACTTACATTAAATATGTTACTCAGTTCGTTGGCTTTGATATGAACTTCATGGGTGGATGGATGGTTTTGAATAGCATAAACAAAAGTCTGCTTAACATCTGCAGCAAACTAAAAAATAGTCGGGTAGGCCTTGAAATCGAGTTTCCGTTCTATTTTGTGAAAGTCCAAGATTTTCTGAAGAAGAACACTAGTGTGATTCATTAGTTTCTTCAAAATAATACTGCATTATTTCTTTCGAGCATTATCCATTCTCTCATTGTCTTCATTGTTGATCAGTTGCATGATGGTTGTTGACTCTGAACTCCTTTTCCTTCTAATTGCAGTTGAAGTACAAGTGGATGCAAGTGTCTTTCAGATGACTTTGGTTCACAACTGTGTATGAGAAAACCAATTCCTAATTAAATCAAACCGAAGGGTCTTCACAAATAAATCAAACCATTGAAAGAAAGCTATTTCTACAGTAACCGAATCTTTGTCAAACCCAAACTAGATAATTCGATTAGAACTCAAACTCAAATTAAAACACTCAAAAAATTTTCAAATTTAATTATATAATAATCTTGATTTATTATTATTATTATTATTTTGAATAAATGTGGATAAACCACATCTTTATTAATATAAAAAGACAAGAGAACAAGACAGACACGGAAAAGAAAAGAAAAGATAACAGGGAAATGAAACAACAGAAAAGAGACAAAAGTCTCACCAGGGGTGAGGGTACAATAAAGTAAATATGGAAAAAACAAGTAGAGAGGAAGTTGGGCGGGCTAAGTCATCCTCCTGGAGACACAGGTTTGCCCAAGCTACTGAAGAGATGAGATTACTCCTAGGGTAAGTTGCTCTTAGGGTCGCCGGTGTGATTTGTGGGTCTACTGCTTAAGAAGTTGATGGATCACTTGATTATCTGGGAATCTTCAAGATTGAACGGCTGAGAAGAGTATGGAGTTGCAGAAAGCCAAGGTAAGAGTGTATTAGCAATCTTGAGCAAAGTAGAATGTAAGCGCAAGCAGTTAGATTGAAAAATTCTGTTGTTACGCTCCAACCAAATATTCCAAATAATTGCTCTAGAAATGAAATCCTAGATATTTCATAAATTAGAATTTAAAGAAGGTATCCAAAAGGACCAAATACTTGAAATTGAATGAGGGGAAAGATGGGAGTTAATGCTTTGTCTGAAGAAAGACCAAATTCTCTCTGAGTAATCACAATTAAGGATTAGATGATCCATTATTTTTGAGTTTTTGTTGCAGAGAATGCAGGTGTCTGTGGCAATTATATTACAACCTTTCTTGAAAAGGTTGGACAAGGTGAGAATTTTGTCCTCCCAAACTAACCAGCAAAATAAAGTGATTTTGCTTGGGCATTTGAGTTTCCAGAATTGGGAATAAATTGGGCAACGAGTCCCTCCATCAATTAATAATTTGTAAAAGGATTTAACAGAGAAGTTACCACTTTTCTCTAAATTCCAAGTATGTGTATCCTCTTGGATGTTGGAATAGTCCGGGATTGAATTCAATAATGTTGAGATGTCGTTTAATGAGCCTGATGGAAAGAGGTACTCTTGGGAGTCTAGTTGAATGAATTGTCTTAGGGTTATCCAGGGATCAGGGCAGCCAGTGAAAAAATCAGGCCAAATATCTTTGAGAGTTCGCCCTCCAAACCATCGACCGTGCCATAAAGATGTGCTAGCTCCATTTCTTATATGTTTGGAGATACAAGCTCGAAAGGAAGAAAGGATGGGATTAATCCTTGCCCAGAAAAAAGATTTATTTTGAGGAGGAATTTGGAAAAGAGTTTCAGGAGGTTTTTTGATGGAATAATTAGCACTTAAAATTTTGGCCCAACAGCTGTTTGGGTTGTTAATGATCTTCCACCATCATTTTTCGAGTAAGGCACTGTTGAAGTCTTGAAGATTGTGAATTCCCCAGCCTCCCAAATTATGAGGTCTGCATAATCTTTTCCAGGCAACCAAGCGGATACCCTTAGATCCAAGATCTGGACCTTTCCAAAGAAAGTCTATTCTTATTTTATCAATTTCTTAAATCACCTAAGCCGGGAGTTTGAAAACAGACATCTAGTAAATTGGAATAGTGGATAAAACAGAGTTTAGAAGAGTTAAATGTCCCCCTAAAGATAAATAAATTGCTTTCTAGGGAGAGAGTCTTGATCGAACCATTCCAATGAGTTTTGTCCAATCATGGCGTTTTGGTCTTCTTCCTTAGAGTGGAACTATAAGGTATGTGATAGGGAGGCAGTCCTTGCTACAGTTTAGGATTGTTGCGGAAGTGAAGTTTAGTTGGAACCCAAAGTTGGTGGAATAGAGGCAACTTTTTGAGAAGTTTATAGATAGACCTGAGGATCCTTCAAAAAGGTAGATAATTAATTTGATTATGTAAAGATCTTCATGGCCTCCTTCCGAGAATATTAATAAGTCATCTGCGTATTGCAAATAGCATATAGTATTATAGTGATCCAATTGGACTGTAATCAGCACTTTAGAGTTGATGGCAAGTTTAAACATAATGCTGAGAGCATCAGCAGCTAAAGCAAACAGAAGAGGTGAAAGGGGGTCTCCTTGCCTTAATCCTCTTTTGTAACAAATAAATCCTTGGGTGGTTCCGTTTATAAGGATTTGAGCCTTTGCGGTCTTAAGTATGGTATGGATCCAACATAGCCATCTTGAGCCAAATCCTCTAGGTGCAAGGATGTCAAGGAGGAAGTTCCAGTCAAGAATGTCACAGGCTTTGGCAAAGTCCACTTTGAAAGCAACGCCAAGAAGTTTCCTTTTCTGAATATTAAAAATAAGCTCTTGGGCAGCAACAATATTATCAGCAATACATCTGTCCTTAATTAATCCAGATTGAGAATCTTCAACTAGGTCATTGATAACTAGGCTTAGCCTAGTAGCAAGAATTTTGGAAATGATTTTGTAGGTAGAGTTAATTAGACTGATAGGTCGAAAATCAGAGACTTTAGTTGGGGAGCTTTTTTTGGCGACAAGAGCAATATGGACCCAGTTCAGGAGCTCAAAATTGATCGAGCCATTGTAAAAATCATCGCAAAGTTTAATAAAGTTTTCCTAAAGAAGGTCCCAATGTTTTTGGAAGAAAAATAATGGGAAACCATCTGGGCCAGGTGCCTTATCAGCATTTAAATCAAACACTACTTTCTTTATTTCCTCAGAAGAGAATGAGAGTTCAAGATAAGAGAGATTCACTCTTTCTTTAAATGCAAATAAGTTTTGCCAATCAAGAAGGAAGTGAAGATTAATAGGGTCCCAATCTGTTGTTTGAGTAATCAGTTAAACAATTGCCAATTTCTTGGTTTCCTTCTACCCATTGTTTGTGAACATGGATTCGGGGGATATAGTTTTTGTTTCTCCTGCCATTTGCCAAAAGGTGAAAATATTTTGTGTTAGAGTCCCCTTCTTTGAGCCAGGTGATTCTTGATCTTTGTTTCCAATAGATCTCTTCTTGTTTTAATAGAGAGTGGAGCTCAACTCTGATTTTGGAGATTCGGGTAGTTTCAACTTCAGAAAGAGATTTGATCTCATTTAAGGAATCGAGAGAATGGAGTTCCATTAATAATTTTTTTTGAGATTTGAATTACCAAAATTGTCCTTGTCCCAACTGCAGATATTGGCTTTTAGAAAAGTTAATTTTTTGGAAATGATAAAAGCCTAGCAGCCTTCGGGGTTGTTATTGGATCACCATTCCTGGATTAAGTTCTTTAGATTCTCAATGGAATACCAGGATTTTTTGAATCTAAAGATTCGGGGCCGAGAATGGTGGGCCCCAAATCCAGGCAGATTGGAGTATGATCGGATCCAAAGTCTAGAAAGTGCATATAGGTAGTATCTGGGGTTCAAAGAGGGCCAATTGTGGGAGAGTAGAAATCGGTCTAAACGTACCTAGATTGGATTA
The DNA here is from genome assembly GCF_009730915.1 of Dioscorea cayenensis subsp. rotundata. Taxonomy (NCBI): domain Eukaryota; kingdom Viridiplantae; phylum Streptophyta; class Magnoliopsida; order Dioscoreales; family Dioscoreaceae; genus Dioscorea; species Dioscorea cayenensis. The sequence goes on from NC_052482.1 coordinate 10,972,114, forward strand.
GATTGAGTGTTAGTCCAAGTGTAACTTCGACCATGTAAAGGAGGGTCAAATAAGTTAAGCTCTCCTAAGAGATTCTGAGAAGAAGCTAGATCTCTTGGGTTTAACTCTCCTTTGTTTTTGTCATCTAATGAAAAAATGATGTTGAAATCGCTGCAAATTACCCAAGGTAAAGAGTGAATATTTCTAATGTTTCGGAGCTCATTAAAGAAGTCAACTTTAAGGGATCTAATATTCGGGCCATAAATACTCGTACATGCCCACTTGGAATTATTTTCAAGGTTAGAGAATTCTAACTTAATTGAAAATACTACTTTGTGAATTAAAGAACCCCTCACTTGATCTCGGTTCCAGGCGATAATGATACCTCCAGCAGTTCCTTGGGAAGGTAGGAATTCAAAATTATCCAGGCGAGGTCCACCAATAGATCTCTAGATTGAACGATGAATATCTTGAATTTTGGATTCTTGAAGGCAGACGATGTCTGCTCAGGAAAAAGTAATGAAATCTTTAACTAAGTGGTGTTTTGGGGTTGGCCAAGACCACGAATGTTCCAACTTAGGATTATCACTAAAAGGGATGGGTTCTAATATCCGGATCTCGAAGGAGATCCAGATAATTTTGAGGAAGATTATGTTCTATTAGTCTCTAGTTTGCGGATCCTCTCCAAACATTTAAATTTATGATTTGGGGAGCCTAAGAATTTGACACCGTATGCATTGCTATAATTAAAGAATTGATCATCAGACTAAGAAGTAAAGACTAAACTAAGTACATTAGGCATAGCTTCTCTTGGATCCTTAGGGATTTTTTTCTTGGAAGATCTAGGAGGATGAGGAATAAAACCAATTTCTTCATTCCAGCGTCCTGAAGGTTTCTTAGGTCTGTGGCTCCTTCTAATTTGCTTCGGGAGCATTGGGAAGTGAGGTAGGAGCAGAGGGTTGCTTATCAAGTGGTAAAGGATCATGCCCATCCATATGTAAGATGGCTTGATCTGAGGCAAGGTCTCCACTTGGACGGATAGATTTCAAAACAGGGGTCTGATCAGGGAGGAAATCATTAGAATGTTGGGCGATCTAGGAGGATGAGGAATATCCAACCCCCGTGAATAAAAATCCACTTGTAGCCATCTGGAATAACAATTGTCGGTGGGAGTGATTTTAGATGGGTTGGTAGAGTCTCATTTCCCAGTGAATTCCCCTGATCATCTTATGAAAGATCCACACTAGAAAACTGATGATTAGTGGAGAAATGATTTTTATTAGTCACCTGTTTAGAATAAATAGGTTGATTAATATGATTAACATAAGGATCTACTAAAAGAGAATCAGATTTGATTATATCGGGAGAGTGCTTATAACAAGGAATAAACTCTTCCGTGGATGAAGCAAGATTTGAGATTTTAATGTTCTTATCACGTTGGAGCTGTACGTGAGCAGTGTGTCCCCTTCCTCGTTTTTCTCACGAGAGAAGCGAGAAATCTGGGGGACCACTATCGGCTAATCGCTAGAGCTCCGTTCCCTATCAGCCAGGGGAAGGACGTCTGAGCTCCTTCCCTCATCAACCATGGGAGGAACATCTGAGATCTTGAGGATAGCCGGATCAGCAAAGGTTGGCTTCTCGGCGGGGATCGAGGAGCTCGGAGGCTCGGCAGGCTTCGGAATTGCAGCAGAGGAGATGTTTTTACCTTTGGCTTCTCTGGACAACCGAAGAGAGTTGGGAGGTGGGTTATGAACCCCTTTTAGATCATTTGTTTGTAAACCTGGGCCTTGAACCACTTTGTCCCTTTTAGATAAGTAAATATCTAATCTAAAGCACATGCGAGCTTATTTAGATAAGTAAAATCTAATTTAAGGCAAACCTAACACGTTATTTTGTTAGTGTTAGAAGTGACGGGAAAAGTTTAAGATTTATTTTTTATGGTACCCCTAGAATCTAAATACTTCCATGACTTTTTAATTATTAAAAAAAAATCCCTGATATATATATGTACTATTGCAAACTGATCTTTTAGAATTTTTTTTTTGAAGATTTGTATCTGTTGGTAATGATGTTCAATCAACTTAATTAATTAAAACCCAAAAAAGTATGCTTCTTGTAAGATAAAGATTATTATTAGAAAGACGACGACGACAACAACAATAATAATAATAATAATAATTATTAGTAGTAGTAGTAGTATTATTATTCGTATTAGTATTATTTTATTTAAAAGTAAGGGCCAAATATTTATTACCATTTTAACATTATTTAGGTTTTGTACATAAATAACTTCTATTTTACTGAAATTATTTTGAATAAGAATTAATTGAAATTAAATTGTAACGATTAGATTCTCGATGATGTGATTCCAAATATTTATTTGCCAAAAATAATAACTTGGGCTTTTTTTAATTTTTCTTGTGCATTTTTTTTAAATTTTTTTAAATGTGACAAGAACAGTCACATGTGTGTACAAACCAGAAATTTGATTGTTTAGTTAGTACACTTTCATCTGGTGACACAGGATTCAGACTATAAGTCTACATCCCAACATGAGACCTGTTATTTCTACTACTTCTAGTGGGACTTAAATTGAGGTCCGTTATCACTACTACTTCTAGTGGGACTTAATTTAGGTTTTACCTACATCGATGTCTTAAGTAATGGGGCCAATATCGGCATGATAAAAACAAATTATATATATATATACAAACAAACGTATGTATATACTTACAAATCATAGAATTTTGCAAAAATCAAATAATTAATTTTCCATCCATCCTTTTTTAAAAGAAAATTTTATTTCAAGTTTTAATTATAAAGGTATGTATAAAATAATAAAATTATTTTGTAGTATATATATATACTAAAATATCTTACCAATTACTCAACATGGATATATAATCAATTTTCTTCCAATGTAATTATCATCTTCTATGATGATTTAAATGAAATTTTAGTCAAAAAAATTTATTTTGTAAAAGGTTTCATAATACTGACTTATTTTTTAGTGGAAATTGCCAAAAAAACTCTCTAAGTTTGCAATATTGGCAAAAACACCCCGTTAGTTTTGCAATCCCCAAAAACCACTTCCTTTTAAACTCTATGTTTTTTAAACCCCCAAAGCATGTAACGGATGTCAACGGAGTGATTTTCAAATTTTATGGACGAAAATGCCCTTGCATGGGGAGTCGTGGCTGCAGCCATTTCGGCGGTATGAGAGGAAGTGGGCGGGTTTCCGTAGGGTAACCCCAACAGACGAATTTACTGGAGCTGTTTACTTGTTATTTCTCAACTCGCGTCTTCAGCTTTTCCATTTCCGAAGCTGTCTCTGAAGTTGTCTCTATCGGCGCAGTCTCTGTAATTGCAGCTTTTCTTTTTCCATTGGTATCTCGAAGGAGAAGTCCCGCGCAAGTAGTTGGCATTTCATCAGTTTGCAATCTAAGGTATTGAGTATTGTTTTATGTTAACTATTCTGTTACAAAGAAAGACTTTTCGGTTTTGTTTTGTGCTCTTGTTTTTGTTGGAAGATATTGAAGTCTGCAGGGGGATTTCTCGGCTGGGGTTTTGTTATTCTGCAGGGCAATTTCTCGGCTAGGGTTTTGTTTTGTTTTGCATTTTCATTTGTATACACTATCGAAATAGTTTTTTTGATTGTTATGATTTGTGTAATATTTATAATGTACATTTCCCCTTTCATTTGATATGGTTGAAGTTTTACAAATGAGGTTTACGTTTAAGAAATGAGATGTTACAATTTAAATTTTGTTGTCTCTGCTTAATAAACTAGGTCTTTGTTTAACAATTGATATCTCTGTTTAAGAACTGAAGGTTACCGTTTAAAACCTTATATTTCTGCTTAAACATTTGTAAATACTGCATGTTGAATGTGTTGTTATTGTCGCAGGCTTGTGGCTATAGCGGTCAACCTAGTTAATGGGTGATGCTATTTGACACCGGTAGTGGAGACCTTAGCTGAATTGAAAGATAACATGACCCCTCGACACTGGGAGATCATCCGAAGGACACTGTTTGCAGCATTCACTGAACTGGAAGCTATATACCAAGAGAAGGCCCTTCTTGATTCTCTATTTCAAAGGTACGATGGCCGCACCAATAAATTCAGAATCGGGGAAAGCCTGCTGAGTTTCAGGCCTCAAGATGTGGCCCTCGTTCTTGGTCTGCATTGTGATGGTGACGCAGTCGTGTTTAAGAAGAATAAAACCCGCTCAGCATTTGAAGGGAGGTATTTATCAAAAACCTATGAGAGACACAAAGACTCCACCAAGAGCACTCTTGTGCAACTTGTTCAACAGAGGGGGGAAGAAGAAAATTTTGTTAAACTCTTGATGGTGTACCTCATGGGTACAGTCCTATTCCCAAATACATCATGCTCGGTTCCGAACTGGATCGTTGATTATGTCGATGATCTATCCGCCATGGGGCGATACGCATGGGCGCAGGCGACGCACAAGTGGCTTATGGAGGACATTCCACAAGCAACCGCTCGAGTGCAAGATAAATGCGCCGGGAAGAAGACCAACACAGGTTATATTAAGGGTTGCTCGGTCGCGCTTAACGTCTGGTTTTATGAGCTGACCGGAATGGGAAAGAAAGTCCGTTTCGGCAAGATCCCAAGGATACTGTGCTACGGTGAAAGTAGTTACCGAAAGCAAGCGACGGTAGAAACCAACTTGTCATCGCTCGAAGGAAAAGAGGTAATAAATCATGGACAATGTTTAACAGAATTCTTTAATGTTTAAACATATTATTTAGCATTTAAGTTTATTATTTACAGTTTAAAATTTGTTCATAAAGGTTTAAATATTTTGTTCTCCGTTTAAATATATTCTATAATGTTTAAATATATAAAAACTCTGTTTAAATATAGTTTTTATAGTTTAAACTAAATGATTTCGCTGAAATTGTTTGGTTTACATATGTTAGTTGGGGCCAACCGACGGATGGATGCTATTGCTTCGGAACCACTTGCTCGAAGGCAGGATGAGAGAGCAGCCTCTATCGTGCGCGCTCAACACCGTTCTCCTACTTCCAGCCCACCACGCGCACGCATTTCTCGACGCCGGAGAAGCCCTCCCCTACCCCGCCAGATTGCAACAACCCCCCTACCACGACAACGACAGTCCCCCCAATTGTGGCAGCCTCCCCGACCTTGGCAGCCCCTCCGACCGTGGCAGCCCCACCGACGACATTAGGCGAAGATGTCACTGCAACTCTTATGCAGAAGTGCCAGATATTGATGGCCGAGTTTCCTCAGCTTGTCGCTTGTGTTGAAGCACGAGAAGGACGTTCACAATCGACTGCGCCGTCCTTCCAAAGAAATGAAGCACCCGGGACGAACGAGGCGTCAGAATTTGACGATGACGACATCATCGGGGTGGCCATTCCAAAACGGCCACATTCGAAGAGACTTGCGAAAAAGAGGAGAACAATACTGCCTCTGTCTCCACCGCCGGCTGACGATAAAACAATAGCAACACCATCGGTGGCTGATGCTGTTGCTGAGTCTGTCGCCGTTGATGACATGGCCATGACGGTGGAGGACATCGTAGATGATGTGGCCGTTGTCGCGGTTGAGAAGATCATTTACTCTCTTGTTAACGAAATCCCCGACCCGGTGGAACCGACTGCCGAGAGTGCAGCATTAAAGATGGACACAATCCCTGAAAAATAAGAACAAGCTAAGGGTGTGTCTCCCGTTGATGTTGTTGCCGTGGCCACGGTTGAGAAGATCGTTGAATCTGTTACCGTGGCCGTGGCCATGGCTGACAGTACTGCATCAAAGCCGGACATAATCCCACAACAAGAAGAAGCATGTAAGGGTATGTCTGCGGTTGATCTCGCTCGTTGTCCCCCGCATCGAAAACCGGACACAATCCCACAACAACAACAACCATGTAAGGATGTGTCTCGCGGTTGATGCTGCCACCGTCGTCCCTCGCATCGAGCAGACACAATCCCACAACAACAACAACCATGTAAGGATGTGTCTGCGGTTGATGTTGTCGCCGTCCCCGCATCGAAGGAAGATGCTTCTGGTGCTGAACACCGTCAAGGCTCACCGACAGTGCCCCATGAAGACCCCGACCGAGCAACAAGAGAGATGAGCATGGCCAATCAACAATTGGATGAGACGGCTCGGAAAGTCTTTGTTACGAAGAAGAAAAAATGGGTTGGCCAATCGCGTCTTAACAAATACGAGCAGGAGTTGATGAGGATCTTCCTCAACTGCCGTATGGGACTGTAAGTTTAAAAGTTTTTTTATGATAGTGTTTAAATGTTTATATATTATCATTTAATTTATCAATTTAACGTTTAATTATTTATAATATCATTTGAAAATTGATAATATCATTTAAATATTTACAATATGGTCTAATTATATATGTTATCGTTTAACCTCAGCACTGTCGTGTGGAAGAATGACGCTGTCAGCACCACACGGGACAAATTATACACTCTGCTTGAGGGGAAAGAGATGGTCACAGATGATGTGATGGACGCTTTCGTATGCATAATACAAAAGTCACTAAGCAAAGTGCCATATCCTTACAAGAAGCGCGCCTCCATCAAGGGTACGATAAAGACGCGTTGGACATGGTAAGTTCTTTAATAAATTATGTCCGATTAATAGTGTTTGGTATTTAATCGGTATTCTAATATGAACTTGCATATCTCGACGGCGGAATCTACTCGACATTTGTGTCGATATGGAGTTCGGTGAGTCGGCGACCTCAAAGTACCCACTAGTGCACGACATGGAAACCCCACGCCAAAAACAAGGAAGCGTCGATTGCGCCGTCTATGTCATGCGGTTTATCGAGCAATTACTTTGGGGTGAGAAGCTACAGCTACCGCAGACAGATGTTCCTTACCTGAGATTAAATTATGTTTCCCGCATACTTAAGGAGGGGAGAGCAGCCGGCATCCATGAGGAAGGGGGGTCGTCAGAAGCGGGTTAAATTTTGTTTTCGAAGAACAGGACTTGTTTATGTCAATGTCAATTTTGTTTTCGAATGTAAACCAGGACAAATTCAATTCATTGTTTTTGTTTTCGAAGAACATGACTTGTATATGTCAATGTAAATTTTGTTTGTTTTCAATTGTATAGCAGGTTAAATTCAATCCAGTTTCATTTAATTGTTTAATTTACAGTGTCATTGTTTACATTTTAGTTTAATTGTTTAAATTTACCATCTACTGTTTAAATATCAGTTTGAAATATATAAAATTACAGTTTCTCTGTTTAAATTAACACTGTCTCTGTTTAAACAAATGATAACACTGTAAAGAATAAGAGTTTAAATATGAAAAGTTACCACTCAATTCAGATTGTTTCTCTTTAGAAGTCAGCTTATTTACAATGCCTAGTCGGCGACAGTTTCATTACAAGATCTACAATTGTGACTGGATCCATGGCAGCGGCTGCAATGTAACTCGCGGACATCAAATGCTTGCGACTCGATCCTCTTTCGTCTAGGATGCCCAGGTTACCTTCTCGTCACAGGCGATCACAAACGAAGCTCACGATTTCCGTCTGAAGGCTTGTCATCGTCGGGTATGGGGAATATAGCTTCCATATACGCCAGTTTGTAATTGTCGACGGTGAAGTAGCCGCTAATAAATCGATGAACGTTGGTGTCTGTTTGCATTATTGCAGCGCAAGCATGTTTCCAAGGGATACCATAAACTTGCCACCTTCGACATGAACAAGTTCTGATGGCAAGATCTACAGAGTTGCTGCACTGGTCGATCACTTCGTAACGATCATCGACACAACGACCAACACGAAGATTTCGGCTATCCTCGACAATTATCTCTACCTTTGAATGTATGTCTGGGCATAAGTAGGTCTCCTATTTGTTCGCTTGCTCACGCCGGTTACATAACATGCGCACCAACTTGAACCTGACAAATAAGGTTAAACAAAGACAGTGATGGTTAAATAATTGGTAAACCTGTTTAAACAGTATGGTAAATATTTAAACGATTAAATTAATATTTAAAGTCAGACAATTTTAATTAAACAAATATGGAAATGTTTAAAGGGTAACACTAAATGTTAAGTGTAAATCAACATTCGCAGACCTTATGGAGTCGACCATTTTCATCACCGGTAAATGACGAGCTTTTTTTATCCAAGCATTGAACGACTCCGCCACATTTGAATACATCTCACCCCAGCTATCACCTCTGAACAGATAATTCGACCAATGTGCCATATCCGATTTATTAATCAACCAGTGATGGGCTTCGGGTGATGTGGCCTGCAGTTCATTCACGGTATCATCGAATTCTTTATCCGTGGATGCCAACGCAATGCGAAAGCATATAGACCAGCACTCCACCCTCAATGCCTTCCCAAGTCTGACATTGGCTTTCATAAAATTGGCCTCCAAATGTCGAAGACAGTATGCATGTGGCGAAGAAGGGAAGACTCTCACAATTGCGTTCACAAGGCCCTTGGACCTGTCCGACACGAAGGTAATTATCTCATTATAATCTCCTTCCTCGTATAAAGCATCGCCTAACTTGGATATGAACCAAGTCCAATTGGCGTCGGTCTCGTTGTCGACTATACCAAAGGTGACGTGGAAAAAACCATTATTTCCATCTTTCCCTGTGGCACCCAGTAGTGTACCCCGATACTTTCCAAAGAGGTTTGTACTATCGAGAAACAGTAGTGGCCTGCAAGCGCTCTTGAATCCCATAATACACGCGCTGAAAGAAAAGAATGCACGTTTAAAACGATCACCTTCTCTTTCCACGATCGCAACGCTGCCAGGGTTCGTTTCAGCCACCTTATCCACATACCAAAGCAATAAGTCATACCTGGAGATGTCACTGCCAACGAGGACCACCCGAGCATGCTCTTTTCCCAACCAAGCCTGCTTGTATGGTATGTGGATACTATGTTCCCGCAACATGTCCTTCTAAATGTCGATGGCCTTGTACAAGGGCCGGTCCTTGAGCTTCTGAATCACTCGTGCGCTTACCCATTTCTTGGACGCTTTCGGATGTGACGCCGAACCTATTCCACCACCGCAAGTGTGTGACGGGTTGATTGTCTTGATTTTGAAAGTATTTTTATTATACTCTTTTGATGCATGAAGGCGCCAATGACAACCATCGACAGCGCATTCCATACTCACCCGATGTTTTTCGTTCTTTATGAATTTGAAGTCAAAATTCCGTTTGATTGCAAAATTTCAAAGTACGTCCCTGAAATGTTCAACATCATCAAAACGTTGTCCGATATCCAATGACAGCACTTCAGAATGATCTGACGAGGAAGGAAGACATCCCACACCGTCAGGGTCACTATAGGGTTGAACGGGAGCGCTCGCAGAATCTGAATTCCTGCCAAAACTTCAGTTAAATGAAAAGATCAATATGTTAAGCAGAGAATAGACTGTTTAAGTGATAAAGTAAATATTTAAACGTTAAATTAAATAGTTAAACAGTGAACAATTAACTTAAACAAATAGTACAAGATTTTAACCAGTGACTGACATACTTATACAATAATGAACCTATACAACTGGATTAAATAAAAGAGAAGGAACTTACAACGAGTAAAACTCGTTTTCATTAGGATTCGACAACGGCACATTGTCTGTCTTGACAACAAGATCAACTACAGCTCATTTGAAGATGGAGTGCACGCGACACATCCGTTGGAAGTCAACATCATTTTCTATTGGACAAACCGTTTTATATCCATCGGGTGTGATAAACTTCACCCTGACAGGAAAACTTCGAGACCCCATCGCTCACATATCTCAGCTAACACCAACTCCCAAGAAGTTTGAGCCGTGAACATTAGCACTCTTCCCTCCCCGTTGTATCTAGCAATACCACAAAAACTCTCCATAATATATCGGCCGAAAACCAAATCATACAAACCAAATGAAAAGAAGAACAAAAAGAAGAAGAAGAAGAAGAAGAAGAAGAAGAAGAAGATGTAAAGAACAAACAGCAATCAGAAAGGCAAACAAAAAAGTGCATAGTTGTATGTATAGAGGTTAGACTAGACGTGATGTGATTGGGCGGTATTTTTTCCTCCATCCCAAGGGCAAAAAAGGAAATATATGTCACTATCGCGAGGAAGCCATATTGTCATCACTCGAATGAAAGTTCTCACCTTATCATGAGTCTCTGTTTAAACGTCAAACTTTTTATGTTTAAACCGATACATATAGTGTTTAAAATAACGGTTAACTGTTTAAATAAATTCTATATCATTTAAATAATATGTAAAACGTTTAAATATAGTGATTTAACTGTTTTAAAATATATGTTATTGTTTAAATTGAATGCTTTCACTGACATCGTGTTGAAGATGGGTATCTCCTGGGTCACTGTTTAAACATCTTTATGTATTTTCTTAAACACCGTTGTCATTGTTTAAAGAGTAAATCGATTATTGTTTAACTTTTTGTTTTGTTTACAATGCCCTTTTTTGTTTCTCAAATTGTTTTTACTATGTCTTTGTTTAAATTTCACAAGTTATCACAAGTTGACACTCAAATAAGTTTGTTTGTTTAAAAAATTTAAACGTTTACAATAGAGAATCTGATTAAATATCAGAAGTTCACACTCAAATAAGCTTGTTTCATTTAAAATAAAACATTTACAACATTTACAACGCCTTCTCCGACCTTGGGCACTCGCGAGTCGACCCTCGTTCGTCTATTAAGATTTCGGTTTGACTCACCAAGTATCTGTACATTCGAATGCTCACGGCGGTTGCATAACATGCGCATCAACTTAAACCTTCACAACGTAGAACGCAACACATTAAGAAAGGTTAAGCAAACATATTCCATAACCTTGCCACCTGCCACCTGCCACTTGCCAACACTTCAGTTCAAACGAAAAAGATCAATATTTTATGCAGAGACTTTGAGAATTTACACGTTAATATGAATAGTTAAACAGGTAAAGATAAATTTAAACGGAGACGACAATTATTAAACAAATTTGTAATATATTTTAATAGATAATAGCAAAGAGTTAAATAGTATTTAAAATATACAACTAGATAACCATAAACGAGAAGAACTTTACAACGAAATGAACTCGTTTTCAATAGGATTCGACAATGGCACATCGTCTGTCTCGACAACAAGATCGACTACAGCTCATTTGAAGATGGAGTGCACTTGACCAATCCGATGGAATGATTATCAGTGATCGGATAGTTGGGTCACTAATTAAGTTTTTCTTTTTCTTTTTCCTTTTAAAAATCTTGGGCTTTGATCTTGTGTTTCATTGTTGGTTATCTATAATATGTCTTATAGCCCTTTCTTTAAAAGACACAGTCAAAACAAGAAGGCATTTTTTCCTCTCTATTTCTTGTTGTTGTTGAACTTGTTAGTAACTTAGTTGGCTATTTCTTGAATGCGTGGTGCTATGCAAGAGACGAGCATGATGTTGTCTGGTTTTGGCTAGAGAAAGGCAAGCCACATGAATGGCGTATTTTCTTTCAGTATTTCCTGGTAATGCAAATATCATGATTGATTCATACTGCATGTTTGATGTACTTTTGATCTTGACCTTGTGAATGAACTTAGATAGTTTGCCATGGACCTTGTGGATTGATCTACCTTCAGGTTCCCAAGATAGAAGTAGTGATGAATTTTATAACTTTTTACAGCTTGAAGTAATTGGTGTAGGAGGATTTTATGATGGGCATGGGGATGATCATTATCATTGAGGAGAGAATGAATGGAAGTATGGGCTCCTCGAAATAAGAGTTGGCCAGACAGCAATCACAGTCAAACTGTGTAGTTTCAGGTGACTTCTGGATAAGCCTTTTGATCTTTTTCCTTGCCAATGAGTTGGAATGGTGCTTTCTATTAGTTGTTTTTTTGTTCACTTCCATGTCCTAAGTGGCATCTATTTGAGCCAGGAATCTCTTGAGGCTCTGTATGTATCATCACATTAATGATGCGCACTGTGAGTTTCAATTCAATTTACTTTAATGATTTCATGGGTACCAGTAAGCAAGATTTTTTTGGCCCATACACATCTATTTTATTGGATCAGCAGTGAAGAAAATATCAGATTTGAGAAGATTATGTGTTGAAAAGGTATGTATATGATGAATAAACAATTATAACATGTTTGTTCAAATAACAAAGATTTCTAGAATTCATATTACCTTATCATCTCATGCAGAGACTGAACCCATGGATTGAAGTCGATGGTGGAGTTACGCCATCAAATGCCTATAAGATATATATCCATTGAAGGTTTATAGCACGACCACTCCGCCCAACTTGAACAGCAACCGTCGGCCTGGTTTCCAAACACACCGGGTCCTACAACAAATGAAGAGACCACCACCAGGCTATTGGCCAGATTAGAAGAAGCACAAGAACTGGAACACTAAACTTCTATTCCAAAAAAAAAAATTCTAACAGCCAAAGTAAAACGAACATAAAGGAAAGTAAAACAAAGAAAAGTACAAGAGAATGCTGGATGAAATATGGTCAGAGATATTCATCATTTCTATAGATCACTTTAGTGTACGTGCATCTCAATACTATGGTGCAGGGCATGCAACCCATGTGCTGTAGTGGAGAAGCAAGCCAGATGGCTTGCCATGAAAGGGCTGACTCGATTGAAAACTCTTCTCGCACCATTACACGAACCTCATATGGATTACAGCCCCACATCCATAACATAATTCTTGCCAACTTCCTTACATGAAGAATGCTAGATTACCCACAGGCATATGGACTGATTACAACTTAAAGTGGGTTAACCCACATGCGCTTAGACTGAATACAACTTAATGGGCAAACGCATAAATTTTAATCCAACTTCTTGATATGTAAACCTCTTCCCACTCGTTTGTATTGTTATTTGTATATAAGCTCAGTGCTCTTACTGTTTATAAGTAGACATCATGCCAATATTTATATCTTCCGACCCTTTCATGTGGTAATGGTCTTCAATATCTCTTTGAAACTGGAGTTGAGAGACAACCAGATGCATTAGGATTTTCATAGTGGGCCAGCGTTCCTATGAATTGCTAACTTTGTCCATTTTATCAAGTATGATTGTGTTATTCAAGGGACAAATTGAGGAAGATGACCAACACAATTGAAAAGATTAGCATATAAGTGCAGCAACAGTGTACTTAGTTTTGGATTCTTTCTATATTATGAATAACCCAATGCTTTCTAAAAGGTTAAAAATGCTAAGAAAATGGGTTGAGTTCATGCTATACCAAGGTTGGGAACGGCAAAAATTGGCTATCATGATAATGCCAATGTTTTATTTCAGTGCAGTTAAAAATGATTAGGTATCAACATCTCAAAATCTCAGTCGAATTTCTATGAATGGCAGGTCATTAAGACTGGAGCCAATGCTCTGGTTGTTGGTTCTGCAGTCTTTGGAGCCAAAGATTATTCAGAAGGCATAGACTTTTTACCAAATTTATTGTTTTGTTGTGCCTTTTAGATGAGCCATTTCTACAAATATGTATAATAAAATGTACTTATTATTTTTCGATTGCATTGTCTCCTTGCATGTTTTCACCTGATGATTTTCTGGCCTTACAGCGTTGAAAGGCATAAAGACTAGCAAAAGGCCAGTAACAGTTCCAGCTTGAAAATTCCTTGTAAAATAATCAGTGTGCAAAATTTTACCATCCCAATTCTGCTTTAGACTTTAGAGTAATATTCGTAAGAAAATTTTTTACCAAATTATCATGGTATTTGTTGCTTGCACTGATGAGCAGGAACATTTATTTGTATTTATTATTGTTTAATATAGAGGGAATTTGTCAAATAATCTTCTTGTTTTTAACAAATTATCATGGTATTTGTTGCTCAAGGTCATGTACATCTTGGAAAAGGAATGTATATGTATTGTTAGTTCAATAAAATGATTTTTGTTTATCAATTCAAAAAAATTTTGATTGGTGTAAATAAAAAAAGTTAAATAAAATTAATATCAAATAAATTATTTTTTTCACAAAATAAATAAAAGCGTGACAAAAGCCTTAACAAAAAAATTGTCAAAAACTGTGCTGAATACCAACAAAAAAATGTTGTGTCAAAAAACCGTGCTAAATACTGAACCAATAAAACCGTGCCAAATATGGAACCAAAGTCCGTGCCAAAAATCAATGGTAATATTTGGTAGAATAGTAAAATAACAGTGCTCAAAACAGTGACAAAATTTGGCACGGTATAAAAAGACGGTGCCAAAATTTATTTGTGACCATTCTATAACATAGTTAATTTTCGGTGCCAAATACGGTGCCAAAATTAATTTGGCACGGTTTTTAAACTCATTTCTATGCCGATATTACCATGCCGATTTAGGATGTTTCTTGAAGTGACAGTTAGTACCAAGAATAGATGCAACAACCTGAACCACTCAAACTAATATCAACAACCAGCTAGTAGATAAGCTTACAGATATACACAAATACTTTAACATGTCAATGAAAAACCCATACAAATTAAATCATCAACTTATATGCAAACCAATAATAGATTATCTTCTTCTTGTATAAAGCATGTTTACTGGAGCTTCTCTGAAATCCCTGAAGCTGCAAATAAGCATCTATTCTACTATACCAAGCTCTAGGAGCCTGCTTCAAACCTTCGAGAGCTTTATGTAACATGTACACCAAATGCTCCTTTCCTGGAATTTCAAAACCCTTGGGTTGTTCTACATACACCTTTTCATTGATGTCTCTATTTAAAAAGGCTAATTTAACATCCAAATGAAAAACATGCCAATCTTTTTGAGCAGCTAAGGCCAATAACAACCAAACTATATCCATTCTTGCAACTGGTGAGAAAATTTCTTCATAATCCACACCATATTCTTGTGTATAACCCTTGGCAACTAATTGTGCCTTGTATTTCTGAACTTCTCCATTGGGTTAATATTTTGTTTTAAAAACCCATTTCACCCCTATCTTTGTCTTTTTAGGTGGCAGCACACTTAATTCCCAAGTACCATTTCTTTGAATTGCATTAAACTCTTCCTTCATTGCATCCTTCCGTACTTGAAATTGTTGAGCTTCTTCATATGATGTTGGATCAGTCACATTCAATGCATAAGAACAACTTTCAAATACGTCTCTAAGAGAGCTCTCACTTTTATTGGTGTAGTCTCACTTGAAGGAATGATAATGTTGTCTTGGGAATATAATAATTCTACTACAGTGTATTGATAAGTGTCTAAATGTAGGTGTTTTCATATATGTATCGTATGCACTTTGCATGTATTTTGTGAGGTTTGATGCCCGTTTCCCGCTTAATCGTCTATTATTTGCTTTGTAGGGCATATGGAAGCCATGGAGAACAAGAAGATATCATTTTGGCAAAAAGAGAAGAAAACAGGAATTTCATACTACCCCCATACTGCCCAGTATGGGGGCCGTATGCACTGTAGCAGTGGACTGATTTGGTGTTCTGTCCAGATTTCCATACTACCCAGTATACGGGGCCGTATGGAGGCCGTATGCACCCTGTATAGAATGCGAATCTAGGGTTTCTGAGTACTATACGACCCCCATACGACCCCTATACGGCCCGTATGCCTCGGGGGGGTATATATACTCACTTTTAGGGCTGATTAAAGCACTTTTTGCTGGCCGACTTTTGGGAGATCATTTGGGAGATCTTGGGCGACCTTGGGGAGGAGAAGAAGGGCAAGAAAGCTAGAAGATCATTCAAGCCTAAGGTCCAAGGCTCTCAAGGCAAGAAGGCAACATCATTCAAAGGGGAGATCGATCACGACTTGAAGGAAGGAGAACCGCGGCTAGAGGAAGCGTCATTCGGCATTCCTTTGGCGGGGGAAGCGTCATTTGGCATATTCTCGCCTCATCCTTCACCATTTCATCTAGGGAGTGTCATACTATGTCTTTGTTTCATGTTTTGCTTGATTGTATGCTTTGTTATGAGATGATGACACACTAGAACCCCAAGGCCACCGGGTGTTGGTGAACCTTGGGGGGTTTTATCATGTATTTTGGATGATTACTTGTTAATTCTATGCTTGGGTATGTTTGAGATCTAATCCATTGTTTTCATGCTAAGTGTTACACCAAGGAGAAATCCGTAGCTCTTTTATGAATGTTGCATGTAGATGTGACTTGCTCGCATGTATTAGGTCATGAATGGATTAGAAGGGGATACTTGTATCATCACGCCGAGAAATCGGGTGTTTGGTAGCCCTCCATGTAGGTTTAATCCGAAGAAGAGTAGGTTTATTCCTAAGCGAGATTTCCTTGTACTTAATGCAATCGTAGGAATGTAGATTTGGAAGAAATTCCTATCTATGTTCGTATGGGATTAGGGTTCAATCGCCGAGAAATTGGGGTTGTTCTAATCTTGGAATCTCATGGTCCAATTTACCCTTGCATCTTTAAATCATCATCCATGTTGCATGATAACCCCTCAAGGGGATCCACATCCATAGGCCTTTGCACTTCATTGATTCTCTTGCTTGCTTATTGCTTGTTCTTTCTAATTTGCTAGCAAATCTTGTGTTTAGTTTTATTTGTATTTAGTAGAGTAAATCCATCACTTAAGATCTTAGGCTAGATAATAGCTCGAGAAGGAGTAATAGGAGATCCTTAGCCCCGTGGAATACGATCCTCGTGTCTTTGCACGAGGTATTACTTGGCGATCCCGTACACTTGCGGGGAAGCGATCAAGTTTTTGGCGCTGTTGCCGGGGACCATTAAGGAATTCTAGGAAACTTTTAGATTATTACTCTAGCCATTTCATTCTTTACTCATTTGTTGTTTTTCTTTTCCCTTAATCTTAACTTTCTATCAATTTTTCTTGGTTGTGCAAGGTACTGTGCATGACACGTTCGAATCCATCGACCTTGATTACACCATACATGGCTAATCCGAACATCAAGTTGGACGACTACGTATATAGATTTGACGGCTGGATTAATGGGCAAACCCAACTTCATGTTTCACAATTTCTGAATGATTGTCTAGACGCACTTTTTACTATCGGGGGACCCTAGTATAGCTTATGATGGAAGTGACTGGCACACAGTGTTTAAGACCTTTTTGGAAAGTGGTGCCCCATCAGTGAGCGAAGGAAACATGTCACTAGCCGAACTGTTTATGTTGACTACCGAGGGTCAGAGATCCACTGCCATGAATCCCACTCGGAGGATTGTCATCGAAATGGGCCGGATGCTAGCATTGGTACAGGGAATCCGATGTGGAGCCTCATTATTTCTGAGCATGAAAGTCCCGGATGTGGTACTAGATGTTGTGAGTTTGGTGTCCATGGTATCGAAAACAACTCGATGATATTGCGAGGGGCCGAGCAGGGTGATGGGCTTTGGAACAGAGGGTTACTACCATCAACCGAGGAAGCACCCGACTTGGAGTTAAAAATCACTACCGGACCATCTTGAATATGCTTTTTTTGGGAGAAAAATACGCGAGCTTCCAATCATCATCTCTGCAAACCTATCAACCGAAAGCGTAAGAATAGATTGGTGGATATGCTAAAAGCGGCACAAGAGCGCGATTGCTTGGAAGATTGCGGATATAAAAAGGATTAAATCCGTCGGTTTGCACTCACAAAATTCTAATGACGGATGAACACAAGCCCAGAGCCTTGCCCCAAAGAAGACTAAACCCAAACATGAAGGAAGTGGTTCGGGCAGAGATCATCAAGCTACTCGATGCGAGGCATTATCTACCCGATATCGAGACGGTGAGTGGGTAAGCCCCGTCCGGTGGTCCCAAAGAAGGGGGGATGATCGTGATCACCAATGAAAAATGAGTTGATTCCAACTCGCATCAACTACCGGGTGGAGAGTATGTATCGACTATAGAAAACTAAATGACGCCACCCGAAAAGATCATTTTCCCCTACCATTCATTGACCAGATGCTAGAGCGATTAGCTGGACATTCTTACTATTGCTTTTTGGATGGGTTCTCAGGTTATTTCCAAATCCCTATCGCCCCCGAAGATCAGGAAAAGACCACCTTCACTTGTCCCTATGGCACCTTTGCTTATCGCCGCATGCCTTTCGGGTTATGCAACGCCCCGGCTACCTTTCAGAGGTGCATGACGGCCATTTTCGAGGATATGGTGGAAGAGTTTATGGAGGTATTCATGGATGATTTCTCCGTCTTCGGTGATTCATTTGATGTTTGCCTCAAGAACCTTGAGTTGGTCCTTATTCGATGTGAAGAGACTAATCTGGTGCTAAGTTGGGAGAAATGCCATTTTATGGTCCAAGAAGGGATAGTTTTGGGTCACAAAATCTCTAAAGATGGAATTGAGGTCGACAGGGCAAAAATCTCTACCATTGAAAAGCTACCACCTCCAAATTCTGTGAAGGCCATAAGAAGTTTTTTGGGACATGCCGGATTTTATAGACGATTCATAAAGGATTTTTCAAAAATTGCTAGGCCCCTAACAAGGTTACTGGAAAAAGATGTCCCATTCGAGTTCAATAACGATTGCATGGCGTCCCTTCACGGTGCTCAAGGAGAAGCTAATCAAGCACCCATCATGGTCGCTCCCGATTGGGATTCCCCATTCGAATTGATGTGTGATGCGAGTGATTTTTGCGAGTTGGGGCTGTGCTTGGTCAGCGGAGATACAAACATTTCCACCCCATCTACTACGCAAGCAAGACTCTAACGGGTGCCCAACTGAATTACACTACCACCGAAAAGGAACTACTTGCCGTGGTCTTTGCCTTTGATAAATTCCGGTCATATTTGGTTCTTTCTAAGGTTGAGGTACCTACTTAGCAAATCAGATGCAAAACCTCGTTTGATAAGGTGGGTTTTGTTGCTCCAAGAATTTGACCTTGAGATTAAGGATAAGCGGGGAGCGGAGAATCTCAGTGCCGATCATCTATCCCGTTAGAAGCCCCCAGCCCGAAGCTGTAAGAGAAAAGGACATTAATGACTCATTCCACGAGGAACATCTCGTATAATATTCATGCGAGTTGAAGAAAAGGAACCACCTCGGTTTTGCCGATTTTGCTAATTACTTGGTTGGTGGGGTCATCCCGAAAATGGTTTACATATCAACGAGAGGAAGAAATTCTTTTCTGATCTTAAACACTATATTTGGGAAGATCCATACTTATTTAGAGTGTGCTCCGATCAGGTTGCTCAAAGATGCGTCTCTAGAGCGGAGGGTCTAAGTATTTTTGAAGCATTGCCACTCGGGGACCAACAGTGGCCATTATGATGCAAATAGAACAACCAAAAAGATTCTTGATGCGAGGCTTCTATTGGCCATCAATATTTCAAGACACACAAAAATTCATTCAATCACATGACGAGATGTCGGAGGGATCGGCAACATATCTCGCCGGGATGAGATGCCCCAAAATTGGAACCAAGCACAGTGAAGTTTTTTTGATGTGTGGGGGATTGATTTTATGGGACCCTTTCCAAGCTCCCAAGGATACAAGTTTATCCTCGTGGCGTTGATTATGTGTCTAAGTGGGTGGAGGCCCGGGCTTTGCAAACAAATGAGCGTGAGGGTGGTCGTAAAATTCTTAAAGAAATTATTTTTCCGAGTTCGAGCACTGCTGCAATCAGTAGTGATGAGGCACTCATTTACGTAATGCCCGGGCTTTGCCAAAAATTACAGGCGTTACGGAGTATCCCGAGAATGGCAACACCTTACCATCCACAAACCAGCAGGGCAAGTTGAGGTGTCCAATAGGGACTTAAAGCGAATCCTAGAGAAAAACGCGTGTCTCAAAACCCGAAGAGATTGGGCGGAACATCTAGATGACGCCCTCGGGCCCTACTGAGCAGACTTACAAGACTCCTATTGGAATCACTCCATATCGTGCGGTCTATGGAAAAGCGTGCCATTTACACG
Source organism: Dioscorea cayenensis subsp. rotundata (assembly GCF_009730915.1). Classification (NCBI taxonomy): domain Eukaryota; kingdom Viridiplantae; phylum Streptophyta; class Magnoliopsida; order Dioscoreales; family Dioscoreaceae; genus Dioscorea; species Dioscorea cayenensis. The sequence goes on from NC_052482.1 coordinate 10,991,987, forward strand.
TTGAGCTTGAGCATAAGGCTTATTGGGCGATAAAGTTTCTAAATCTTGATTCTTCTCTCGCAGGTTGCAAGAGAAAACTCCAACTAAATGAACTTGACGAGTGGCGCTCCACGGCATATGAAAGTTCGAGACTCTATAAAGAGAGAGTAAAAGAGTACCACGACAGACGCATCAAGCACCCTAAGCAATTTCACGTGGGCGATCAAGTTCTACTTTTCAACTCAAGGTTGAAACTATTTCCTGGGAAGCTTAGATCACGTTGGTCAGGCCCGTACACAGTCACTCAAGTCTTTCCCCATGGAGCGGTCGAGGTAACTCACCCGGAAAATGGCACTTTTAAAGTCAATGGGCAACGGTTGAAACTTTACTTCCAAAGCAACACTACAAGGGAAATCGGGGGTGGCTTCAAATTGTTTGAACCCCCATGAGGTAAGGAACAAGGTACGTCAGGCTCGTGACGTTAAACAAGCGCTTCTTGGGAGGCAACCCAAGTGTTCTGTGGTGTTTGCTAGCATTTTTCGTATTTTAGTTCCTAGTTCATTTCAAATTTTCGTATTTCTTAGTCTTGTTTTACTTTTGAATAAGTTCATGCTCACACACTTGGCACATTGTTCTCATCGTTTAAATTGTGGTATGTTTGTGCAACTTCTTGAGAAACTCATATTTAGGTGTTAATTCATGCACTAGATCGTCATTTTATTCAATTCACTCATTTTTGGAGGAGTCTTTGAGCTTGCTATATCATTTTTTCATCATTTGGGGGCAGATTTTCGAAGTTTTAATTGATTCTAATGGGTATACGACCTTACTAGACCGTATGGAGGTCGTCTGAGATGAACACAGAGCAATTCCGAGGCTCTGTGCCATCTCAGACGGCCCCCATACGGCCCCCCATACTGGGCCGTCTGGGATGCCATCCAGAATGCCCGAGAAGCCTTCTCAGGCCATACGGCCCCCATACGGGCCGTATGGGGGCCGTATGGCCCGGTTCTTGCCCATTTAACCCTCATCTCTCTTCTCTCTCTTCTCCTTCTTCCATTCTCTTCTTTTCTCTCTTTCTCCACCGATTTTCTCTCTTCTTTCTCACTCATTTCTTGGCCAAATCTCCTCATTTTTCTTCCTAAATCTTCTCCTCATCCATTTGAGACGTCGATCTAGTAGTTTTCCTCGAGTTTAAAGCTTGTTTTCTCAAGATTACGTCGGTATGCTTTTTCTATGCCCTAGTTTTATCTCATTAATTTCTTGGGCATTCTTGGAGCTTTTATGTGGAGTTTATTTAGCATTTTGCTTGGTTTGGATGGTGTGATTGTTATGGATGAAGTCTCCCTTGAATTTATGTAAAAAAATTTTTTTCGATTTTCATGTTTTTGGGGAGGTTCTGTCAAAATGAACAGTAACCATACGGCCCCCATACGGCCGTATGGACACTATACATCATAATTTTCATTGTTTCTTCATCTCTTACACTACATTTTGAATCATATTGGATTCCTCTATGCTTGATTGAGTTTTTCATGGTTTGTAGGAATTTTGGGGATGAAGAAATTAACAAGAAACCATGGAGTGATATTTACACCACACGGGGTGACCACATGGAACAAGATGTTATTTTGTTATGAGATACTTAATTCTAAAGACAAGGATGAGCATGGACACCTAGCATTTACTTTAGTTTGCTTTGTTTTGTATTTTTGTTGTATTTTGTTGAGTTGGCATGGTTCTACCCTACCGACTTGTGTTGTCGAACTCTATGTTATTTTCATCTTTGTGTTTTGTTGACTACTCCCTAGTTTTTCCCTTGTGCTTATATTTTTTAAAATCTTTATGGAATGATGATGCCCCCTTTTTGCCTCGCAGGGCATTGAGGGAATTTGGTGAGCTTTCCTAGTTTTAATGGAGGTCGGACAAGACGTGTATTGCTCACCACACCTTTTGTCTAGTCCCACCTCACGACGAACACAAGATAAACCGGGGAAGTTTTGTTTTTCACCCTCCTCTATTATTATTTGCATTGGCCCTTCTTACATGTTTTTCATGATTAGTGTACATTGAGGGCAATGTACAACACTAAGTGTGGGGATGGGTGCATTTCATGTTTTAGGAACATTGTTTACATGCTAGTGTTACCAATGATGGCTTTATTCATTCTTGTAAGATTCTTTTAGCTTGGACTAATGATGGATGTGAGTTACTTGTTTTTATGCTTTATTGAATCCTGTTTCACCCCATAGTATTGTCTTGTGCACTGAATTTTTTGTCGATGCCCTGGGAATAGCCAATGTGACTACTCTAACTCTCTTGTATGCTTAACACACTACTTTGAGTACTTGGCCTTAGAACACTAAGTTCTATCCTTCAATGTTTTCTTAAGAACTTCTAAGTCTTGTTGAGCTAATCCGAGTTTTTGTGGCATGTAGTGTACTCACGAAGATGTGATCTAGGGTGAGAGTGAAAGTGACAGAAAAAGAGAGAGTCTATGTCGAGTATTCCTCTGTTAATGAAGCATGAATGCGTCTATGTAGACTGTAATCGAGTAGTTGGGTGGCTCTTGTGCCCTAACCGAGCATGTGCATCCTCTAGAAAGATTTTTAAAAATGATTTTTGATGCAGTCTACGTTAGTTGGACTCGATGTTGAATATTGAGTTGAAAATAAAAACCCTAGTAATCTTTTTGAGTACCTACCAAAGGTTTTGAAAAGAAAAAGAATTTAGTTTCAAGCTATAGAATTAGAAGGATCTTACTTGGCCATTGAAGTAGCACTTAGTAGTTTAAGACTTAGTATTCTTTGTATGTGGAGTGATTAGCATCTAGAGCTGTACTGATTGAAGTCCTTGAGCTAGACCAGATCAGGGCAAATGAGATAAAGGATTCACTTACACGCACATACATATTATGGGTGAGACAGGATATTTTTATTATGCTTAATGACTATAACTCAACATCTATGTTTCATTATCCTTTGCTTTTGGAATCTTATATTTGCTTGAGCCAGAGGTATTGCATTTAGCCACTTCTTAGTCTCTTTGTTTTTCATGAGTTGTTTGCTTGGGGACAAGCAACGCTTAAGTGTGGGGATGTTTGATAAGTGTCTAAATGTAGGTGTTTTGATATATGTATCGTATGCACTTTACATGTATTTTGTGAGGTTTGATGCCCGTTTCGCGCTTAATCGTCTATTATTTGCTTTGTAGGGCATATGGAAGCCATGGAGAACAAGAAGATATCATTTTGGCAAAAAGAGAAGAAAACAGGAATTTCATACTACCCCCATATTGCCCAGTATGGGGGCCGTATGCACTGTAGCAGCGGACTGATTTGGTGTTCTGTCCAGATTTCCATACTACCCAGTATACGGGGCCGTATGGAGGCCGTATGCACCCCGTATAGAACGCGAATCTAGGGTTTCTGAGTGCTATACGACCCCCATACGACCCCTATACGGCCCGTATGCCTCGGGGGTATATATACTCACTTTTAGGGGTTTGATTAAAAGCACTTTTTGCTTGGCCGACTTTTGGGAGATCATTTGGGAGATCTTGGGCGACCTTGGGGAGGAGAAGAAGGGCAAGAAAGCTAGAAGATCATTCAAGCCTAAGGTCCAAGGCTCTCAAGGCAAGAAGGCAACATCATTCAAAGGGGAGATCGATCACGACTTGAAGGAAGGAGAACCGCGGCTAGAGGAAGCGTCATTCGGCATTCCTTTGGCGGGGGAAGCGTCATTTGGCATATTCTCGCCTCATCCTTCACCATTTCATCTAGGGAGTGTCATACTATGTCTTTGTTTCATGTTTTGCTTGATTGTATGCTTTGTTATGAGATGATGACACACTAGAACCCCAAGGCCACCGGGTGTTGGTGAACCTTGGGGGGTTTTATCATGTATTTTGGATGATTACTTGTTAATTCTATGCTTGGGTATGTTTGAGATCTAATCCATTGTTTTCATGCTAAGTGTTACACCAAGGAGAAATCCGTAGCTCTTTTTATGAATGTTGCATGTAGATGTGACTTGCTCGCATGTATTAGGTCATGAATGGATTAGAAGGGGATACTTGTATCATCACGCAGAAATCGGGTGTTTGGTAGCCCTCCATGTAGGTTTAATCCGAAGAAGAGTAGGTTTATTCCTAAGCGAGATTTCCTTGTACTTAATGCAATCGTAGGAATGTAGATTTGGAAGAAATTCCTATCTATGTTCGTATGGGATTAGGGTTCAATCACCGAGAAATTGGGGTTGTTCTAATCTTGGAATCTCATGGTCCAATTTACACTTGCATCTTTAAATCATCATCCATGTTGCATGATAACCCCTCAAGGGGATCCACATCCATAGGCCTTTGCACTTCATTTATTCTCTTGCTTGCTTATTGCTTGTTCTTTCTAATTTGCTAGCAAATCTTGTGTTTAGTTTTATTTGTATTTAGTAGAGTAAATCCATCACTTAAGATCTTAGGCTAGATAATAGCTCGAGAAGGAGTAATAGGAGATCCTTAGCCCCGTGGAATACGATCCTCGTGTCTTTGCACGAGGTATTACTTGGCGATCCCGTACACTTGCGGGGAAGTGATCATGTATTCATTTGGAGCTGAATCTTCTAAAGTATTATCATTTGCAGTTTCACCATTTGATTCAGCAACAGAGGTAGTAGGGCTTGAAATCACACCATGTAGAACAATCTTAGTAACTATTGGAGTATCAAAATTCCAATTCTAGCTTTTGTCTTCAGAGTAAACCACATCCCTGCCAACAATTACTTTTCCACCAATTGGATCAAATAGCCTTAGACTTAAGAAAGTAGCCAATAAAGATACAAGTTAAGTCGCTACTGTCAAGTTTCTCCACATTTTGAGATAGAACATGAGTATAAGCTATAAAACCAAAGATTTTAACATGACTCATCTTTGGTTTAACTCCAAACCAAGCTTCATGGGGTGTTTTATCTGGTACTAGAGGAGTGGGGGAGATATTAGAAAGATATGTTGCTGCAGCTATAGCTTCTGCCGAGAAAGATATTGGCAGTTGTCTGAATTTCAGCATGCTCCTTACTTTCTCAACAAGTGTTCTATTTTTCCTCTCAACTACACCATTTTGCTGAGGGGAATATGATGTGCTTAACTCATGTTTAATACCAAGCTTCTCACACAACACCTTAAAATTCCTTGATAAAAATTCTCCATCTTTGTTTGTCCTAAGAATCTTCAACTTTTGATTTGTCTGCCTTTCAACTAAAGCTAGAAATTTTCAAAAATAGTCAAACACTTCAAATTTGTTTTTGATGAAATAAGTCTAGCTCATCCTGCTGAAATCATCAACAAACAATAAAAAATATCTTCTTCCTCCAAGATATTCAACATGCATAGGACCACACAGGTCAGCATGCACTAGATGAAGCCTTTCTTTAGCTCTCCAAGATCTCCCATGTGGAAATGATGTCCTGGCTAATTTCCCATAATTACAGGCTTCACAACCATTAAATTGTTTTATATTTGGCAGACCAATCACCATGCCATTTTGCTTTAAATCTTGTAAACACTGAAAATTTAAATACCCAAACCTACTATGCCATAATATACAATCTTCTTCAGCATTTGCAGCTATATTAGCATTTCCTGTTTGAGAGAACTCCAAGGGAAACAAATTATTTTTGTTTCACTACACTGCCATCAGCTGAACTCCTGTCTTGGCATCTCTAATGCTATAAGCATCCTTGTCAAATGTTAAAGTATATCCATTAGCCATTAACTAACCCACACTCAGCAAATTATGAGCCAAGCTGGGAACCAATTGAACATTATGAATTAATTTTGTTTCCCCATTCTGAGTTGTAATAGCAACAAACCCCTTACTAGTAACCTCATGCTCCTTGTCATCACCCAAGTGAACTTTGTGACATTATGTCTCATCCAAAATAAGAAAAAGCTCCTTCATCCCAAACATATAACTTGAGTTGCCACTATCTAGAAGCTAAATTGAAGATTGTTGTGCTTGTTCTCTAGCATGAACTATAAAAAGGCTACCACTATCACTACCAGACTCTTTTTCAACTCTAGAACTTGATGCTTTATCATTGGTCTTGTCTCTAAACCAGCGGTTTGACTTCACATGGCCATATCTTTTACAAATATAGCATTGTACATTACTTCTTCTTGGTCTCTGATCACCACTTTGAAACTTCTGCTTATTTTAAAATTTTTGATCATCTTTTTCTGAACTCTATCGAACAAATCCTTTGCCTCTACTATTACTTCTTCCTCTCCCTCTTGAATTATCTCTACCTCTACCAGGTGAATTGGAAGCCTATACATCAAATTCCCTCTCACAAGAGGATTCTCCTTTCACAAAGTAAGCTCTTTCTTCTGGTTTGTCGCTGAATCTTTTTAATCTGGCTTCATGAGCTTGTAAGGAGCCACTTAATTCATCCAAAGTAAGCATTTAAACGTCTCTAGCTTCTTTAATGGGCATTACCACATGATCAAATCTTGGTGCCAAGCTTGTCATAACCTTTACCACAACTTCTTCTTCAGAAAGTTTGTACCCCAAACCTTTAATTTGATTAACACTGATGAACACTCTTGAAATATACTCTTGTATACTCTCATGATCCGTCATCTGTAAGACTTCAAAACTTTGCCTCAAGTTTTGTCTTCTCTCTGCAATAATTCTATCAAAGATTGCTTCATCAACTGATTGTTGGATCAAATAGAGAGCTTTAGCATCGTCTTTCTAACTCTCCATCTACTGAGTTTCAAAACTAGTTGTTTGAATTCCTCCTTCAATTATTTTCCAGAGATTTTAAGACTGAAATAGGGTCTTCATCTTCACACTCCATCTATCATAACTTTCTTCTTTGAACAAAGGCAAAGCTGGCTATGTGAGATTTAGAGCACAACTTGAAGACATTTCCTTCGACTAGCAACTCAAGAGAAACCCTCTACAGGATCTAATACCACTTTTACCAAGTTAAAAGCAAGAGGAAGAAGATGAACAATAATAGAAAACTGGAAGCTTCAAGAGAATAACTTAGAACAATCTTTTATCAATGGTTCTTTCAGTCATTCATACATAATAAGATAACATAGCTGTAATAATACTCACTCATAAGTCATAACTACTGTAACATCCCATGGGTTAATTTTTAGATAATGGTTTTATTTTATTTTGGTAACCAGACTTCAATTTGCATCAAAATGGTCATTCATTTTCAATTTTATTTTATCAGGCAGTCACCCGATTGATTTAAAAACTGAATAATTTATGTGGCAGCTGGAAACTCTAGGGTAAAAATCCTAAGATGGTACCAAGCTATGGCCAAATATCAAAATGGATACCACACTTAAATTCGTATCTTTTTGGATACCACACTTTAATTCATTTCGACAGGAGGGTGCCTATCCACTTAAGATGAGGAATTGATGATGTGGCTACCGGAATGGCCACGTGGCATGTATTTTGATAGCTCATTTGCTAGTGTGGAAGCGCTAGCGAGGATGTTGTAAGCCGCTTTGTGTCACGACAGCCTAATTTTTGCCAACTCAACATCCTGCCTTCTTTTCTCCCTCTTCTTCTTCACTTGCCCTCTCTTCACACTCCCCATCTCCTTCCTCTCCTCCTCCTCCTCCTCCTTCTTTTCTTCTTCTTCTTCTTCTTCTTCTTCTTCTTCTTCTTCTTTGTTGCTTAGACCATAAGAAATGGTCAAAGCTCACCCATAAGAAATGGTCAAGATTACTTGTTAGTAAGGCAATTGTGATTACCATCTTGAATCTTGGTGCAAGATTTTGTTTTTAGCTTTAGAATAGATAATTGTCAAAAGCCTGAGATTACTTGTTCCCAGTAATAAGCTATTATTCATTATAGTTTTAGGTTTATAAGCACTCCAAGCATGTGTAAACAAATTAACTGGTGTCTATAGTCTTGAATTGTACTTTGAGCCTTCATATGGCAAATAAACAAAAATCTAGAGAATCAAACCTAGAGATTATTTTCTCCTACTTAGTCTTTCTCCTGGGTGTGCAGATGATAAAACTAGTGTTCCTTTTAATTTTTTCTTGTCATTTTCTCTCCGAAGTCCAAATCATAAATTTGTTGTGTCGGGTAAATATCTTCATGGGTCACCAAGTATTGCCAAATATCAAAATTGGTATTGACCTTCAATTCATTTTTTCTATTTGGATACCATACTTTGATTGCGTTTCAAAGAGAGGGTACCCGCCCATTTCCAATGAGGAATTGATGATGTGGCCATCGGAATGATTACGTGGATTATATTTTGACAGTTGATTTGATAATTTCGAGAGGCCGACAAGGATTAAATAAGCCACATCATCAAAGAAAACCGGTTTTAATCCACGTTAGCCCTTTTTTTTCTCTACCTAAGCATCCTGCCTTCCCTCTCTTCTCCCGCTTCACTTCCCGATCTTCTTATTCTTCCTCTTCCTTTTCTTCTTCTTCGTCTTCTTCACTCAAACCTGAACACACAGTTGTGGCGAGGTCATCTTCTAGAGGACATCTCTTTTGCTCAAGCTTAAACAAGAATTTTGATGCCTAGTTAATACACTAATCCTATATAAGTTTTTGTAGTTGTCATGCTTGCAGTTGTAGTGTTCTATTGTAGAATATTGTAATAAAGGTTTTATTTTTAATAAAGATTGATTTTGATGAACTCAATGATGAATTTGTAAGGAAACATATCAATATTTATCATGTTATGTTTTTAACAAGGAAGACAAGAAAAAAAAATTTGCTAGCATAAAGGTTCACATAATACATTAATCTTGTACAAGCTTTGTACATAATAAATTAAGTATGTACAAGCACAAAATTTGTTAGACAATAAAGAAGTCAATGTTTATAAAGTATATAAGCTTTACACAAAATGCATTAACTGCGTACAATGACAAAAATTGAAATAAAAAAAGAAATGAGATAAAGTGTTTGAAACATTGCAATGCAGTTTTGGCAATTGAATAGGACAAGCTTTTCACATAATACATCAATTCTGTACAATCAAAAAATTTGCTGATCATAAAGAACTCAATGAGCATAAACCATACAAGCTTTTCACATAATGCATTATTTATGTACATTCACAAATTTTGTACTAAAATTACTAAAAGTAGAAACCAGAAAAAGTGTTTGAAACACTGTAAAATTTATGGCACTATGATAGTTGATGACATTCACAAAATTTGGCAACATAAACTTGCCCAAACTTGATTATGTTTAATTAGGTTTGAGCAAAGAAGAAGAAGAAGAAGAAGAAGAAGAAGAAGAAGAAGAAGAAGAAGAAGAAGACCGGGGGGGTGAAGCAGAAGAAGAAAGGGCAGGGCAGGATGCTTAGGTGGAAAAAAAGGGCTGACGTGGATTAAAACCGGTTTCTTTGATGATGTGGCTTATTTAATCCTCGTTGGCATCTCCAAATAATCAAATGAGCTGTCAAAACATAATCCACATGGTCATTCAAGCGGCCTCATCATTCCTTATTGGAAATGGGCGGGTACCCTACCATTGAAACAGAATCAAAGTATGATATCCAAAAAGAAACAAATTGAAGGTTAGCATCCATTTTGATATTTAGCCATAGTTTGGTGACCCATGAAGATATTTAACCATTCTTTGCTTGTTCTTGGGCTGCAGTTTTGGTTCTTAAAAATCAATATTACCACTAAAACAATTTCAAATTTCTATACCTTCCATACTTTTTGGAAAGCCTGAATGTGTGCTTCTTTTTTAACATATGCTTACTGATGTTGTTTGCTTATATGCATTTTTGTTTTGTTTTATTTTCCTTTGAATGTCACTTTATTCTTATTAAGTTGTCATGATTTGCACATTTACACATATCATGAGTTCTGTTTCTCTCCTTGTTGATAAGTTACGAGTATACATTCACCCATTCTTGTCTTATTTTCATGAACATAATAGTTTATAAGTGTTTGGAAATTACTTATGGGGTGAGCATTGATCATTTCTTATGGTCTGAGAAGTTTTTGACCCACCTGTGGTCTGTAAAAGTAATTGGGACACAGCTCCTGACACTTGGTATAAATGGGCGGGTACCCTACTGTTGAAACCCAATCAAAGTATGATATCCAAAAAGAAACAAATTGAAGGTTAGCATCCATTTTGATTTTTAGCCATAGTTTGGTGACCCATGAAGGTATTTCCCCTTTCTTTGCTTGTTCTTGGGCTGCACTTTTGGTTCTTAAAAATCATTATTACCGCTAAAACAATTTCAAATTTCAATACCTTCCACACATTTTGGAAAGTCTGAATGTGTGCCTCTGTTTTAACATATTCTTACTGATGTTGTTTGCTTATATGCATTTTTGTTTTGTTTTCCCCTTTGAATGTCACTTTATTCTTATTAAGTTGTCATGATTTGCACATTTACACATATCATGAGTTGTGTTTCTCTCCTTGTTGATAAGTTACGAGTATATATTCACCCATTCTTGTCTTATTTTCATGAACATAATAATTTATAAGTGTTTGGAAGTTACTTATGGGGTGAGCTTTGATCATTTCTTATGGTCTGAGAAGCTGTTAACCCACCTGTGGTTTGTAGAAGTAATTGGGACACAGCTCCTGACACTTGGTATAAAAGGCATCAATTGAGTGTTTTCAGGGCAAAAAAGACAAAGGGGTAGAAGGGTGATGGCTGGAGAAGAAAGAAAGGAAGTTCTAAAGACTCAAAAACGGAAGAAAAGGAGAAGAAGGCTAGAAATCTGAAGATCAAGCCTTTGTGGGCAACATAGGGGGTTTTCCAAGTCTTCTTGTGCTGTGTTCTTGTGCTATTTTTTTAGGAAAAATATCTAAAATATTAAATATTTCTGAACATGGTATTAACTTAAAATCACAATTTTTACTAAAATTTTGATTAATAAATAATTAATTTAAAGTTTTGCGAAATTGATAAGAAACTTTTTACTCCAATGTAATTTACACAAAAGAAGTTAATTATATATAAATTTTGTATCCATTTCCATGTTAAGAATAAATTTTAAAAGATTAAATCATGATAAAACATTCATTATTAGTTGATGTTAACCATTGTCTCATTGAAGAAAAGCCATTGATATTTTTAAAAAATTTTAAAATCTATCATTTCCATATTTAACTATTTTTTTTATAGAAAATAAATTTTTTATATAGTAATCCCTTTAATTCCCCCCACCGCCCTCGGGTCACATTATATTTTTTAATTAAATGTATCAAGTAGTGTCCGGTTTTCTAAAACATGTCCAACAACATTCACTAATGAGTATTTAACAGAATAAATTAGTAACTTTAAAAGTTTTTCATTATTGTGATCTATTTGAAATTATATTAAATATTTTTTTATTATATTTTAGTATTTGACAAAAAATCACTAAATATAAAAGTTTTTAATATTGAAATTTATTTTAAATTATCGATAATGTGGTCAACAAGGTTAGCATTGTTATAAATTTTAACACCACTACTTTAACCAACCTAGCTATATGTAATTGTTTGATATTGTTTGATTACTAAAAGATATAAATAATCCATAAACCTTAAGTTCTTCTCATTTAGTTCCTCATCGACTATTTTATGAAGAACAATACAATAACAGCCTATAAAAGCAGTTATAGGCATCCTAGACTTTTTTTTTATATATTTTTCTTTTTTTAGTTATTTTAAAATCAAATTTCAAAATTTTCTTTTTAAAAAATAAAAAAAAAACCTGGCGGGATGGCCTTTGAAATGGCAAGTTTTAGCTTAACCTATACAAAAATAGAAAATGAACAATATTTTTGTAAACAATGAATTCTCTTTTCAGCGTGTGAAGAGAGTTCAACTCCTATTATATTTATAGGCTTTGTTACAATAAAAGATAATACAAGGAAAGGAAAGAAAAGAGAAAATTTAAATCAATCATGCAAAGAATTGAAAATTTTGAATCAATCAATTCCTATCTTGTGTAATCACTTTCCATTATTTTTGTCCGCCACTTATCGTGAGTGATAGAGATAAATGCTCTTGTTCCAACTTACTATTTTGACATGATTTGAGTCTCAATACAAACCCTTGGATTATTCTCATAATTTGCTTTATTAGCAATGGCATCCATGAATTGATTAGCTTCCATATAATCTTTCTTAATACCCTCCCTCAAACTATGCCAAGGTTGGAGGCATAGTTTGTGTGGAAATAACATAGAGCAGTCTTGCATAGCGGCTTTGTGAAAATATACACAAACTAAGAAGTAGAGGAGACATGACGAGTAATCAGGAGAGACCCATTGAAACTCTTTCTTGAACAAAATGGTAATCTAATTCAATGTGTTTGATATGAGCATGAAAGACTGGATTAACAGTCATGTGCAATGCACTCAAGTTATCACACAACAAGATGGGTGGACTGGATTATGGAACTCGAAGATCATGTAAAAGAAACGTGAGCCAAGTTAATTTTACTACTGTGTTTTCCATAGCATGATATTCTGCCTCAGTACTTGAGCGTGAGATTGTTGATTGTTTCTTAGCACACCAAGAAATAATATTTCGTCCCAAAAATGTGTAATAGCTAGTGGTGGACCTTCTTGTAGTAGGACAAGCTGCCCAATCTGCATCAGAAAAGAAAAAAAGATCAAGTGTAATATCTCTAGTTAGATGCAGACCTAAAGTAATAAACCCTTTAACATATCTTAAAATACACTAAACCATTTTCATACTAGCAATAGTTTGTGACTGCATAAATTGAGAAACATAATTAACACTAAAAGAGAGATCAGGTTTTGTAAGTGTTAAATATTGTAAAGCACCAATAATGCTATGATAAAAAGTAGGATCAGAGAGTGGAGTATCATCATGAAGACCCTTGGTTTTAGATTCCATTGGTGTAGTCATGGGTTTGCAATCTAGCATTTGAGTTCTGTCAAGAATAGTTTGAGCATAGTGAGTTTGAGAAAGATGCTAAGTGTTGGTAGATTGTTGAACTTCTATGCCAAGAAAATAATGCACTGGTCAAAGATCTTTCATAACAAATTCAGAATGCAAAAGTGTAATAAAGTCAGCAAGTAACTTTGAATCAGAACCTGTTAACAACATATCATCAACATAAAGAAGTAAGACCAATGTGCCATGTGATGAGTGTAGAATAAACAAAGATGGATCAACCAAACTACAAAAGAATCCATGCGTAATCAAAAAGGAACTAAAATGATCAAACCATGCTCGAGGGGCCTATTTAAGGCCATAAGGAGATTTTTGAAGTTTACAAACATGAGAGGAAAACATAGGATCATGCATACCTGGTGGTTGTTCCATGTAAATATCTTCATTTATGTGACCATGGAGAAAAACATTTTTAACATCAGGTTGGCTAATATCCCATTGTTGAACCAAAGGAAAACTAAGAACTAATAGAATAGCACCTGGTTTTATAACAGGAGAAAAAGTTTTGATATAATCAATACCGTCAACTTGATGACAACCTTTTGTAACCAGCCAAACTTTTAACCTATCAAGAGTGCCATTAGCTTTTAATTTGGTTTTAAACACCCATTTTGATCCTACAACTTGCATATGAGATTGTCTAGGAACTAAGGTCCATGTTTGATTTTTATGCAAAGCATCAAGTTCACCGAGCACGGCTTTCCTAAACCCGTCATGTTGAATTGCTGTTTTGACAGATCGTGGCTCGCTTGGTATATCACCACATTCAAGAGTTAATGCATATCATGGATTAGGCTTGTAAATGCCATATTTCACTCCCTTGTGACCATAGGATGAGATGTTAGCTGAACATGTTTAGAAGGATAAGAAGTGTTAGAGTTTTCACTGATCAAATTTTGACTCATCGAATCATTGTTCACTATGGTAGGAGAAGTCACAAGAGTTATGTCATGATCTTGGGATGAGACATCGAGGGCACTGGGTTGTAGAGTGTGATCACTATCATGATTTAAAGGTGACTCAAGTGACACATCTGAGTTGGTGTGTACTGGTATAATTAATAGCGTAGTTGAAACATTGGATGGTAGTGAAATAGATGTTAGATCCACAGCTGTTAATGGAGGAGTCTAAAACGTGAAACAGGAAGTGAGGGATTGACAAAATCTGTTATGCAAGTATTAGAAGGTGAAAACAACTCCTCTGCTTTATAAGGAAACATATTCTTATCAAACAGGACATGTCTAGAGACAAACATCTTGCTAGTTTTTGGATTGAAACATCAGTATCCTTCTTGCTTGTCACTGTAACCTAGAAAAACACCTGGAGTTGTTTTAGGATCAAACTTATTCTTCTTAGAATCCCATGTATATGGATAACATCTAGTCCCAAACACAAGTAAAATAGAGTAATTAGGATGAGCACCACATAAACGGAAATAAGGATAATTAAAATTAATGGAGTAAGAAAGCAAACGTTGATCAAAAAGGCTGCTGTAGTAAAGGCCTCAACCCATATAAAATTAGGTACTCCACTACGAAAGATCATCGTAATCCCGAGTTCTCTGATAGTATGATGACGGTGTTCAATGATGCCATTTGCTTAGGTGAATGAGGACAAGGAAGCTGATGAAAAATTCCCTGTAGTTGAAAGGGTGAAATAAGTTTTGTATTGACAAACCCACCTCTGCCATCATAGTGAAAAATCTTAATTTTTTTTTATCAAATTGGCATTGCACATAACTTTCAAAGGCTAAGTAAACATCAATAAAATCAGATTTAGCACGAAGAGGAATTAACCAAATATAATGAGAATAGTCATCTACAAAATAAGCATAATATCGAAATTTGCCAAGTGATAAAATAGGGGTCGGTCCCCGAATATCACAATGGATTTTTTCAAAAACATCATTACTAGAGGAATGAGAAAAACTAAATGGTAACTTGCTAAGTTTGGCTAATTGACAACTTTCACAAATAGTTTCCATGTTTTTATTTGGATTAACATGAATTAAATTCTCGGTACGTAAAAATTGAATAGTTGATCTTTGTGGATGTCCAAGACGTTGATGCCACAATTCTTCAGTCCCAGAGTTTTGTCTATTTGAAAAATGTGCTTCCTTTGGCTTAGACAAAACATAAAGATCTCCTTTACATTAACCCATTAGCAATGTTCAACCTATTCCTTGTTCCTTAATACAAAACAACTTGTTAGTAAATTCACAATTTAAAAGATATTGTGTCATTAATTGACTAATAGAAAGTGGATTTCGGGTTAACTGTGGTACATGTAAGGCATCATGAAGAAATAATTCATTCTTACCATCAGAAACTTAAGTATCTTCAGTTGCATCTATCTTTAAAGGAGAACCTTCACCAATGAAGACTAAATCCTGACCAACATATTTTTTAAGATTTTGTAACATACCTAAATGTGCAGTCATATGATATGAAACTCCAGTGTCTGTTGTCCTTCGACATCCGCTACTAAAGTATCCATGGTAAGAGCAACAAGAGCTTAAGGAAGGTCCTCATTATTCAGTGATTATGCTGGTAGGATCCAACATATTTTTGCAATATGTCCAAGCCTTCCACAAAGCTGATAGTGCTCATTCTTGTATAACTCTCTTTCTGTGATTGTCATTCTTCGTTCACCAGGAGGTGATGGTTGTGGAGTGTGATTGTTAGTCTTTGTAGCTGTTGTGAGTTATTTCCTACAAAATTTGAATGTTGAAAATTGTAGTTAGTAGCCTGAAAACCTCTACCTTTTGATGTAAATAGTTTGTTTCGATGATTGAGGTTGTTGTAAGTTTGTTGCTGGGTTTGGTTGCATTGTCCGTAAAATGCATATGCTGGTGAATTAGAGGCTTCAAACTATGTGTTTTGTTGTTTATAACCATATAGGAGTGATGCAGCTTCAGTATAAGATAACATGGGAGGTTTGAGCATTACCGTTGTAAAATACTCATATTTCGGACCTAGATTAGCAAGTAAGGAATAGACTTTTGCCTTGTCAGGTACTTGATTTCAGATAGCTGCAAAATTGTCACAAATACTTTTAAACTTCCTCAAGTATTCTTCCAAAGGCTTATTTAGATCTTTTCAGAGATATGTAAGTTGCTGTAGAAGAGTAAATTCTAATTCTTGGGAATCTTGACCATATGCTTTTTTCAAGGCATGCCAAACTGATTGTGATGATTCTAGGCCAATGACATGACCTAAAGCTTCTTTGGTGAGTGTCCCAAAAATCTGCAAGAGCGAGTAGTTGATCATGCCACAAGGGATAGTTTTATGGGGTAAGTTTGAGTGTAACAAAGTTGGCAACATTCAAGAAAATTGTGGAAGCCATTGTTTTTGCAGAATAGAACTCTCTTATCTCACAAGTGGCTCTGGTACCATAAAGAAAAATAGAAAATGAACAAGCTTTTTGTAAACAATTAATTCTCTTTTTAGTGTGAGAAGAGAGTTCAACTCTTATTATATTTATAGGCTTTGTTACAATAAAAGGTAATACAAGGAAAGGAAAGAAAAGAGAAAATTCAAATCAATCATACAAAGAATGGAAAAATAAAATTTGAATCAATCAATTCTTATCTTGGGTTGTCACTTGCCATTATTTTTGTCCGCCACTTGTCGTGTGTCAAAGAGATAAATGCTCTTGTTCCAACTTACTATTTTGACATGATTTGAGTCTCAATACGATCCCTTGAATTATTCTCATAATTTGCTATATTATGAATGTCATCCATGAATTGATCAGCTTCCTTATAATCTTTCCTAATACAACATAGCTGTTTGGGGAATGGCCTTGGCCTTGTCTGCCTAGCCTATCCAGCCTGGTGGTCAGTACTGTTGGTCGGGCCAGTTTCTTGTTGGCCTTTG
The DNA here is from genome assembly GCF_009730915.1 of Dioscorea cayenensis subsp. rotundata. Classification (NCBI taxonomy): domain Eukaryota; kingdom Viridiplantae; phylum Streptophyta; class Magnoliopsida; order Dioscoreales; family Dioscoreaceae; genus Dioscorea; species Dioscorea cayenensis. The sequence goes on from NC_052482.1 coordinate 11,008,783, forward strand.
GCATACCCAAACTTGACGGGTTAGGGCTGGTTAACTGGCCCATGCCTCTCTCTACCTGTTTCCATGTTTACCTAGTGTACAAGTGTGCTCTTTGGTCGTGCAAATCGATGGAAACTCAATTTCCAATATATTAAAAAAATTGAGTCCCAAATGTTGCCAGCGATCAACACAGGTTAAGGTATTGTTTATTGGAGACTTTTTTACAAAATTATAGGGGTAGCTATGATTTCAAGCTCTTGTTGGGTACCAAATTAGATGGTTAGCTCAACTTCAATTTGGAGATTCCATCATCCTCTATAGAGAAGCATGCATTTAGAGAGTTTTTCCTATATTTCTATTCATGTCTATAACTTTGGATTGTTTCAGTTTTCTTGTATAATGTGAGGATAAACCTTTAATAGTGTCTCGGATCTATGAACCATAAGATGAACTTGTAACTTGATTTCTTCATTTTATATATTGACTTGTTCTTTATTCTTCCGAATCATTTATGTGTTAATTTTGCTTGTATTTTCTTGCTTTAGATTTCTAATTGCATACTTGAATTGCATGATTAGGATTGAGAAATAAATCGTGCTAGGTCATTGTATAGATGGTAGGGGCTGAGTGCATAGATAGAGATATGTTGTATAGTATTGAATTTCCTGTATTATTGTTAGACCTTGTAGCGGGATTCTCATAGTGTTAATGCAGTCATAGGGCAATTGGTGTCACTATATGATATTAGGGGTTGGTTGACTTGAGAAAGGGAACACACTACTTTACGAGTCTCATCGTCAAAGAATATTCAACATAAAGTCAATATGTATACGAAATCATTTGGAATGTAGTCTTAAGTGGATTATTATCCAAGTTACCATATTCTCATTTTGATTTTAGTCCAGAGTCTCCAGATCGGTCACTTGATTCATTGATTTTTATTAGTTAGGTTGTAGAACTCATCACTCAATTTCATCAGCTAGATAATAGAGAATAAGGGAGTACTAGGAGCACCGTTCCTCGTGAGATAGACTATCTTACCTTAGGGCACACTTTACCAAGTCATATGACTGATGCACTTGAGGTTTAATACACAAAGAGCGTATTAAAAAAGTACAAAGTGACACAATGACCTTAAGATGGTAGACCAATACTATGATATAATTTATGAGACATAATTAAATAAATTTTCACAAAGTGGATCATAAACCTCATAATTATGACCTTCATATATATTAGAAGGATGATAGCTCTTTTTCCTTTACCAAGTGAGAGGTTGAGGGATCAACTTCCTCTCACAGCATTAGTTTAGGTGAGCGGCTTGTCCACCATTAAAAATAAACAAATAAACAAACCTCATGATTTACCCATACACAAAAGAATAAAATAAACACTTCCAGTGAAAATAGTATTTTCATAAAACTAATTTAATGAATGTGATATAGATTTCAATTCTAATAATATCAAAATATACAGACTATCTTAATTAGCATACCTATTATATTATTCCAAGATATTAGATATCAATCCAATAAGATTGAATTTTCAATTTCCCATTACAAGCATAAAATGTTAAAAATGTTAAGAACGAAGTGGACAGTATGCACTCATTTCTTTCTTGATGATCAATTGTACCAATGAGTTGCAATTAAGTTAGTATCATATCAACAATAAAATTATAAGACAAACTAGTTATTGTGCATATTTTTACTCCTTTTGATATTTTAAGACTTTCTTGATATATATATTTTTATAGTACTTACATTTGTAATCGCAAAGACTACATAGAGGAATGAGGAATTTGTAAATCCTTAGGTATACTTTAACTCAAAATAGATGGCAAGCATGCATACACAGAAGTTAACAAACTCCACATCTTAAAATAAAAATAATAACAAAGAAAAACTGGATCTTAATAATTTCATGACAATTTATTTAGTAATAATATTTTTAACATGGGAATACAAAGCAACAATAACCCTATAGTACGAAGGAAACATAATAACATTCGACACAACAAGAAGCAATAAAAATAGTTTGTGCCATGCCCACGATCAAATTACTTTCAATGCCACGTACATGGAATAAGCAAACACTTGTGGAAATAAGTAGAATTAATTAATTATGGCAAAATTGTCACAAATATTCATTTTTTATTTAAACAATAATACCTTGATAATCATCACAAGGTGATATGAGAGGTTGGCTTGAAGTCCACCAACTCGAGCCATGGCCAAGCATGGGATTCCTTAGCCCAAACCAATGCATCATAAGATTTTATTATCCCAAGTTCGCTGGCTTCTAAAGTTATGTAGTAAAAAACAAAAGATCGGAATTCTTAAATTGATTACATTCATTATATTGAATGGAGAGAAAGAGTGAGTATGAGCTCATTGAAGGGTAAAGAAAACAAAAAGAAGGAACACTACCGTCTCCCTATCATACTCTTCAACTGCAAACTTCGCGATGTAATCAATGAAAGAACTGGCGTTCTCCTTGATCTTGATAACTTTGCTTTCCACAACATGATAGAAGTCTTGTAGCTCAATGTAATCAGTGGATGGCTTCACCCAAACCTTGGGCATCCAGAGTTGTGGCACACCCAAATTGCTTGCTTCAAGTGTTATGTAGTAAAGCACTCCCTCCACCACTGGATCTATGGTTGCCTTCACCACTTTGACGAACTCTAGATGAGCATTCTGTATGTGTTTACAGATGTATGATATCAAATGTTACGTTTAACTAAATTTTCAAAATATTTCATTGGAGAGAGAGAGAGAGAGAGAGAGAGAGAGAGAGAGAGAGAGAGAGAGAGATTTGTATATAGTGATTATTAACAAATTAATGATGACTTCTCTCTTGTTGTGCTCACAAACTGCAAATTTTGCAAGGTAAACGATGTAGTTGTCAATGCCCTCGTCGATCTTTGAGTTGTTAATTTGTTGGGAGGAAGCCATTGATGCCAAAGGATTGGGATTCAACTAACAGATCAGAAAGTTAAGGAAAATGAGTGAACAAAGGCCTTTAGTTGTGTGGTCTCTCAAAGGTTCCATCTTGCTCTTTTTAAAATGCACATTTCCCCTTGAATTAATTAGGGACTTCAATTGGCCTTTATTAAACTTATCTTAGTCATTTATAATATTAGTTTGCTTGTGTGAACTCTCATGACTGTTTAATTTTTGAATTGTTATCATTAATTGATATAATATGACCGGGTGCCCTGAGTGGCTGTAACGAATAATTTGCTAATCCTAATCAGTATTTGTTATCAGGTATATCCTATAAAGCTTCTCACTTGATATTTATATATATATATATATATATATAAATCAGTCATGCCATATTTATACTGGAAATGCTAAATTGATCTGTGAGCTGTCTCAAATTAATTAAATACGCACATAAATATACATCATGAAGAATACATCCAACGCAGATACACAATAAAAAGAAGAGGAATACATGTCCTCACTATGATTATCCAACCAAAATGGTTCTTATCCTATCAATGTATGCTAATAACTCATAATTAGGATACTAGCAATTAAAATATGACTACAAAAGCATGTGTGGCAGTTTGACCCAGTTGCTAGATTTACTTTGAGGGTCGTTACTGTTCACACTATCACTGTTCAAATGAAGAAAGAGAAGAAAATTCTTTTAAGTGGGCCAATATAATAATAACAAGATTTAGCAAATGAAAGTCATATATAATTAATTAGCTCTTTTAATTTTTCCCTTTAACTTCCTTAACCCGAACATAATTTTTTTTAAACAAAAAAAAAACTGAAATGATCAAACCACTATTCCTATAGAATAAATTTAAAAAATGAAATAAAAAATCAGGCCCCACTTTATTTTATTTCTAGCCAAACTCAAGCATTCCATAGGGTTCACAAAAACTCATTTTCAGTATTAATCAGTCCTTAAAGTTCACATACACGCACATGTACACACACGCGTACACACACGTACTTGCACTCATTTTCTTGATATATATTCTAATGCAGCGGTATACTTGAACCTGTTGATTCACCTTCGAATACCGGTAACAAGTTGTCCAAACCATGTTGATCAAAGATAGCCAGGAATTGGGAAGAGTAAAATCTTATTACTCAAGAAAATGATGATCACAAAACTAATTTTCCTCTTGTACGTAGGCTTACATTAACCAAGCGAAAATAGCACTAAGAAATGAGATAATTTAAAAATTTACCAAAAGTAGTAAATTCTCAAATATCAGCAAGAAATAAAAGATCTAACAAAATAAAGACTATTGCCACAAACAGCTCACAAATCAAAGATTTCTATTCAAACATATAACGGAATCAATTATTACTAAAAACAGCAAAATTAGGGTTTTCGAGGCCTAAACGATGGAATTTGGCCAAATTTTGGTATGACTCACGAGTTTGTGACTTGTTTCCCATCAAATAGACCCAGTACAACCATAAAATCCAGTCATCTGCCAAATTACCAAAATGCCCTTGTCTCGTACTTCTCCATGTACGCACATGCCATGTCGTCAATACGCCCGTTAACATTCTCCCCAAGTTGTAGAGAATTCGCCCTCGAATTGTCGTCGTTGGAAGAATCACTATAATAGGCTATCAAGTGCTTGACATTGAAGACATCAGCCGCCCGGATGTGGCTCGAGAGCTGAAGTCGGTATGCATTGGAATTGATCTTCTCAATGACCTCGACGGGCCCAATTTTCTTGCCCTTAAGCTTGTTGTACTCTCCAGCTGGTAAACGCTTCTTGGACAACACAGCCCACACAAAGTCTCCAACCTCAAACTCAACATGGCGCGCCGTTGGTCGGCATGCTACATGTAACGTGTGTTGGAGGCATTCAAGTTGGCGAGAACGGTCTTGTGAATGTTCTGTAAGCTCGTTACAAAGTCAGCCGCTTTCCCATAGATCCGAGTCTTCGCTGGTAGGGGAATCAAGTCGAGGGATCCATGAGGAATTGCCGAGTACAACACCTGAAATGGACTGAACCCGGTACTTCTGTTTGTATCACGGTTGTGAGCAAATTCCGTTTAACTGAATCTCACATCCCACCCTTTAGGATGATCCCCCACAAGACAACGAAGCAAGTTACCCAGTGAGCGGTTAACGACTTCAGTTTGTCCATCCGTCTGAGGGTGATAGGTACTGCTAAGGTTGAATCGAGTGTTTACCATCTTCCACACATTTCGCCAAAAGTGGCTAGGAAACCACGTATCTCGATCGGAGACAATTGAGGATGGTAGGCCATGGAGGCGATAGACATCACGAAAGAATAACTGGGCCACATTAACAGCATTTGTCATCTTCTTGCAGGGAATGAAGTGTGCCATCTTGGAGAAACGGTCTACCACCACAAAGATAGAGTCGTTACCACGCTGAGTACGTGGCAGACCCAGCACAAAGTCCATATTGATGTTCGTCCATGGCTGAGAAGGTACGGGCAATAGCATATATAGGCCAGCATTGGTTGCGCACCCTTTGGAGATCTGGCATATTTGGCATCATTGAACAAACTTTTCAACATCCTTACGCATGCCTGGCCAGAAGTAGGAAGACTGAATCAACTAGAGCGTTCGGTCCCCCACACATGACCTTCACCATGCAACTCTCTAATAATTTTTACTCGTAAACTACAATCTGGAACACAGAGTTGGTTTCCCTAGAACAAGAAACCATCCTGGAGCAGTACATCTAGGAGGATCTCCGAGAAATATGGGTCAGTCACAAACAAATCATGAAAAGAGTCAAAACCAGGTACCTCGACTTGCAATGTGACTAGAAGATTGCTTCGCCTACTGAGTGCGTCCGCCACACGGTTAGAGACCACTGCTTTGTGATTCACAAAAAAAGTAAACTCATCCAGGAAGTTCATCCATTGTCCATAGCGAGATGACACCTTATCTTGTTGATGTATAGGTCGTAGGGCGGCGTGGTCTGTGTACAGAATGAACTCCTGATGAATGAGGTAATGCCGCCAACGCTTGATAGCTTGCACCACAACATAAAACTCAACGTCGTAGGTGCTGTAATTCAAGCGTGCTCCCGATAGCTTCTCACTAAAAATGCAACAGGCCACCCTTGCTGGCTCAGGACACCTCCAATGCCCACCTTGGACATGTCTATGTGCAGCTCAAATGGGTGGGTGAATTCAAAAAATGCCAAGATAGGGGCGGTGGTCAAGCGGTCCTTCATCAACCGGAAAGCAGCCTCGCCGTCTACAGTCCATGTAAATTTGCTACTCTTCATGCACTCAGTCAACGGTGCCATGATGCTGCTAAAGTGAGCGATAAAGTGCCGATAGAATGATGCAAGGCCGCGGAAGCTTCACACCTCAGTGATAGTTGTAGGAGTCGGCCAATCTTGTATTGTGTTGATCTAGGCGTTGTCCACTTGTATACCTTCCCCTGAAACAACATAACCCAAAAACAGTACCTTGGGTGTGAAAAAAACACACTTCTTCTTTGCCGCATAGAACTGTTGGGATTTAAGTGTGGTGAGGACATTGTGAACATGTACAAGATGTGCATTCTCGTCGAGGCTATAAATGAGGATGTCATTGAAATACACGACTACAAATTTGCCAATGAATGGACACAGGAGTTGGTTCATGACCCTCATTAATGTGCTAGTGGCATTGGAAAGCCCAAAAGGCATCACCATTCACTCGTACAATCCTTCACACGTCTTGAACGTTGTCTTTCACTCGTCACTAGGTCGCACACGAATCTGGTGATACCCGCTCTTCAAGTCTAGGCGCGTGAACACCGTAGCCTCGCTAATCTGGTGAAGCAGATCATCTATTCGAGGAATAGGGAATCTATACCTAATAGTGATTTTATTGATGGCCTGGCTGTCCACACACATGTGCCAAGTGCCATCTTTCATTGGTGTCAATAAGGCTCGGACCGCGCATTGGCTCATGCTCTCGCGGATATATCTTTTCGCCAACAATTCTTCTACTTGACGCCTTAATTTTTCAGCCTCCTCCCTCGGACTCATCCGGTAGCGTGGTCGGTATGGTAAGACAGAGCCAGGATGGAGCTCTATCTGATGCTGTATATCCCGCAGGGGTGGAATTCACCCCTGTAAATCTTCAGGGAAGACATCTTGGAACTCATCAAGTAAAGGAAGAATGATTTCCGGTATTTCAGGCATCTCCAAGCCTTCGTGATTGTCTACCCAAGCAAGACAAAAGCAGTGCCTGAATCCTGTAACTCCTTCCAAAATGGCGCATAGGACAGCAGGTTGGTGTTGGTGGCGATTGGTGCTTCCACAGTCTTCTTAGGCACCAACATTATCTTCACACCGTTGTAGACGAAGCTATAAGAGTTTGGACGACCATCATGTGTCACCTTCCGATCGTATTGCCAAGGCCCGCGTAACAATAAATGACAGGCATCCATAGGCACAATGTCACACCATACTTCATCTCTGTACTTCAAGCCAATTGAGAAGGCGATCAAAGCGCGCTTGCTAACCATAAGCTTGCCACCTCGCTTGAGCCAAGAAAGCTTGTATAGCGTCGGGTGTCGCTTAGTGGTGATATTCAGCTTCTGTACTGCTTCGGCAAAGATGATGTTCTCCAGCTACCTGCATCAATCACAAACTTGTATACATTCCCAAGGATAGTACAGGTTGACTGGAAGATGTTAGATCACCGCCAATCATCTTCATAAGCCTTGGGTGTCAAACAGGATCTTCGTTCAACCAAGGCCGTACCTACGTCTCCTTCAACAATCATCTCATTAAGGACGTCTTCGTCAAATACAGGTAGAAGAATGTCTCTCGTATCCCCTTCTTCCTCGGCATGCATAACTCCCTTTCCTGCTTTCCTGCAATCCACCTGGCGATGCCCCTTTTCTCCTCAACGAAAACACTGAATGGTGCTACTGGTTCCCCTTGTCACGCAAGGTCCTATTTAACGCTTTGCAGTAACTCCCCATCTGGCTGTCCCACCTATAATTGAAGGCATCGGACGGCCTCCTCCGTGTGTTCCCCCCAAACTTAATGGAACTGAACGCCACTACTGCCGCTTAATAATCAAAGCTTACTGATGGGCTATCGAGATGGAGACTGGGTCGAACAAGTTGACGGTCTCTTGCGACCAATTGATCTGTTGATTCTTAAACTTCGTTCTGAGCCAGCAACTGATAGAACTCCGTGGTGTACTCCTCCATGGCACGAGTTTCTTGGCATAGATTAAGCAATTGACTAAAAATCATGTGCTCATAATTATGGGGTAGAAATTTGGAGCACATGTGTTTTTTCAACTTCTCCCAAGAGTTGATCTTGTCCTTCCCCAACCTGCTACGGTTGAGCTTCAGTTGTTGCCCCCATGCGGTTGCGCGCCCACACAGCAGCATTGTCACTGATAAGTGCTTGTGCGGTATGAATGCGAAGCGTTCATTCCTTATGTTGAGCATTACTTTTCTCGGGTTTTTACACTAATATGTGTGTTTTTTATGTTACTTTTATGTAGGTAGGGTTGTGAGGCCGAGTATGAAGGAAAGAAGCAAATGTGGATCACAATACACAAATTTTGGAGGAAATCTTGCTAAGGTGCAAACGCGAAGACATAGGTCGGAAGTGAGATGCTAGAGTGTGTGCCAACCTCCTCGTATTCGAGTTTGGCACATCCATTTGGAGGGGCACAAAGGCAGTCAAACTCGAGCATTCCGATTTATGCACATAGAACAAGAGCTCCACCAACTTGCCTATCATTGAAGAAGCAAGTGATCCACGGCGTGAACGTGTGCCCGTTTGCGTTACTCCTATGAAAGTATGGATTCGGGAAGCTATTCAGGCCGGATAATGTAACAGAGCACTGTAGCAACACGGTAGCAAGCACTTTAGCAGTACTGTTCACAGCCGGCCGAGAAAACAGGAGTTCAGAGAATCCACATGGGCGTGTGGAAATTATCCACGCCCGTGTAGAAATTCCGCACGGCCGCGTGAAGCATCCACGCCCGTGTAGTCGCCCGATTCCAACTCTATTTAAAGCCAAATCAGCCCCGATTTTAGTATTCTTTTCTCCATCTTTTCCCCAACTTGAGAGAGGGCTTCGGCTAGGGTTTTGACGGGTATTGGCCAAGGTTTTGGAGAGGTTCTACAGCTCCAACATCGTCATTCTTTAGGAAGAAGGTTGGTAGGGGAGCTTCCGTCGAGGCATATCCTATACCGGACGAGGGAATCCTTGGACGATGAGTAGAGGACTTTCCACAAGACCCTCGATACGACTATCGAGGTGGTTTCTTTATGGATTCATTGCTTTTACATTCTATTTCTTTGATTGTACTTAGCTCCATGGAGAGCTAAACCCCTAGTGGGTACTTGGGTATTTGTGAACGCTAGGATGTATTCGTTTCATTGAATCTCTTTATTATGCTTTCAATTAATTGATGTTTATTGTGAGTTCCAACCTTGAATGCTTGATTGTATGAACATTTCCCCTAGAGTGCCACTAGGGTTGAGAGTTCTCGTTAGTAACCTTGTGAGTGAGTGACACACCACGAGCGTTAGACAAAGCTAGGTTGGAGAGGGTTGAGAGGGTGAGTCGAGAGGTACAGGAGCATCCCCTTTCCCTTCCGACGTGATAGATTCTACCTCCGTTCCTTGAGTTCTTTGCGGCCATAATAGAGTGAATGGTCTAAGGGATGAGCTTCCGCTGGGGCTTAGTTGCACGTGCAACGGAGTGAAGCGTTGAGGTGATCTTAGTATCTAGGGCTTAATCGTGGTTAGGGACCTTCCACCTGGACCAAAGGGTTAGGTCTATAATTAGGAAGAGATTTATCACTTGGAATCCCTAGAGCTCATTGCAACTCTATGCGAGTGCGAGGTTGAGAGGTTATCTAATCTCTCCTCCGGGACATGTATAGAGTTAGGCATAGTTGACCTTAGATTTGGGACTATGTAATTAAGGATTTCCACGACTCACAATTGCATTGATTAGGAAGCATAATAGAGGGTTCTTGCACTTGAAACAATTATCCTAGGCGGAGCATTATCCGGGTACCCCATCTTTATCGATTGCCTTACCCCCTTCTTTACTTTTGCTCTCTTACTTGTTGTTTTTATTGTTGAGAATTGAATCATTGTCACACTTATCATCATTGATCTTTCACATAGCTAAGAATCGAATTAAGTATTTTTATTCCCTATTCCCTGTGGATTCGATACCCGCTCATCCGGGATTATTACTTCAACAAACCCGTGCACTTGCGGGATATACGCAAGGGGATCTTGTCAGTCACTAGCGCCACTCTTCTATCATATAGGACCCCTTTGAACTCCAAGACCTCCTCGACAGTGGTTAGCCAATCAAGGAACTCCTCCGCTTGTAGTCCACCATGGAATTCTGGAATATCGACCCATATAACAGATTCCCAACACCTATCTTTATCGCGGTGGCATCGAGTGTCACCCCCACGATCTTGCCCTCATCGTCGCCCTGCCAGGGCAATATCAGCAAAGTAGCCATTGTCTTCCTCAGTGGTGCCTTCGCTTCCACTTTTGGAGGCACATCCTTGATTGATGCTACCTATCATTTGGGTAATCCATTTAGTCAGCTCCTCCATCATCCATTCATTCTGCTCCACCCGACGGTCTAGCATCATCCTCACAATCATAGATCTACTCCATCCTTTGGGTAGGATGACCCGCACCTCGTCCTTATGGTGGCATGATCGATTCGGCTTTGACACCAAACTAATGCAGTGGTATACTTGAACATGTTGATTCGCCGTGGAATGCCGGTAACAAGTTGTCTAAACCCTGTTGATCAAAGATAGCCAGGAATTGAGAAGAGTAAAATCTTATTACTCAAGAAAATGATGATCACAAAACTGATTTTCCTCTTGCCTGTAGACTTACATTAAATAGGCGAAAATAGCACTAAGAAAGGAGATAATTAAAAATTTTACCAAAATAAGTAAATTCTCAAATATCAGCAAGAAATAAAAGATCTAACAAAATAAAGACTATTGCCACAAATGACTCACAAATTAGAGATTTTTATCCTAAGTTATAACGAAATCAATTATTTCTAAAAACAGCAAAATTAGGGTTTTCGAGGCCTAATCGATGGAATTTGGTCAAATTTTGGTATGATTCATGAGTTTGTGACCCGTTTCTCATCAAATAGACCCGGTACAACTATAAAATCCCGTCGCCCGCCAAATTACCAAAATGCCCTTGCCTCGTACTTCTCCATGTACACACATGCCACGTCGTCAATACGCCCATTATCATATTCTTATAATAATTCACACCTTAAATATGATGCAGGATGCTGATCTTGTGTTTGTAAAATTGGTGAACTCAAAAAAATGAGCCAGTGCTAATTTCATGGCTAGCTTTACCATGAGGCCTTGACTTAGGTTATTAGGGGAAACATTAATAGTTTGTCATGGTTGTAGCTTATAGACTTTAAGCCTCTTCTTGGTCACTGATCAGCCAGGTGTATGTATATATATGCACATATATTTGACCAATTGAGTAGCTACAAATTAAATAGTGATATTATGGGCCCCACTAAAATTTATTTTTTAAAATTTTAATGTTAATTGAGTAGTTACGATTTGGTTTTTATTTTTTATTTTTTATTTTTTTAATGTTTCAGTTACCTTATTCGGAACCCTAGCTACCTTTTTGCCTTCTTTTGTTTTCGTTTTCCGTTTAAGAATGTGAGACCTAGCCAAACCCTATCTTTGGTTTTCTGATCCCATCTACATTGAAGAAAATAGTTCTTTGTTCGAAACATTTAATCTTTCATGTTTCCACGAATTTCTTCTAAGGAGAGGGATCACATGTGTGTGATCTAAATTTGATAAGATCTAGTTTTTTTTATTAGATAAGATTTAGTTTTCTTGCTTGGGTTAAAATCTTGAGTGGGTACCTAACTATGGCCGAATATCAAAATACATACCACAATTTAATTTGTATCTTTTTGGATACCATATTATAATTGGCCTTCACCGAGAGGATACCTACGCAATTCTTGTTGGTTTTTACACACGTGGCAGTCGTATTAAACATGTGGAGAGCCAGCGGGGACAAGGGATCCTCGTCAGCAATTTATAATGAGCAGGTCAGCCATCCTCTCTTCTCCTACGCGCTGTTTCCTTCATTTCTTCTCCGCCGTTTCCATGGAGTGAGTTGTTATAGAGCATGAGCTGCTAGAGCGATTCCAATTGCCCAAAACTCACCAGAATCTTACCAGATAGCTGGTTATTAGGCAAGTCTAATATCATGAGCTGTCGGCAATTGCCTAATGACATTGTAATCTCACCGGAGAAACTATTTCCTCTGAGGTGCAAGAAGTTTAAATTCTTAAGCATGCCAAGAGAGCTGATAATGTTGCCCGTCAATTAGTTACCGAAGAAATCAATCATTTGCAAGCTTGAACTGTTGCCGATCATCTTTTGTATGTCACCGGACAACTGATTTCATGCAAGTATAGAATCTCAAGCTTCTACAGCATGCCTAATTCTTCAGGGATTCTTCCTCAGAGCTCATTGTGGTACAATGTGAGTGTTTGAAGATTGCTGAGATTGCCTAGACTCCTAGGAATGGTGCCAGAGAAGCTGTTGTTGTTGAGAAGGAGATCATTGAGGTTCAAGAGCTCATTGACCTCTGATGGAATCAAACCACTGAGGCTATTATTGCCTAAGTCCAACTGCTTCAGAGATTGACATGACACCAAACTCACAGGAATTTCTCCAATGATTTGTTTCCCAAGTTGAGTGTTTGCATGTTGGCCAAGCTTCAAAGTTTTGCTGGGATGTCATCGGAGATGTTGTTGTTGGATAAAGCAAGCACAACAAGCTCACTGTAGTCACCAATCTCGGACGGTATCATTCCCTGTAGCTGGTTTTACCAAAAAACCAACCTCTGAAGTAGAGAAAGACTTCCAAGTTGACTCAGATTGCATGCTAGAGAAGACAGAGGAGAAAAGAGGAAGAACAAGAGAGAGTGGCTGACCTGGCCATCATAAAATGCTGACGAAGATCCCTTATCCCCACTGGCTCTCCATGTCAGTGTTTGATTTTTTTAATTGTAGCCACGTGTTCAATCCGGCTGCCACATGTGTAAAAACCCACTAGAATTGCGTCGGTATCCTATCGGTGAAAACCAATTATAATATGATATACAAAAAGATACAAATTAAATTGTAGTATCCATTATGATATTCGGGAATAGTTGGGTACCCACTCAAGATTTGTGTATTCGTAAGCATGGCAATTTGTGTTAACTTCAATCTTATGCCTTGGTTGCAATTGGAAGAGATTGCCAGCCTGATTTAATTACTATCCTCTTACGATTGGTGCTGGACGAGATTTGTTATGAGTTTAAATTTTTTTGAAATTGGATGGCTATAAGGATGATATGCTTCAGAAATTTATGGTATTATAGCAGAGATGCCTAATTAGTTTGGAAGATCTAGAAACAGAGTTTGGAAGATATCAAAATAGAAAAATTGTAGATTGAGGCCTTATTTATCTTACTGTCGAATTTTAGAATTTTTGCATTAGTATCCTGTAAATTATAAGTTTTAAACGTAGGTGACGCGGACATGATTTTTGTGCCACCCTTAAACAATATTTGATTAATTTTGTGATTGTAAATTCTGATTTAGATTAACATTTATATAAGTTCTAGAAGATGATTTTATCTTTGGGTCTACCAAATTGTGGAATTTGTACCCTTGTAATTTGTGAGATATGATCATATTTCTGTAGTTGTGTTTAATGGCATTTCTGCAGGAAGCATGAAGATTGATCAGAGAGTTTGAAGATCTTAGAAGTTGTATAAGGACTCATGTTTAATAAGAAAGTTGTTCAATTTTAAGTTAATTATATGCTCCTAAAGTTTAATCTTATTTGAAGTTATATGTTGTGAGATATTTTTATTAGAAAGGGCATGTTTGAAATTATTGGTTGCATATGTATGTGTTTCAGATTTGCGATGCTATTTTAGTTGCTTAATCCATGATCATTGCTGTCGATTATGGTTAATCATTGTGTTAATAACCAGATGCCAACCTTGTCCATATGTAACTGTATTTTTGTTGGCCCCAGCTTCCTTGTCCTCATTAATTTGTAAAACCCATGAAAGCCCTGGATTACTGGCCAAAATTATGCAAACTTTTGCATCAATTCATGAAGCTTGTCTTAAACTTGTCCTTGTTGCCATCTTGTTGTCGACAATGGAGCCCGAGCCTTTAGCATCCTTTCTTCTGCCCTTTTCGAGAGAGAGAGAGAGAGAGAGAGAGCTGTGATCTCCTCCAGTGAACTTCCAGCGAACCTCTGGTGTTGAATCTTGTAGTCACAGTTGCAAGTTTTCTTCTCATCTTATCACTCTTCCAAAATAACCATCTAGCCTTTTTATCTACTAAAATTGGGTGGTGTGATGGTTGTAATTACTTGGGTGAAGATTATCCTTGATGCCTTTGCTAGTAGTAGTTTATTTGAAGTTTATCTTGCCTTACTTTGTGCTAAGGATTGGAGCATGATGTTCATGTTTAGAGCCTAGCATATATCTCTTGGAGATGATCTAAGTTGCACCCTTCTCTTTTTTCCCTTCCTTTGATCTGACTACAACCGATTTATACAACTATATATATATATATATACTTATATGATTCATGATCTATAATGTTTGAACATGCATAGTGATATGTATATACACACACACACATTGATTCTGCATCATGGTTAGGCATGCATGCATATATATATATATATATATATGTTGAGCCTAAATTATTTGTTCAAGTTTGGATTCCAATATTTGGCTTATTTTGATATTTTAAAAATGAGATTACGTGACAGCTAAAAATTTTGCTTGGCAAATTATTCAGTATTTTGCTCAATTTGAACTCGATAGTTTGTTGTTTTGTGAACATGAAGTATTTTGACATAGAAACTAGTCCCCAATTAACTATGCACTAACCTTGTCAGTAAGTTTTACACATTGACTGTGTCGACATGTATCTCTGTTAAGAAATTATAGTTTCGCACCATTTCGTTGGTGAAAAATAACAGATTCTGATATTCTGGCTTGAGTCACCAAGGGTAAACAAATGATCTCTGACATTTTGTTTTGGCAATAGTTATTTGTGGGACATATATTCTTGACTTTTTGATCAATTATGTTTTATTAAAACACTTGACTTTTGAATTTGAAATTGATAAACTTGTATTTTATTATACTTTGTTTGAGTTTTGAAAATTTGAAACTTTTATGATTCTGATATTTTTAGTTGGTACTTATTTGGCTTTCAAGCTCATAATCTGTTGTTAAGTTTTTTCAGATCAAGACTATAATAGCTTATCGAGAGTGAGCAAGTAGCAAGCCTATCCATGGTGTTGGTTAAACTATAATTTGTCTGTATTGTAAATAATGAGTTTGTATTTAGTAAATTTTTGCAAATTCCTTATTATGACTTTTGGAATTTACAGTTATGTTAGATTGTATGTTCTGTTTTGTAATAGGTTTTGAGGCCTTGCATGCCTATTGTACTATGCACTTTGGGTATGTGGTTGTTTGTCTGCGCAATGGGTCTGTCGAGCTGGGTTCGGGCTATGGCAAACGTTGTTTGTACTCAAATTTGGGTTTTGAATTAGTCTAGTTGACGAGTGAAATCATTCAATCTTGATGTTGCCATAACCCAAAGTTTTCTAAGATTTAATTAGATTGCCATTTTGCTACTTTCCAATTCTATATATATGCCATAGTAATATTATTGAATAAGTGTCATCACGTTGTCAAGATTAATATTATCATTATAAATTATCGTTATATTGTTTTTGTTTATCTTAGTTCTAGTGAGAGTATTTTTTATATTTTGTTTGTGTTTGGCCAAAGCAAAATTTGATATTATCATGTATTAGTGTACTTTCAAAAGTATAATCTATATAAACGTGCGTTGATTCATCAACATTTTATAGGTATAATTACCACTTTAGTTCCATTGCAAATATAGTTTCAGCCTTTCTTTTGTCCCGTGTTATAATTTAGCTATATTGAATTTTTTTTGGAATTTAGAAATCTTAATCTGGAGCTTTGTTGGGGTTTGGCCAAGATTAAGCATTTTATATTAAAACATTTTGTAAAAATAAAATAAAATAAATAACAATATTATTTTAATTATCTTTCTCTTCTTGTTCTGTCGTATCCATCGTGGAACCTCCACTACGTACTATCATGTCTCCTCAATATTAACCATTCCAATATCGCATATGACTCCATGGATTGCGGGAGATTCACGCATACCAAGCTCCACAAATTTAAACTTCGCCTCTGATGAATGCATACTATAGTCCCTATCACAACTATACAAATCATGTTAAGTAATAATAGTGTGTAATATTGTAGGATTGTTGAACCACAAAGACTAAACATAATTAACCTGGGTTATAAAGAAGATAAAACCCTTACGTGGTAGGCTTTATGGCTGTAATTGCCTCATAAATGTTCATGCCGACAGACTTACTGCCACGGCTTACACTCGTAAGCTGCCCGTAAGCACTTAGTGTTTCAGCGCCGCCGCCGACCTTTGATCATCATTTCTAATTATTTCTTGCAGGAAATTGGTTATTGGTGCCTCTTTCTCCTCCCATTTGACTCCTCTTGTTCTTCTTTCTTCTTTAACTTGAAGCTATTACTCTTTTTCATGATTTTTGAGTTGAATAATTAATAATTTGCATGAAAATTACTGAATGGATGTTTAGAGATGTTTGAATGACAATATAAATTCAAAATTTGTAAATTTTTTAACTTCAATATACGGAAGGGACCCTTACGACTTGAGCTCAAGGCTTACTACCGTAAGGCTTGCCGTAATGGTGACGTTTCCCGAGGCTTAAAGCCGTAAACATTTTCCTAAGCCGGCCGTAAGCTTCCTCGATTCAAGCAAATATATATTTTTTTTTTTTGCACTAAACTCCGTATCTTTCTTATGCATGATAACCAGAGCAAAAAAGACCAATTTAGGGCTAGCCAAAAGGAAAAGGTTTGAGGCATCTGCCAACTTAAGGATAAAGCAGTTTGGCCAATCTCACACGGTGGATTGGCATGTCCTCACTCATTTGGGGTTAAGGAGGAGGTCTGGGTTATGATGCAATCGAGTGGCTGAAGTTGGCTATTCTTGTACGAGGAGTAGGTGTATCGCCATACCACCCTAGAGGTCGGCACATTTGAGCTCGATTGGGGGTTGGTGGGCTTCAACTGACTGGGCGCAATCAAGTTCCAGCTGTTCAGTGAGTAGAGGATGATATTGCACATGAAGTTCTCTCTATTGTTAGGGATTTATGACGCAGACTTCATCCGCACCCCACAGTACAAGCAGCTCCTCATTGATTTTCCTCCAGGCATCGCCGCTAAGGGGGTAGAGCTCTACCTCAGCTATGGCAGGAGCTATGAGCCGGGCCTCAATAAAGTGTCATGTCATACATGCCCGACTCTTAGGTATCTCATGTTGTCATCGCTTGGTCTTTTATAGGTCGATCTGATAGCATTGGAGTGGTGGGACAACAGTAGCTTCTCTTCTTTATACAGCCTAAACGAGCATAATTGATGTGTTCTCCGCAAGTGCACAGGTCATACACAAGTAATAAAATGATACCCCACGAGGGGATAGGGTTGTTAAACCACAGGGACTGGACTTAAAGTACTGGCTTATCTTCTGATGTTCAGTTAAACAAAGATTGAAATAAGATCGAATAACAAAAACTAACAATGAAGGAGAGAATGATGGAAGTGACAGGGGGATTCGGATTGTGTTTTCAACAAAAAAAAGAGGAATGCTCTGGAATGATTCCTATGAGTTATAGCATGCTGACTTGATTCTAAAGCCTACCAGGTACATTCCAAAGTTCTTCTGTGTGCTCAAGAGCAATGTTGCATCTATGGTTCTCAAATACACCAAGGGTCTGCTAAGATAACTAAATTACCAAAACATCTGTGCAATTCACACACATCAAGCTATGCAAACACAACATTAAACACAAGGAACCAAAAGAACTTTGTAAACATTGAAATCAAGTGGTCAAAGCATACAAAATAACATAGTTCACATCTCGGGGCACCGTGGATGGTTAGCCCCCTCATGGATGGGTACATCAAGGAAAACATAGATGAAGAACTAGAGAAAGAAGACATGACTCCCTTCTCCTCAAGATAATCTTCCTTGCTGAGTTCCGTATTCTTAGCCCCACTTCTCTTGTGCCTCGAACTCTTCCTTGATCCACTTAGAAGGTGTGGTAGAGTCTGATCTTCGCCTTCTTCAAAGTCCTCCCGGTGGAGAGTAGAATCCCCAAACAAAGATGAGAGCAAACCCTAGAAACTGGAGTTAAAAAGGGATGTCTTCAAGCTCGACACGACCTAAGCACGATCGTTCTTAAACCTTGTTTCCATGGAATGGTTTTGAGTGAATCGGCCCAGTGTTCGCCTAGAATTTTCAGTGGGAGGGAGCGCGGTAATGCTTGGACCGTGCTTCACTTGAACATGATCGTGCTAGGGGAATCTAGTGTGTCCTTCCCCTGTTGTGTAGAAAATAACTCCAGCCTGAGATTTCTAGAGGGAGTGACAGGATCGTGCTCCAACCGTGTTTGCCCTGGTGACACTCCCAAGCAAGCTTTTTCACTTGATTGGCATGAGACTTGGTTATTCAATGGGACAGAGCACGACTCTGCTCTACCCATACTGAACCTGAACACTTAGTATTTCTTCCATCTTCTCTCGTTTGGTAACCAGATTCACTCCTAATTGATTCGAGCTCCTCAATTCCTGCATCATTAAGAAATATACCCAGAATAGCACTGAATGTATACAAAGATGAACCAAAAGGCAAGAAAACACATAAATTGAGGGTAAGAAAACACAATATGAATTGCATTCATCAGTCGTCCCATCTACCTAGGGTATAAGTTGGCGAACTTTATTGCGCACCATGGCCAACATGTACACATGGATGCAATCTTTACCGGGCCCTATATCACTACACTTATCAGAGGGATGGGGCTGGCAAATTCGCTCTAGGGACAGGAGATCATGATTGGCTCGATACCCGTCAACATGGACATCCTTCGGCTGATGGAGATGGTCATGTGTCGTGGCTCTCGATAGATCCTCACAGCTACATATTCAGCCTCTATTGATGATAAAGCTACAACTTCTTGGTTTTTTGAAAACCATGAAACCACACCTAAACCAATGCTAAAAACAGCACCAGAAGTGCTTTTCTAGTCTTCAAGATTGCCTCCCTAATCATTATCTGAATATCCTCTAACACACAATTTCTATTCCTCTGATAGAAGATGCCATAATTAATTGTACCTGCTAAATATTTCAGTAAGTGTCGAGCTGCTCCAAAGTGGATTTTTGTAGTCTTATGCATAGGATGAGACAAAAAAAACCAATGGGGAATGCTATGTCTGGTCTTGAATGTGACAAATAAATTAATTTCCCAATCAGCTTTCTGTATTTAATTGCATCTGTTTCTTGAAGCTTCATAAGCTTGCAATTTGATATTTGAACTCACTGGAACAGAAATAGGTTTGGATTAAAGCAAATTAAAACTCTTCAACAAATATTCAGTGTACTTCTTCTGTGAAATATGAATTCCAAGTTGATCTTGCTTAACTTAAAGCCCCATAAATTAAGTCATAAGCCCAAGATCAATTATTTTGAATTCTTTTTTAATATCTGATTTGAATTCATCCACCATTGTCATGTAATAAAAAGGTAGAAGATAGAAAGGATTGAAGAAGAACCCAGACAAGAGGGTTGTGTCCATTGTATTCATATATGGGTATTGCTGGATGATGTACAAAAAATCTTGGCTAACACAACTAATTACAATTAGTACCAAGAATAGATGCAACAACCTGATCCACTCAAACTAATATCAACAACCAGCTAGTAGATAAGCTTACAGATATACACAAATACTTTAACATATCAATGGAGAACCCATACAAATAAAATCATCAACATATATGAAAACCAACAACTGATTATCTTCTTTTCCATTCTTCTTGTATAAAGCATGTTTACTAGAGCTTCTCTGAAATCCCTAAAGCTGAAAATAGGCATATATTCTACTATACCAGGCTCTAGGAGCTTGTTCCAAACCTTAGAGAGCTTTATGTAACTTGTACAAGAAATGCTTCTTTCCTAGAATTTCAAAACCCTTGGGTTGTTCTTCATACACCTCTTCATTGATGTCTCTATTTAAAAAGGCTGATTTAACATCCAAATGAAAAACATGCCAATCTTTTTTAGCAGCTAAGGCCAATAACAACCTAACTGTTTCCGTTCTTGCAACTGGTGAGAAAATTTCTTCTTAATCCACACCATATTCTTGTGTATAACCCTTGGCAACTAATTGTGTCTTGTATTTTTGAACTTCTCCATTGGGTTTATATTTTGTTTTGAAAACCCATTTCACCAATATCTTTTTTCTTTTTAGGTGGCAGCACACTTAATTCTCTAGTACCATTTCTTTGAATTTCATTAAACTCTTCCTATATTGCATCCTTCCGTACTTGAAATTGTTGAGCTTCTTCATATGATGTTGGATCAGTCACATTCAATTCATAAGAACAGCTTTCATATACGTCTCTAAGAGCTCTCACTTTAATTGGTGGAGTCTCACTTGAAGGAATGATACTGTTGTCTTAGGAATTTAATAATTCTGCTATAGTGTGTTCATTTGGAGCTGAATCTTCTAAAGTATTATCATTTGCAATATCACAATTTGATTCAGCAACAGAGGTAGTAGGGCTTGAAATCACACCATGTAGAACAATCTTAGTAACTATTGGAGTATCAGAATTCCAATTCCAGCTTTTGTCTTCAGAGTAAACCACATCCCTGCCAATAATTACTTTTCCACCAATTGAATCAAATAACCTTAGACTTAGGACAGTAGCCAATGAAGATACAAGTTAAGGCCCTACTATCAAGTTTCTGCACAATTTGATATGGAACATGAGTATAAGCTATACAACCAAAGATTTTAACATGACTCATCTTTGGTTTAACTCCAAACCAAGCTTCAAGGGATGTTTTATCTGGTACTATAGGAGTGGGAGAGATATTAGAAAGATATGTTGCTGGAGCTATAGCTTTAGCCTAGAAAGATATTGGCAGTTGTCTGAAATTCAGCATGCTCCTTACTTTCTCAACAAGTGTTTTATTTTTCCTCTCAACTACACCATTTTGCTGAGGGTAATATGATGTAGTTAACTCATGTTTAATACCAAGCTTCTCATACAACACCTTAAAATTCCTTGACAAAAATTCTCTATCTTTGTCTATCCTAAGAATCTTCAACTTCTGATTTGTCTGCTTTTCAACTAAAGCTAGAAATTTCAAAAATAGTCAAACACTTCAAATTTGTTTTGATGAAATAAGTCTAGCTGATCCTGCTGAAATCATCAACAAACAATAAAAAAATATCTTCTTCCTCCAAGATATTCAACATGCATAGGATCACACAGATCAACATGCACTAGATGAAGCCTTTCTTTAGCTCTCCAAGATCTCCCTGGTGAAATGGTGTCCTGGCTAATTTCCCATAATTACAGACTTCACAGCATTTAAATTGTTTTATATTTGGCAGACCAATCACCATGCCATTTTGCTTTAAAGCTTGTAAACACTGAAAATTTAAATACCCAAACCTATTATGCCATAATATAGAATCTTCTTCAGCATTTGTGGCTACATTAGCACTTCCTATATGAGAGAACTCCAAGGAAAACAAATAATTTTTGTTGCACTACATTGCTATCAGCTGAACTCCTGTCTTGGCATCTCTAATGCTACAAGCATCCTTGTCAAAAATTAGAGTATAACATTAGCCATTAACTGACCCACACTCAGCAAATTATGAGCCAAGCTGGGAACAAATTGAACATTATGAATTAATTTTGTTTCCCTATTCTGAGTTGTAACAGCAATAAACTCCTTACTAGCAACCTCATGCTCCTTGTCATCACCCAAGTGAACTTTGTGACATTGTGTCTCATCCAAACTATGAAAAAGCTCCTTCATCCCAGACATATGACTTGAGTTGCCAATATCTAGAAGCCAAATTGAAGGTTGTTGTGCTAGTTCTCCAGCATGAACTATAAAAAAGCTACCACCATCACTACCAGACTCTTTTTCAACTCTAGAACTCAATGCTTTATCACTGGTCTTATCTCTAAACCAGCAGGTTGACTTCACATGGCCGTATCTTTTACAAATATAGCATTGTACATTATTTCTTATTGGTCTCTGATCACCACTTTGAAACTTCTGCTCATTTTTGATATCTTTGATCATCTTTGTCTGAACTCCGTGGAACAAAGTCTCTACCTCTACTATTACTTCTTTCTCTTCCTCTTGAATTATCTCTACCTTTACCAGGTGAATTGGGATCCCATCTATCAAATTCCCTCTCACTAGAGGATTCTCCTTTCACAAAGAAAGCTCTTTCTTCTGGTTTGTCACTGAATCTTTTTAATCTGGCTTCATGAGCTTGTAAGGAGCCACTTAATTCATCCAAATTAAGCATTGCATCATCACTAGCTTCTTCAATGGGCACCAGCACATGATCAAATCTTCCTGCCAAGCTTTCCACAACCTTTACCACAACTTCTTCAAAATGTTTGTACCCCAAACCTTTAATTTGATTAACAATGATGAACACTCTTGAAATATACTCTTGTATACTCTCATGATCCTTCATCTGTAAGACTTCAAAACTTTGCCTCAAGGTTTGTCTTCTCTCTGAAACAATTCAGGAAAAGCCTTGATACTCGCTCTGAATTTGCTCCCAAGCTTTCTCAGCTATTGATAAACCAGTAATTTTAATAAAGATTGCTTCATTCTATAAAACATTGCAACATCTCTAGCTTCTTCATAGTTCTGATTGTTGCTTCAGAACTAGTTGTTTGAACTCCTCCTTCAATTATTTTCCAGAGATTTTAAGACTAAAACAGGGCCTTCATCTTGACACTCCATCTATCATAACTTTCTGCTTTGAACAAAGGCAAAGCTGGCTGTGTGAGATCTGGAGCACCACTTGAAACCATTTCCTTCTACTAGCAACTCAAGAGAAACCCTCTATAGGATCTGATACCACTGTTAGCAAGTTAAAAGCAAGAGGAAGAAGATGAACAGTAACAGAAAACCAGAAGCTTCAAGAGAATAACTGAGAACAATCTTTTATCAACTGTTCTTTCAGTCATTCATACATAATAATATAGCACAGCTGTAATAATACTCACTCATAAGTAATAACTACTGTGACATCCAATGGGTTAATTTTTAGATAATGGTTTTATTTTATTTTGGTAACCAAACTTCAATTTGCATCGAAATGGCCATTCATTTTTAATTTTATTTTATCAGGCAGTCACTCGATTGATTTAGAAACTGAATAATTTATGTGGCAATTGAAACTCTTGGCTAAAAATCCCAAGATAATACCAAGCTACGGCCAAATATCAAAATGGATGCGACACTTAAATTCATATCTTTTTGGATACTACACTTTAATTTTGTTTCGACAGGAGGGTGCCGGTCCATTTAAGATGAGGAATTGATGATGTGGCTACCGGAATGGCCACATGGCATGTATTTTAACAGCTCATTTGCTAGTGTGGAAGCGCTAGTGAGGATGTTGTAATCCTCATCAGCCGCTTTGTGTCACGCCAGCCTAATTTTTGCCAACTCAATATCCCGCCCATTTTCTCCCTCTTCTTCTTCGCTTGCCCTCTCTTCACACTCCCCATCTCCTTCCACTCCTCCTCTTCCTCCTCCTTCTCCTCCTCCTCCTTCTTCTTCTTCTTCTTTGTTGCTCAGACCATAAGAAATGGTCAAGCTCACCCCATAAGAAATGGCTAAGATTACTTGTTAGTAATGCAACTGTGATTACCATCTTGAATCTTGGTGCAAGATTTTGTTTTTAGCTTTAGAATAGATAATTGTCAAAGGCCTGTGAATATCAAAACATCTGGTTTAAAAAAAGTTTAATATATTCATAATGAATTCAGTGTTGCAAAAAATTCCATTAATTATTTTTATAACCTTGTAAAAAAATTCATGATATGTTTTTAACAAGGAAGACAGGCCAAAAAAAAAAATTTCTAGCATAAAGGTTCACATAATATATTAATCTTGTACAAGCTTTGTACATAATAAATTAAGTATGTACAAGCACCAAATTTTTTGGACAGTAAAGAAGTCAATGTTTATAAAGTATATAAGCTTTACACAAAATGCATTAACTCTGTATAATCACAAAATTGCAATAAAAAAAAAAAGAAATGAGATAAAGTGGTTGAAACACTACAATGCAGTTTTGGCAATTAGATTGTACAAGCTTTTCACATAATACATCAATTCTGTACAATCAAAAACTTTTGCTGATCATAAAGAACTCAATTTGTATAAACCATAAAAGCTTTGCACATAATGCATTATTTATGTACATTCAAAAATTTTGCACTAAAATTACTAAAAGTAGAAACCAAAAAAAGTGTTTTGTACACTGTAAAACTAATCTTACTATGATAGTTTATGGCATTCACAAAATTTGTCAGCATAAACTTGCCCAAACTTGATTATGTTTAATTAGGTTTGAGCAAAGAAGAAGAAAAAGAAGAAGAAGAAGAAGAAGAAGAAGAAGAAGAAGACTTGGAGGTGAAGCGGGAGAAGAAAAGGCAGGGCGGGATGCTTAGGTGGAGACAAAAAAGGGCTGATGTGGATTAAAACCAGTTCCTTTAATGATGTGGCTTATTTAATCCTTGTTGGCATCTCCAAATAATCAAATGAGCTATCAAAACATAATCCACATGGTCATTTTAGCAGCCACATCATTCCTTATCGAAAATGGGTGGGTACCCTACCGTTGAAACGCAATCAAAGTATGATATCCAAAAAGAAACGAATTGAAGGTTAGCATCCATTTTGATATTTGGCCATAGTTTGGTGACCCATGAAGATATTTACCCTTTCTTTGCTTGTTCTTGGGCTGCATTTTTGGTTCTTAAAAATCAATATTACCACTAAAACAATTTCAAATTTCAATACCTTCCACACTTTTCGGAAAGTCTGAATGTGTGCTTTTGTTTTAACATATGCTTACTAATGTTGTTTGCTTATATGCATTTTGTTTTGTTTTTTCTTTTGAATGTCACTTTATTCTTCTTAAGTTGTCATGATTTGCACATTTACACATATCATGAGTTGTGTTTCTCTCCTTGTTGATAAGTTACGAGTATATATTCACCAATTCTTGTCTTATTTTCATGAACATAATAGTTTATAAGTGTTTGGAAATTACTTATGGGGTGAGCTTTGATCATTTCTTATGGTCTAAGAAGCTGTTGACCCACCTGTGGTCCGTGAAAGTAACTGGGACCCAGCTCCTCACACTTGGTATAAAAGGCATCAATTAAGGATTTTCAGGGCAGAAAAGGCAAAGGGATAGAAGGATGGCGGCTGGAGAAGAAAGAAAGGAAGTTCTAAAGACTCAAAAACGGAGGAAAAGGAGAAGAAGAAGAAGGCTAGAAATTTGAAGATCAAGCCTTTGTGGGTAACATAGGGGGTTTTCCAAGTCTTCTTGTGCTGTATTCTTGCATAGCCTTTATCTTTCCTGTTTGCTTTTTTAATTACGACATGGAAGTGTAGAACTTATCTCTAGGTTTGGGATTAGCCCAAAGTAGTAATTAATGATGTGGTTGTTTCTTTTGTATGGATCTTTTATAATTAATGGTAGATTATTTTAAATTGGCTTAGATTTGTATTTTCTTAGCTTAGAGAGTGAAAGCACTTGCTTGCTTTATCATAAGGATCAAAAATAACTGAAAGGTTATTCTAGATCTCAGAATTTCTTAAGTCAGTCCTGAAATTTTTGAAGAATATTTCTTGAGGGTTTATTGTTTAATCATTGAGCTTAATAGTGTTTTAAAGGAGTTCATCAACCACGAAATTAGGGGTTGGCTTATTCAAAATCAACTTGTTATCTCTTGAAAGAGAGTGACAAGTAATTAAGGATTATTATCCTGCAATTGATCTACCTAAATCAAGTTAAGATCCAAGCACATCTTTCATTACTCTTTGTGGTGAGTTCCCAAGCCTAGGTTTACTTAAATCTGATTTGCAGACCACACCCTTGCATCTCTGCATTCCCTATTTATGTAATTTCTCCTTCTTTATTGCTTTGATTTTCCCATATCCACATCTTTTAATTGCCTAGATAGCCTATTGTTGTAATATATTAGTAATCACACTTGGTCTTTGTGGGTTAGATATCTTAATTTTTACTTGGTAAAATAGTACGCTTGCGGTTGTGTAATAACAGCAAAGAAGAAGAAGAAGAAGAAGAAGAAGAAGAAGAAGAAGAAGGAGGAGGAGGAGGAGGAGGAGGAGGAGAAGGAGGATAAAACCAGGAGATGGGGAGTGAGAAAAGAGGGCAAGCGAAGAAGAAGAAGGAGATAAGAGGACAGGATGCTGAGTTGGCAAAATTTTTCTTGTGTGGCACAAAACGGCTGATGAAGATTTCAACATCCTCACTAGTGCTTCCACACCATCAAATAAGCTATCAAATTACATACCATGTGGCCATTTTGGTGGCCACACCATCAATTCCTTATCTGAAATTGGCAAGTACCTTCTCTTCAAAACAAAATTAAAGTGTAGTATCCAAAAAGATATGAATTTAAGTGTGGTATTCATTTTGATATTTGACCATACTTTGGTACCCTCTTAGGATTTTTATCCGGAAAATCTATGTCAGCTTCCCTGTGACACATTAGGTGTCCTACTTAGACTATATACGTCACTAAACTTATCGATTTTCTAGTTGCCCCATCATCTATTTGGTTCCTAAATCAATCGGGTGGTTGCCTGATGAAATAAAATTAAAGATTAGTGATTAATTTGATATAAATTGAAGTTTGATTACAAAAATAAAATAAGACCATAATTAAGTGGCGTATGAAAAAATCAACCCAACATGGGATGTTCTCATTTGACTAAATCAACCAGATTCAGCTCATGCCGAAATCACATCCACTTATTTCACACCTAACATTCTGATAGAAACTCCCTGCAAAGCAAGATTCAAACACAATTAATTTAGTAGAAAGAGAACAACACAACTAAACATTACATTCAGGCTTCAATCAGAGAACTCTCTGCTGACAATAATGCCCATCAATTATTTTGCCATTTTAAGTATATAAAAATGATTATTTTTGACAATCATAATAGATGATTTTGTTTGAGCCAACAATCACAGCAATCATGAAATTTTTAAATTTGATCCTCAAAATACTCTAAATGCCAGTCACATAGCCACAATGCATTTTGTCATGATTATTTCTAATGATACTTGTCAGAGACACAATGCAGTCTACATTCCTCAAACCTTCCCTTCTTCATAAACCAATCTTTCACCATCCAAACATTGATCTAGAATTACAAAACTAAAACATAGTAAGGGGATGTGCAAGCATCTGATGCTCCCAATTAAAAAATGAAGTTCAAATTGCAAAGTAACATTAATGTCTCTGTCCTTGTCCTCATCGTGTTTTTACACTCCATTCAACATCATTTTAAGACTACTAAACATGTTTCGTATTTTATTTTATGCTCCATTAGAAGCAATTTGGCTTTAATTTCAAGTAGAAATTAGAAGCACCCAAAATAAACTAAAAAAAAAATTGGTAGAACATACCAATTTTAAATGCAAACTGTGATGAAAGAGAATTTTAATAAACTAGCTGGTGCAGTAAAACATACCAATGATAAAATCATCCACAAATAACAGATAATAACTATGGTATTAATATTGACCTTCAAGAAGGTATTATTTTAGGGGAATAGTTGTGTCATCCCAACAATGCAAAATCTCTCTATGTTAAATCTATAATTGAACCTACGGTTTGGTACATTTGGAAAACCCAGTGTGACTGTATTTTCAAGCATGACACTCCTGATTTTCATCTTCTTTCCAAGAAAATAATTTAACATGTCAAGGAGTATTTCTTTAACTATGCTCCTCAATCTGGAAGTGCTTACTTATGTCAAATTTTTCATCTCATAAGGGCCCTTTTCTTTTATATTCAAGTACTTGGAATTAGGATGCTGATAAAGAAGGTGGAAAGGAGAGGGGGGGCTGGTTTTGTTTCCACCACACTAATGCTAAGGTTTTGGTTGCAAGGTGTGGTCCCATATTTCATCACTCTGACATGGATGCGCAAGTTAAGGCTTTATGACTAGCAACAAGCTGTCTGATTGGTTCGAGGATTGCAATTCAAAATCTTTTCAACTCATATTTTGTTCTCCATGAAGCTATAACCTCAGATAAACACTTGGATGACTAGATAACTCTACCAAGCCTTAATGAAGTGAAATGAAAATTACACAATATTGGTTCTCCTCGAGTGCATCTTATCCCTTTTAAATGGAATGCTCTATCTAATTGTCTTGCTTGTCACGATAAGGGATTACATGAGATTACTATTTTTCACAGGGGTCATGATCTTCCAAGATGGCTAATGGAGAGTGTAACTGCTAATGGATTTGCAATGTAATTTTTTAGTCTGTTAGTTTTTTTCCCCTTCTTTTTTTCTTTGTTTCTTTCAGTTGCTCTGTCTCTATGTCTGCAGCCCTTTTTTTTTGTCCTCCTTTTGTTCTAATAAATAGCTTTCGAGCTCTTTTATCCGAAAAAAAAAAAAACATCCACAACTAAATTCATCAAGAAAATTACAAAAGATGTTAAAAGGAAAATGATATCAACACTAAAAATGAAGAAGAGACAAACAGTAGGTAAATGGTTGTTAAATAATGTAACTTAGAGAAAAACAAAAAGTTTTAGTCAGTTTTGGACTTGATTTTGTATGTTAAAATATTTCTAGCTAGCGAGGATGGTCAAAGGACAAAAGGGAAAACTGATCCTAATCATTTTAGACTATCATGTAAACTAAAAAATCAAAATGAGTTGACGATAACACATTAAACATTTGTCACATTGACAACGCCCCTTGCGTGTGACCCGTAAGTGCATGGGTTTGTCGAAGTAATAAATCCCAGGTGAGTGGGTATCGTATCCACAGAGAGTAGGGAATAAAAATACCAGGATTGCTATCTAACTAAGCGAAGATGGAATAATGATTTTGTTGATAAAATGTAATGAAAGCAAGAATAAAGAAAGAGAGAAACACAAAAAGATGAGAGGTAAGGCAATCAATAGAAGTGGGGTACACAGATATTGTTCCACCAAGGACAATTGTTTCAAGTGCAAAATCAACTATTATATCTCCTAATTGACGCTTAATGAGTCGTGGAAATCCTTAAACAAGTAGTCCCAAACCTAAGGTCAACTGTGACTAACTCTACACTATGTCCCGGCGGAGAAATCGATCAATCTCAACACCTCACACTGTTTAGAGTTGCAAGACACTCTAGGGATTCCAAGTGACAAACCCTATTCCAATGTATAGATATAACTCATTGGTCGAGGCGAAAGACCCCTAGTCATAATTAAGCCCTAGGTGCTAAAGTCACTTCAACGCTTCTCTCCGTTGCCTGTGCAATTAAGTCCCAGCAGAGATCATCCCTTAGCCCATTCACTCTACTATGACCGCAAAGAACTTTTGGAACATGGAGGTAGGATAAATCACATCGGAGGAGAAAGGGCTCCGCTACCTCTCGACTCACCCTCTCAACCCTCTCCAATCTTGCAATGTCTAACTCTCATGGTGTGTCACTCACTCACAAAGGTTACCAATGTAGACTCTTAACCCTAGTGTCACTCTAAGGGAGAAATCATGCAACAATGACAAGGTCCCCTTGCGTATATCCCGCAAGTGCACGGGTTTGTCGAAGTAATAATCCCGGGTGAGCGGGGTCGAATCCACAGGGAGTAGGGAGTAAAGACACTTAATTCGATTCTTAGCTATGTGGAGTATCAACAATGATAAGTGTGATAATGATTCAATTCTCAACAATTAAAAACAACAAGTAAGAGAGCAAAAGTAAGGAGGAGGCAAGGCAATCGATAAAGATGGGGTACTCGGATGATGCTTCACCTAGGAAAATCGTTTCAAGTGCAAGAACTCTCTATTATGCTTCCTAATCAATGCAATGGTGAGTCGTGGAAATTCTTACATACATAGTCCCAAATCTAAGGTCAACTATGCGTAACTCTATTCATGTCCCGGGGGAGAGATTAAATAACCTCTTAACCTCGCACTCGAATAAAGTTGCAATGAGCTCTAGGGATTCCAAGTGATAAATCGCTTCCTAATTATAGACCTAACCCTTTGGTCCAGGTGGAAGGTCCCTAGCCACAATTAAGCCCTAGATACTAAGATCCCCTCAATGCTTCACTCCATTACACGCGCAACTAGGCCCCAGCGGAGGTTCATCCCTTAGACCATTCACTCTATTATGGCCGCAAAGAACTCAAGGAACGGAGGTAGAATCTATCACGTCGGAGGGGAAAACGGACGCTCCTGTATCTCTCGACTCACCCTCTCAACCCTCTCCAACCTAGCTTTGTCTAACGCTCGTGGTGTGTCACTCACTCACAAGGTTACCAACAAGAACTCTCAACCCTAATGTCACTCTAGGGAAAATATTCATATAATCAAGCATTCAAGGTTGGAACTCACAATAAACATCAATTTATTGAAAACATAATAAAGAATTTCAAAGAAACAAATACATCCTAGGGTTCACAATCAACCAAGTACCCACTAGGAGTTTAGCTCTCCATGGAGCTAAGTACAATCAAAGAAATTGAATGTAAAAGCAATGAATCTATAAAGAAACCCCCTCGATGGTCGTGTCGATGGTCTTGTGGAGAGTCCTCTACTCGTCGTCCAAGGATTCCCTCATCCGGTATAGGATACGCCTCGACGGAAGCTCCCCTACCAACCTTCTTCCTCAGGAATGACGATGTCGGAGCCGTAGAACCTCTCAAAAACCTTGGCCAATACCCCTCAAAACCCTAGCCGAAGCCCTCTCTCAAGTTGGGGAAAAGATGGAGAAAAGAATACCAAAATCGGAGCTGAATCGGCTTTAAATAGGGCTGGAATCGGGCAACTCCACGGGCGTGGACGCTACACGTGCCCGTGCGGAATTTCCACACGGGCGTGGATAATTTCCACACGCCCGTGTGGATTCTCTGTTTCTCTGATTTCTCGGCCGGCTGTGAACAGTGCTGCTACAGTGTTGCTACATTTCTCTGCTACAGTCTTTGACCTGAATAACTTCCCAATTCCATACTTTCATCGGGGTAACGCAAACGGGCACACATTCCCGTCGTGAATCACTTGCTTCTTCAATGATATATATGTTGGTGGAGCTCCTGTTCTTATATGCATAAGACGGAATGCTCGAGTGTGACTGCCTTTGTGCCCCTCCAAATGGATGTGCTCACTCGAATGCGAGGAGGTTGGCACACACTCTAACATCTCACACCTGTCCTATGTCTTCACGTTTGAACCTTAGCAAGATCTCCTCCAAAATAGGTGCATTATGATCCACATTGGCCTATTTCCTTCATACTCAGCCTCACAACCATACCTTCATAAAAGTAACATAAAAACACACATATTAATGTAAAAACCTGAGAAAAGTAATGCTCAACATAAGGAAAGAATGCTTCGCATTCATATCACACAAGCACTTATCAAACAAGCATTCAAGATTGAAACTCAATTAAAGACATCAATTAAGGAAAACATAATAGAAGTTTAATGAAACAAATACATCCTAGGGTTGACAAATCCAAGTACCCACTAGGGGTTTAGCTCTCCATGGAGCTAGTTACAATCAATAATGAAATCAAATGTAAAAACAAGTAATCCATAGAGAAACCCCCTCGGTATTCGTGTTGATGGTCTTGTAGAGTAGCCTCGTCTTCTCCAAAGGTCCCCTTGTCCAACGTAGGACACACCTCACCGGATTGATGTCGACGAAAGCTCCCCCAATAACCTTCTTCCAAATGGAGTGTAGTGTTGAAGCCATAGAACCTCTCCAAAAGCCTTGCCAAAACCCTTCTAAACCCTAGCGGCAAGACTCTCCAAAGTTGGAGAAAATAGGGAAAAGAAGATGCTGAAATCGGGGATAAATCGCGGCTTTTAAAGGGCTGGAATCGGGCATCCACACGGGCCTGTGGATGTTCCACACGCACCTTGGGAATTTCCACACGGGCATGTGGATTCTCTGGAAATCTGATTTTCGGCGGGCTGTGAACAGTAACTTGCTACAGTATTGGCCAAAAAATACTCCCAATACCACACTTTTCATTGGGGTAACATAAACGGGCACACGTTTATGCCGTAGATCACGTCGCTTCTACAATCAAAGGCCTCATTGGTGAAGGTCTTGTAATCAATGCACAAGTCGGGATACGCAAATGTGACTGTCTTCATACCCCTCCAACTCATTGCAATGACTTGAATACAAGGTAGTTGGCACACATTCACGTATCTTAGAGCCCCACTTGTGTCTTCCCATTTGTTCCATCCAAGATTCCACCAAATAGTGCGTTCACAATCTACTTTTGGCTTCTTTTCTTAATACTTAGCTTCACAACCCTACATGCGCAAAAGAACACAAATACACATGTATTAGCGCTTAAATCTGATAAAAGAAATGCTCATCGTAAGGAAAGAATACTTCACATTCTTAACACACAAGCACATATCACACATATTCTAAGAGGAAAATAATTGAAGTCATGCAACTTGAAAACTTATTGTGCCTCATCATTCTACCAATCTACAAATTCCAACAATGGCCTTGAAGCTACCAAGGAACAAACAAACAAGAAGATTTAAAGGTAGTAAAAGGGACATGCAACCAACTCTTTAGGAATAGAATTCTAGCACTAACGCACATGTTCAGATCTTGCAAATGCTATTTATTTAAAATAATTTGAAATTTCAATTGAAGGCCTTACAAATTTTGATGGTGGTAAATCACAATATATATATACATACATAGGAGTGGCCACATCATAAAAATTACATATATCTTAGACAGAACACAATAATAGGCAACACATTGATTTTTAGAAGGTAGGTGTGTATAAACTAAGCAAAGGCAAAGTTGGTCAATTTCAGTCAAAAATTAATGTTGTCCCCCAACTTAAAATATCAAACTAATTCAGTTTTGGTCAAATTTGGATATCATTGTCAAAACCACAGGATATGATATAAGCTTCTTTTCCCTATAGTCAAATGTGCAAGTCACATGACAGTATCTAGTCAATATATACATAAAACCATATACAGTGCATATACAAGAAAACTTTAGTAAAATATAAGCATTTGAAAAATTTTAAATGGCTAAACAAACTTTTGCAAAAGGATGTCGCATACATGCCGTAAGTATTGATGTTGGACCTGTCAGAACTATCAATGGAATATAAGCAATGCCCTAATTCTGGTATAGAAAGAAAATGTGAAGAAAATCAGTACAATGAAGAACCCAAAATCAGTAATTGCTTGAAGAACTGTAAAATAATTAATAGAACTCAACATTCTCAAATCAATTCTACATTTAACTATCAAAAGGATAACCTTCTAAACATTTTCTTTTCTAAAAATCATACCATACAAAACCTAAACTGGCTCATTTTGAACCAAGAAATTCAAATGCCAGGGGCACGAATCTTGAGAAACACGTGGATCGGAATTCATAAATCTGAAAGCAAAACTATGATTCTGCTATGAAAGAGAGGAAGATGGCGAGAGAAAGGAGGAAGGCAAAGGATTTAATTTCTAGGAGGCACGTGCAGAGGAGCAAGGATGATGATTCAGTTATGTTGAAGGCTGACGTGGAGGCATCTTTGCCAGCTGTCTGTCAAAGTAAAAGAAAGAAGAGCGGAGCTGAAGAGGAGTTAGGGCCTGGATCTGAATCTCCGGTGATCTTCTTTGGAGATCAGCACAGGAGGGAAGAGATTCCCAACTTTTGTTCTTGTTTTCCATTTCATTTCTACATATCTTTTTTCTGTAAGTTTGGTAGTTTGAATTACTGAATTCTGAGACATTGTTGGAGTTTTGTGGTTTGATATTGAGTTTGTTCACTTGATTTATGATTAGAAACTCATTTCTGTTGATTTTAAGTTTGATTTCTCAATATATTGGAGCCTAGATGCTTGAGAATTGAGAATTATTGTGTGAATTCTCTGATCTGGTTGTTCTGTTGATTTGATTAGTAGAATTCATAACAATTTGGTGCTTTCATTTTGTCCAATTGGATTTTACGATCATGGCTATGAAAGATCTTGCAGTTAAGATTGATAATATGATGACTATGATGGATCAAAGGGAAGAGAGGCTATTAGCAGCCATGGAACAAAGAGATGATCGGGTTAAATTGCTGGAGATGTTATTGCAAAGCATTTCAAAAATTATTAAAGCTCAGATAGTCTCTAATACTGTGGGTTCCATGGAGAATAATCAAACTATGAGGGAAGACACTGAATTCAATAGATCCCAGCCTTTCTAGACTATATCTGTTAAATTGGATTTCCCTAGGTTTGTGGTGAAGAAGTGTTGAATTGGATCTATAGATCTGAACAATTTTTCAAGTATTATAAGATTTCTGATAGTGAAAGACTTGAAATAGCTTCTATTCATTTTGATGGAGCGGTAGTTCCATGGTATCAAATGTTGGAGAAGGAATGCAAGGTCACTACTTGGGTAGATTTGGTTGATGCTTTACAAGAAGCTTATGGGCCATCATTGTTTGATAGTCCTGAATTTACATTTTTCAAATTGATGCAAGAGGATACAGTGGCAAATTACTATTCTTAGTTCACAACCTTAGCTAATCGAATTGATGGAATTCCACCATCAATTTTGTTGTATTGTTTTCTCAGTGGGTTAAAAAAGGATATTCAGAGAGGTATTGTTCCATTAAAACCTACAAGTGTCTCTAAGGCAGCAAGTTTGGCAAGGTTGTATGAGGATAAATATCCTGTGACACGGAAGCTGATTGTTAAAAAATCTTCTTATAGCCCAGACATCAATTCATTCCATGCTGCAGGCAAAGTTCAGGCATTAGGGAAAAAAGTATTGTTTCAAGGAGGGAATACTGCTATTAATGCATCGCCTGCCATGCCTAGTAGCAATTCTCATCCATTTAAGAAGATTAGTTTCAATGAAATACAATTGAGAAAAGCCAAAGGGCTATGTTTTAATTGTGATGAAAAGTATTCTCCTACTCACAAGTGCCAGAATAAGAAGTTGTTGTTATTACATTAGAGTGAGGTAGTACCTTATAGTGATGATCCAGATAATGCTGATTTTGTGGTGGAGTTGGCATGCAGTAATTTTGCAGAGGAAATGAGTCCCAAATCATCTCTTAATGCTATGAATAGTTCTGTTGCATCTGGGACTATGCGATTCACAGCATCAATTAATGGTCATCCAGTGAAAGTTTTACTTGATGGAGTGAGTGATGATAATTTCATTCAGCCTAGAATAGCTAAATTCCTGTAGCTTGACATTTAGCCTACATTACCTTTTAATGTGTTAGTTGGTGATGGGAATTCTTTACTGGTTGAAGGGTTGATTCAGGAATTAAAAGTGCAAATTTAGGGATGTGAGTTGAAATTTCCTTCTTATTTGTTACCTATGGCTGGGGCAGAAATAATTCTTGGGGTAGCTTGGTTAGCAACTCTGGGTCCTCATATTGTGGATTATAGTTCACTATCATTACAATTTTATTGTGGTACTAAGTTTGCAACACTAGTAGGAGACAACATCGTAGGCCCACATGCTACTTCTGCTCATCAGTTATATAGGATGAGTTCTACAAAAGCAATTACTGAGTGTTATCAAGTTACTGCTGAAGCTGAGGATATTAATGTTCAGGAAGACCATCACAAATTGTTTTCATTGGTAAAATCTGATCCACAGTTACAATTCCCTACAGAGATGCCTGAGGATTTCTAGAAGTTATTACTAAAATACCAAGGGGTGTTCTCTATTCCAACAAGTCTTCCTCCATCCAGAATTTGCAACCACAGAATTCCTTTGAAGCCCAATTCAGAACCGGTGAAGGTCAGGCCATATAGATATCCTCACAGCCAGAAGTCTGAAATTGAGGAAATGGTGAGTCAAATGCTAAATGATGGATTAATAGAGCATAGTAATAGCCATTTTTCTTCTCCTGTGTTGTTAGTAAAGAAGAAGGATGGCACTTGGAGATTTTGCATTGATTATGGGGCTCTTAATGCTATTACCATCAAGGATTCTTATCCAATTCCTGCAGTAGATGAATTATTGGATGAACTTCATGGTGCCAAGTGTTTATCTAAATTGGATATGAGATCTGGCAACCATCAGGTGTTATTATAGCTAGAAGACAGATTTAAAACAGCATTTAAAACTTACCACGGGCATTTCCAATGATTGGTAATGCCATTTGGTTTATCAAATGCTCCAGCTACTTTTCAAGCATTGATGAATGGCATTTTTCAGTTTGCAATGAGAAAGTTTGTATTGATTTTCTTTGATGACATATTGGTCTATAGCGATGATTGGGAAAGTCATTTAATTCATTTGGAGACAGCGTTACTTACATTGGCTGAGAATCAACTTTATGCTAAATGGACAAGTCCAAGGTGACAACAATTTTG
The DNA here is from genome assembly GCF_009730915.1 of Dioscorea cayenensis subsp. rotundata. NCBI lineage: Eukaryota > Viridiplantae > Streptophyta > Magnoliopsida > Dioscoreales > Dioscoreaceae > Dioscorea > Dioscorea cayenensis. The sequence goes on from NC_052482.1 coordinate 11,045,438, forward strand.
GAATGGCCAGTCCCTAAGAATTTAAAACAATTAAGGGGATTTCTTGGTCATAGTGGTTATTACAGAAGGTTTATCCACAATTATGCTTCCAAAGAACATCCTCTCACTGAGTTGTTAAAGAAAGATAGTTTCAAATGGTCTGAATTGGCAGAAGATGCTTTTCATCAGTTGAAGATAACCATTACTTCTGCTCCTATTTTGAGGTTGCCTAATTTCTCTAAACCGTTTGTCTTAGAAACTGATGCATCTGGGGGAGGTATTGAAGCAGTTTTAACTCAAGAAATCATCCTATGGCTTATTTTTCTAGAAAATTGACATCTCATATGCAAAAACAGTCTGTTTATGTTCGAGAGTTGTATGCAGTAACAGAATCTGTGGCAAAATTTCATCACTATTTGATGGGGCATAAGCTGATTATTAGAACAGACCAACATGCACTCAAGCATCTGTGTCAGCAGACAATATAGACACCAGAACAGCAAAGGTGGTTACCTAAGCTTCTTGGGTATGATTTTACTATAGAATATAAACAGGGTCGAGATAACATTCCTGCAGATGCTTTATCTCAGTGTCAATTATTGGCTTTATCTTTAGTACAATGTATATTGCTGTCTCAAATTCAAGAATTACAGCTACAAGATACACAATGTGTAGACATTATTAATGACATCAGGCAAGGGCATCAGGTTGATCCTAAATTTTCTTGGAAGCAACAAATGTTGTTGAATGACAGTAAAATTGTGGTTCCTCATAATGATCATCTAAAACAACAATTATTAGAAGAATTCCATGCAACAAAGTTGGGTGGTCATGCAGGGTCTCTTAGGACTTTTATGAGAATTGCAGCTCAATTCTATTGGAGGAATTTGCGCAAAGATGTAGTTGAATTTGTGAAACTTTGTTTAATATGTCAACAGGCCAAGGTTGATCACATGCATCCTGGAGGGCTTTTACAACCACTTCCAATTCCTCAAAGGATTTAGGAAGGCATTGCTATGGACTTTATCATTGGTCTACCAAAATCAAAGCGATTTACTGTGATTATGGTGGTTGTTAAGAGACTATCAAAGTTTGGGCACTTTATTCCTTTAAAGATTGATTTTTCTAGTGATATAGTTGCAGAAGAATTTATTCATAACATCATCAAACTACATGGAGTACCAAAGACTATTGTTATAGATAGAGACAGAGTCTTCATTAGCAAATTTTGGAAACATTTGTTTCATGCAATGGGCACTATATTGTCTTTTTCTTCGGCTTATCATCCGCAGACAGATGGACAAATATAAGCCTTAAATAAATGCGTTGAGCTTTATCTCAGATGTTTTGTTGCTAAAAATACAAGGAATTGGACTGATTAATTACCTTGTACTCAATTCTGGTATAACACAGCTATTCAATGTAGTGCAGCAATGTCCCCATTCGAGATTGTTTATGGTCGAGATCCCCCTTCTTTGATTACATATTATGCTAATGATCAAGACCCTCCAAATATAGCATTACTTTTACAGCAAAGAGATAGAGTACTGGCATAGTTGAAACAAAATTTGTTGCAAGCTCAGGCTAGCATAAAGTCTTTTGCTAATAAAAAGAGAACTGAAATTTCTTTTACTGAAGGACAATGGGTGTTTGTCAAGCTTCAGCCTTATCGCCAACATTCTGTGGCATTGCGCAAGAATTTTAAACTGGCTATGAGATATTATGGACCTTTCCAGATTGAAAGGAAAATTGGTCAGGTTGCTTACAAATTGAAATTACCATTGGGGGCTAAAATTCATCATGTTTTCCATGTGTCTCTCTTAAAGAAATGTGAAGGTAATCCATTATCTCAGAAGGCTACATTTCCATTACCATTTTTAACCAATGATCATGGTTCTATATTGCAACCTCGGGCTGTTCTGCAGAAGAGAATGTTAATTCGTGATGAGCATCCAGTTGCTCAAGTGTTGGTACAATGGGATGATTCTTCTGGGAATGATACTTCCTAGGAAGATGTAGATCAAATTCAGATATTGTTTCCAGACATGAACCTTAAGGACAAGGTTTAGATTGATGGGGGGTATTGTTATAAAAGAGAGAAAGATGGCTGGAGAAAGGAGGAGGGTGGCAAAGGATTTAATTTTCGGGAGGCACGTGCAGAGGAGCAAGGATGATGATTCAGTTATGTTGAAGGCTGACGTGGTGGCATCTTTGCCAGCTATCCGTCAAAGTAAAAGAAAGAAGAGCTAAGCTGAAGAGGAGTTTGGGCCTGGATCTGAATCTCCGGTGATCTTCTTTGGTGATCAACACAGGAGGGAAGAGATTCCCAACTTTTGTTCTTGTTTTCCATTTCATTTCTATAGATCTTTGTTTTGTGAGTTTGGTAGTTTGAATTACTGAATTCTGAGACATTGTCGGAGTTTTGTGGCTTGATATTGAGTTTGTTCAGTTGATTTGTGATTAAAAACTCATTTCTGTTGATTTGAAGTTCGATTTCTCAATATATTGGAGCCTAGATGCTTGAGAATTGAGAATTATTGTGTGAATTCTCTAATCTGGTTGTTTTGTTGATTTGATTAGTAGAATTCATAACAGATTCCTCACTACCAAACCAAATTGAACTTACTCGAACAAAAAAATTTAATAAATTTAAAATTTGTAGAAAACTAATCATTGGTTTGAATTATCCTTTAAAAAAATCAATTAAATATGAATTTAAGTTATTTTTTAAATTAACAAATGAATATTCTTTTATATTTTTCAATTTTTTTGTTTTATTTTAATATAATTATTTTTTCCCTCGCCAAAATTTAAATGTAAAATAAACAGAACTGTAATTGTTTTTTTTTTAAAATCAAGTTGATTAAACAGAATTACCAAACAATTCCAACTTTCAAAAGATTTTAAAGGATGAATTTCCAATAATATAAAGATTTCAGGGATTTTTTTTATTATAATTTTGAATAAGTAAACAAAGGCATGGAAGCATTAATCGCAAATATTAAATATGGCAGGGGTACTATGGAAATAGAAAAACTCAGAAGTTTTCCCACACAAGACAAGCTCTTCAGTTGATTATTTAAGCTTGAAGTCAATTAAAATAGAAATTTCTTATTTATTTTGAGTTTTGCAAGAATTAAATATATTGAGTTTTATTAGAATTCCTATTGTAGTCTATAAACATAGACTTATTTTGGATAATTGATTTTGCTCTACATCGTCCCTCTGTCTCTCAAGTGGTATCACCATCTCTCCCTCTAGTTTCTTGATAATTTTATTCTCAACATATACTATGTCTATTGCTGGTTATGTATTTTACTATATAATAATGTCAAGAGAGGTGAATTAAAAATTTAGCTCTATTATTTTGGGCATTGGGTTATGATCTTCGAATCTATAACTTTTTACGGAATTTTCAGATTTTATTTTATTTTTTTTTAATTTATGCTTCATTAATACAAAGAAAACTTCTTTCATGTTATACATAAGGTAATTCTTGCTTCTTGTCATTGTGATTGTTAAGTTTTTTTCTTTTTCTTTTTATAATGTGGACAACCCACTTCAAACACACACACACACCTCTTTTATTATCCTCAACCACTCATATGAAAATCAAGTGTTTTAACCACTAGGTTATTGCCATGGTGGCCTCACTCGTTGTTCTAATTGTTGTTGTTATAAATTATTATGTTCAAAAATCGTTTGATTTCGGAAATACCTATTTTTTTTTTAGTCCGGTCGCGAAGTGAGTATGAATCATAGTTCAAATATTTCTTTTTTTTTTAACCTTCAATCTTGTAAATTTTTTCACAGAAACTATTTATTGAATTTCTGCTTTGGTCATTCACAAGAAAGTTTATTTATTAAATGATATATATATAGAATGCTTTTCTTTCAATGGTTTGATTTATGTGTGAATACTTTCCGGTTTGATTTTGGCAAAACTAGCAAAGCGCAAGAAAAAAAAAAAGAAGAGATTAGACTAAGATGCCATAGTGGGAAAAGATCTCGGTGAGCCAGAAAAGAAGCTGTATTCCCTTAGCGAAGAGAGAGAGGGAGGGATTTAGCCTTGCATGAAAGGCAATTCTATCAACGACTTCATTACCCACTCGATCAATAAAATGCAAGCTGGGATCTTGCAAGAGATGAAGGAGATGCTTTAGTTGAAGAGCTTCACTGGAGAATCTCCAAGCAACAGCAGATTGGAAATCCTTGGCTATGTTAAGGACTACTATGTAGTCCGAGAAGAGTCAGAGGAATTCAGTTCATCTTTATGCATTCTTGGAGAGCAAAGTTTAAGGCCGAGACTTCAGCAATTATAGCAGAGTCACAAGCTAAAGCCATGGCTCCTGCAAAAAGGAAACAATTTTCATTGGAGACAATTATAAAACCTAGTCCAGTAAAATCAGTGTTATTTATCCAAAAAGCATCTAAATAAACAGAGATCGAGCTGGGAAGGTTTGAGGAGGGGACTTCCCTGATAGGTGGCTTGCTTCGTTTGGATTATTCTATGGCAAGACTCCAAGCTCTCAGAATGATTTCATTGAACTTTGGGGGAGTGCGGTTGAAGATCAAGCTACAACGGACTTTCCAAATGAACCAGTGAGAAATTTCTATGATTGCTTAAGCCAGACAATTGGAGTTTAAGTGATTAGTAAGCTAGGACCCAGTGACCAAGTTTGCCGTGAAGTTTGAGGGCAGACCTATGGAATGCAAGATGGTTGACCAGTAACTAGTAGTGTTCGGGCATTCCCAAAAAATATGAGTAGCAGTTTTTGGGACAAGCTGGCAAAAATGGCAAAGGGTAAGAGGGCCGAAGTTTAGGTTGTAAAAAATATCACAGGTAGGAAGTTTAGAGTGGGCCAATTTCCACACAAAGGTTTTGACTCTAGGAGGTACATCGAGTTTCCAAATCTTCTTCCAGCCAGGCCAAGGGCCATAGCAACAATGTCTCTCATTAAGAAAGGAGTAAATTACTGAAACTGTAGAAGCTTGAGAAGCATTTAGAAACCAGATCCTGTTGTTACTTTCAAAAAAGCTTACTCAGATATTTTTAGAGCTAGTCAAGATTAACATTAGAACCCAAAAAATACTCCAGAGCATTTAAATCATAGCCTTCATCCAGAGAAAATTTTCCAAAGAAATATCAATGACCGCAGAATGCATGTTAAAAAAAGTAGGCTTTTCAGCTAAAGGAATCTCATGAAGCCAGGGATCCTTCCACAAATCAGTCAAAGTGCGATTGCAAAGATTGATTTTAAAATTTAAACCAAGAAAATAGGTGGTTTGAATCAAAGCTTTGAGAAAACTAGAAGAAGAGTTAGGCTGATGGTTGTCATATAAACTCCAATTTGGATATTTAATCTTAAAAATATCAACCCAAACCTTATCATCATCATTTAAAACTTCAAAAAAAAAATTTAGCCATAAGAGCATATTCAGCCTTAAACAGATTCCTAATACCGAGACCCCCCTCAGTTCTGCTTTGGGTCACCAAACTCCACCCAATTGAATGGAAGCCTCTCCTAGAACCTGAAGCTTCTCACAATTCTGTTGATATCATTAATGGTATTATCCGGGAAAGAAAGGACCGAAAGAAAGTAGGTGGGAATAGAAAGGATATTACTATTAATTAGAACCATTTTGCCAGCCATAGAAAGGGTAGAATAACTCAAAGAGTTAACAGTAATCACAATTCTATCCACCAGAGAACGACACTAGGAAAAAGAAAGCTTTTCTGGGGAGATGGGAATTCCCAGATAAATAAAAGGAAATTGACCTTGATTAATTTTGAGAATGCTAGCAATGGAAGCAGCCAGGCGACGATTACACCAAGTAGGAAGACACAGGGTAGAGTTAGTAAGATTGGGTTTCTGGCCGATTAAGTTGGAGTAAATGTCCAGGCAAAAGAGAATATTTCTAGCAATCTTGCGAGAAGCAGTAGAAACAAGTACAAACATGAGATGATTAATATTAAATCTTAGGCTGCTATGAAAACACAGAATCAGGCCAAGGTGGCAAGCATGATTCAAGATGGTTGTGTGGTTTTGTGTGATCAAGACAAAAAGGAGAGGAGACAAGGAGTCCCCTTGTCTGATACCTCTAGAGCTAGAGAACTAAGAGGTATGGGAGCCATTAATAATCAGGCAGAAAAAGAAATAAGAAATGCATTCATGAACCCAGTCTATCCAGATTTGAGTAAACTTCATTTTGAGCAAGGTTGCTAGAGTGGCAGACCACTCGATAGTATCAAAGGCCTTCTCAGTATCTATTCTAGTTAACATCCTTTGGGGATATTGGAATCTACTTCTAAAGAGTGGATGATTTCCTAAGTAGCAAGGATGTTATCAAAGGTTGAATGGCCCAGAATAAAACCTATTTGCACAAGGCTCACTAAGTTGTGAATAACCACCTTAAGGCAGGAAGCAAGAATTTTTGAGATAATTTTATAAGAAGCATTACAAAGAGAGATGGGGCAAAAGTCAGTAATACACTGGGGGTTATCACTTTTGGGGATAAGGACCACATAAGTTTTTTGCCAGGCGTTCAAAAGATTGCAAGAGTTAAAAAAACGAGAAACCACATGAAAAAGCTGGTCATCAATCACAATCTAGTAAAACAAGTAAAAATTCCTAGTAAACCTGTCAGGGCTAGGGGATTTTCCTTTTGTCATAGCTCAGAGAGCTTTGGAAACCTCAATTTTTGAGATAGGTTTGATCAGATACTCTATGTCATTACTATTGAGAAAAAGAAGTCACCAGGAAGAGCAGCTAAACCTTGGTCAAAGGAATTTGAGGAAACAGAGGTCCAAAGGGAGGAGAAATGGTTAAAAAACAATCGTTGATATTCTCAAGGAAGTCATAAGAGCTACCTGCGTGATCCATGATATTAGAGATTTTGCTTTTATGCTTTATGATACGAACAACATTTTTGAAGAAAGAAGTATTTTGATCATCCTTGAGGCCCATTGCATGTGCACCCTTTGAGCCCAGAAGATAGAACTCTGTCTAACAAGAGTGTTATGTCTGTTATAGAGAACTTAAAGCCAAATTGGGTCTAGGGGTCAAGGTTTAGGGGTTCTGCACTTTCCATTAATGAGATTTCCTCCTCAATGTTTTGGATCTCCACATCAATTGAACAAATACTTGCAACTTTCCAAGAAGTCAAGTTAGTTCTTATTTGAACAAGACAATAAGAAAAGGAGAGAATAGGAGGACCAGGCTTAGGAGAGGGCCAAGCCTTGATTACACTTTTAAAATTATTTCATTAGACTCTTATTTTTTTTCTCAAATGTGCGGAATAAGCATCAAGAAAAGGGAATAACATTAAAGTCCCAACAAAGGAGTCAAATTCTAGCAGAAGTTGAGGATGAAAAGCAAAAAATGAAGATTTAAATGCTTAAAGGAGTACTTCATCTCTAAATTTAGGATAATTTTATAATATCTGTTCTTTTTTAAAAAGTATAATTTTATAATTGTATTTTGGATATTAAAATTTCCAATTTAATATATTCAAAATTTGAATTTTGTATATTTTGATGATATTTATTTATTTATTTATTTTCATATAATATTAAATACTTTATTTTCTTGTGTGAAAATATTTTTGCTACTAAAAATTTGTCTTGACAAAAGTATCTAAAATATAACTTTATATTTATCACAAATAATTTATTATATTAGTGACAAAAATATCGTAACATAATTTTTATTTTAGTGACAACATTATTTTTAAATTAATAATTTTAATTGTGACAATAATAAACACATGACAATATCTTAAAGTAATATTAGTGACGAAGTATTGGGCACCAATAAAAATATTACTATTTATAAAAACATTTTGTCACTATTGTATTTTTTCTGCGTTAACAATATTATCACAATAAAATAGATAATTATAACAGCTTATTCGTCACAATTTAGCATTTTTCTTGTGTCAACAAAATTGCATAAATAAATAAGGGTATTATAGACACATAGCTTTGTCACAAATATTAAATTTGTTAATGTCGTGAAATTGGTCACAAAAATATAAAGTAATTGTGACCATTTGTCTAAAATGGTCACTCTTGTATTAGCATCGGAGGTATTTGTGACGGGAGGTGACGACTTCTAAAATTTGCAACTATTACTAATTGTGACTAAAATTGTCACTTTTAGTGATAACTTTTGTTATCACTGAAAATGCAATTTGTTGTAGTGACAATACAGTAGTATTTTGAAGAAACTAATGAATCACACAAGTGTTCTTCTGCAGAAACACTTGGACTTGCGCAGAATAGAACAAAAACTCGATTGCAAGGCCTACCCGACTACATCTTGGTTCACTACAAGTGCTAAGCAGACTCTTGCTAATGCCAGCAAAACCATCCTTCTACTGGTGAAGTTCATATCAAAGCCAAAGAACTGAATAACATATTTAATGTAAGTTGGAAGATGAGGAACAAGTGGTGGATTGATATGCCAGAACCTCGGCCAGAAAAAAAAACAAAATGTATTAGTAACACTTGATAACAATAAGTATTATGGTTATTATTTTTCAATCCATGATATATAATGTTCACATTAAGTATGTGTAAACAGGTTGCAATTTTGAACAAAAATTTATCAATAGCAAAGGAGGCCAAGCAGGGTCTGAAAACTCATCGATTCACTATCGACACAAACACTTTAAAGACATGCAAAGATATAGATAGTAGTAGTAAGATTTCTAATGCTATGTGTATAGTTGCTAATTGTTGTTACAATTTCTAAAGATGCTGTAATTGTTGTGCTATCTAAATTAGATGGTGTATAAAAGGAAAGTGTGGCAGCTCGAATTGCACGTGAGATGGTAATGCATACAACTCTTTTTAATTGAAAATAAGGAGAAAAAAACTCCTTTGCTAATTGGAGGTAATTTATTCATTGTTAAATAACTTACACTTCTTTCTTTATATATTCTGCATATGGAGCAAACTGTCAAGCTCAACCAAAGTTTGGAGAAGGAAGTTGAAGATATGATGATGAAGATCATGAGCTATGGTCCCTTTTTATTGAAGGGTGCTTCTTATAACTGTGAATTGGAAGACGGGAAAATTTCTTGGACTTAGATCAGTATAAATAGATGTTTGTTTGTTTTCTTGGGAGGATAATATATATGCACATAAATTCCTACTAATTAATAGTGAATGATTGTGACAAGGTCCCCTTGCGTATATCCCGCAAGTGCACGGGTTTGTCGAAGTAATAATCTCGGATGAGCGGGTATCGTATCCACAAGGAGTAGGGAATAAAAACACTTAATTCGCTTCTTAGCTATGTGAAAGATGAATAGTGATATGTGTGACAATGATTCAATTCTCAAAAGTAAAAACAACAAGTAAAGGAGACGGTAAGACAATCGATAAAGATGGGGTACCCGGATATTGCTCCATCTAGGACAATCATTTCAAGTGCAAGAACCTTCTATTATGCTTCCTAATCAATGCAAGTGAGTCATGGAAATCCTTAATTACATAGTCCCAAATCTAAGGTCAACTATGCCTAACTCTATACATGTCCCGGAGGAGAGATTGAATAACCTCTTAACCTCGCACTCGCATAGAATTGCAATAAGTTCTAGGGATTCCAAGTGATAAATCTCTTCCTAATTGTAGACCTAACCCTTTGGTCCAGGTGGAAGGTCCCTAACCACAATTAAGCCATAGATACTAACGTTACTTCTACGCTTCACTCCGTTGTACCCGCAACTAAGCCCCAGCGGAAGGTCATCCCTTAGACCATTCACTCTATTGTGGCCACAAAGAACTCGAGGAATGGAGATAGAATCTAACACATCAGAGGGGAAAGGGGACGCTCCTGTACCTCTCGACTCACCCTCTCAACCCTCTCCAACCTAGCTTTGTCTAACACTCGTGGTGTGTCACTCACTCACAAGGTTACCAACAAGAACTCTCAATCCTAGTATCACACTAGGAGAGTATTCACACAATCAAGTATTCAAGTTTGGAACTCACAATAAACATTAATTAATTGAAAACATAATAAAGAGATTCAAATAAATGAATACATCCTAGGGTTCACAAATACCCAAGTACCCACTAGGGGTTTAGCTCTCCATGAAGCTAAGTACAATCAAAGAAATAGAATGTAAAAGCAATGAATCCATAGAAAACACCCTCGATAGTCGTGTCGATGGTCTTGTGGAAAGTCCTCTACTCGTCGTCCAAAGATCCCCTTGTCCGGTATAGGATACGCCTCGACGGAGGCTCCCCTACCAACCTTCTTCCAAAGAGATGACGATGTCGGAGCCATAGAACATCTCCAAGACCCTAGCCAATACCTCTCAAAACCCTAGCCGAAGCCCTCTCTCAAGTTGGGGAAAAGATGGAGAAAAGAATGCTGAAATCGGGGCTGAATCGGCTTTAAATATGGCTGAAATCGGGGATCCACACGCCCCTGTGGATGCCCGTGTGGATTCTCTGTTCTGCAGCTTTCTTGGCCGGATGTGAACAGTGCAGCTACGGTGTTGCTGCAGTGTTCTGCTACAGTGTCCATCCTGAAATACGTCCCGGATCCATACTTTCATCGATGTAACACAAACGGGCACACGTTCACATCGTGGATCGCTTTGTTTCTTCAATGATGGAAAAGTTTGTGGAGATCTTGTTCTATATGCATAAGTCTGAATGCTTGAGTATGACTGCCCTTGTGCCCCTCCAAATGGTTATGCTCACTCAAATACAAGGAGGTTGGCACACACTCTAGCATCTTTCACCCGACCTATGTCTTCGCGTTTGAACCTTAGCAAGATTTCCTCCAAAATCGGTGCATTATGATCCGCATTGGCTTCTTTCCTTCATAATCGGCCTCACAACCCTACCTGCATCAACGTAACATAAAAACACACATATTAGTGTAAAAACCCGAGAAAAGTAATGCTTAACATAAAGAAAGAATGCTTCGCATTCATATCGCACAAGCACTTATCAGATTGCCTGACACAAATGTTTGTATAGTCACATACTACATGATTTTTGATGTATATATATAGTGCGTATATGTGATACCCTATCCTGATTTTTTTACCTCAGGCCTTTTCAATCTTTGTTCATGCTTTAGAGGTAAAATGGTAATTTAGCACTAAGAGTATCCTTGCATGATAGCACAGTCAGTTGTGTGTATAAACCAGTCAAAAACAAGAGGCAAAACGGTCTTTTGGACTCTTTCTTTCTATTTTCCATTATTAAGGGCATTTTGGTAATTTTTCTTATTTAAAAAAAAAGAAAGAAATTTGAAAAATTGGATGAAAGGATAAGAAGCAACATGGCTTCCTTCCTTTCTTTATCTCATTCTTTCTTCTTCTTCTTCTTGTTTTCCTTCTTCGGCCAAACACCCATTTTTGGAGAAAAAAAATTTGTCGTCAAGCTTTTTCGGCGAATCAACTCTCCTATTCTCTTCCTCTCATTCTCCTGATCTTGGTAAGGCTTAGATCCAAAGTTTTTCCTTTGAATTTTCTTTGTATTTAATCATTTTCAAAAATCTTCGAAACCCTAGAAATAAACCTTGGTTTGAGTTGTTTTTGGGCTCAAATAAAAGCCAGTGTCGTGGTTATTCATTTGTGTGTATGTTTGTAAAGGAATTTCGTGATTTTGTGTTGTTGTAGCACCAAAAAACCTTGGCCTTTTCTTGTATTTCTTTGGTCCAAATCGAAGCAATTCTTACTTGGAATCCATTGGAACCAGTTTTACTTCTATTTGAGGTCGTTTGGGTCCAAAATGACGTCGTTTTGCCCTAGAATCCTAGTGTTACATGTCTGACATGTAACATCGCATATGCATGCATGTTGATTCTGAGTTTTGGTTTTGATTGTTTATTGGGTTCCCTGCTTGTGTCTAGGTGGTGAAACATCTTCTAAGAAGAAGGAAATCGTTGACCAGTGTGCGCGTCTCCATGCGAGGTGACATGTTTGGTGAGTGGGTTATATTGAGTGCATAATTCTAATTGAGTATTGAAAATATTTTATTTGCTTTCTGGAATGATTTCTATGGCTTTATCATATTTAAATTACTCTTTCGTGGGTGAAAATAAAATGAAGATGACCACTAGAGACTATGGTTTATTTGGATGACTTCTAGTTTATTCTCTAGAAATCATGATAAAGCTTACTGAGGATGTAGATGTATAAGTTGAGATTGAACTTGAGAACATACATACTTGGTGGATGAATGGAAATTGTTGATTATTACAACAAGTTCATTTAGCTTAAGTGTCAAAAGTGAAATTTATTATGTATGTTCAATGGATGATTTAATCTCCCTAGTGATGTATAATTTCTAAAGTTTTGAGGCATGATGTGATAAATATGGTTCATGGAATTTGATGGAGCTTTGAATGCTAAGGTATATAACTACACTAGTACATTGGAGTTGGAATGACTTGTGGAACCTTATGCATGATTTTGGGTAGTCAGTGAGGTTGATGCTAATTTTTTTCTTTGCAATATTTGAGAACCATGGATGACATAATTACACTTATGCTGTAGGATTACTAAAGTTGATGAGGTTTGTTCTTATGAGTATAGTGTAGGGTGCTTAATTATAGTTTGATTATATTGTGGTATCTATCGGGTGGATGTCAATGATTATGATTATTATTTTAAATAGAATTTCTTTAGAAGGCTGATGATGAATAGCTTGAGTTATATGTGACAAGTGTTGGATTGCAAAACTGAATATTCTTGGGAATTTCTAACATAGTTTGATTTAATGCTCCTAAGAGGAAATGGTCAACTTTTGAGTATTTTGACAATCGGATTATTATAGATGAAGTAAATATTGATGTGAGGTAATGGCACCATGATAAGGATCTAAGATATGATTGAATATAAGAAAGGGTTGAATAGTAAAGCCTTGTCAAATTAAATACCTAATGATGTGTAAAATAAGATTTGATCAATATATATTGGCATGTGTAAATATATGTGATGAGATGAACACATTTTCATGACTTTTAAAGGACTTGGATGTTGTGGTTGACTAGACTTTGGGGATTAATCTTGTACTTGGAGGAAAACTTAGAGAGCCGTGGAAAGAGAAAGTTAGAATGATCCTAAGTAACTTGAGGTTTAACTAGAACAAAAGCCATGTTTGTTTTGATGACTTTTTATTGTATTTCAAAACTAAATGTTTCCTTTCTGCACTATTGGCATATGCTTTTAGAAATGATTTGTAAAACCTTTCTCTTTTATAAGTATACCTTTGATACTTATAGTTATGAAAGGAAAGTGGTTTCATTTCTGAATGCCATGTTCATCAGAATTATGGATATTGGAGTGTATTTAATATTAGTTGGTTTTATTGTCTAAGCCATGTTTCAATCTACTTGAAAAGCATTATTGTTAAAAGGTAAGGATTTTTGAATTGTTACTTGATTCAAAAGTTGTGGGTTGATTTATGTTAAAATCTTTGGATATGTTTGTGTTTATCGTTTCCATGGAGAAATGGCAGATATTTTTGAATATTGATTTTTGTCCTGGTTTGGACTCCTCGTTGTGAGATGCATGTTTGTATTGCTTGGTTGGTAACACCCTACTGTAGTAGGTGGTTTTCACGACCAGCCTGTTGAGGTGGCGTGGAAGACCGGCAGACTTATTGGTCCTATTCAGGTGGGAGTGTAGAGCCTTGACTGGATATTCATCGGGAAGCCGGGATCACCAATCGGTGGACAGATGGGCCAACATCAAGGGTGCGAAGACCTTGATGGCTCTCAACTTAGTCGCAACGGCGGCTAATGTTGGAGAGTGTTTTTAGGCCATTACTTATTTGATTGAGATGGAATTTCAGTATTTGAGAAGAATCATATTTTCTTGCAAATGGGTGTATTCGAACCAAGGTTTCATATCTTGTACTTGCATTGTGTTGCAAATGTGGAATGTTTCCAGTTCATATGTTATGGTTAAACGTGGTCATTGGATTGCATCGATTTGGTGTGACATTCTTTTAGATTTTTACTAACCCATCCACTGAGTGACTTTGGTTACTCAACCCCCTTCCCTCCCTTCCAGGTTTTAGTAGTTCGGGGGTGTCGTAGCGAGGCGAAGTGCTTGGCAATTTGCATCTTAAGTCAGGTTTTATTTATTTATTGCATGGTGTAATTTCAGTGGATCCACTAGTGTCCTTAACTCTGTGTCTGTGACTTGTATGTCTTTTGCAACTCGGTTGACTTTTTGAGTGAAAGTTTTCCTTGTATCTTCGTTGTGGTTTTGTTTTTTAGCAGGAATTTGTGAGCCTTGCGAGGACTCGAGGGTTGAGTGGTGGGTATCCCTCCTCGGGTTGTCGAGGCGGTTGTCACATGGTGGCCCGCGAGTCGGGGCGTGACAATATATATGTATTGTTAATTCAATAAGATAATTTTTTACTATCAATTGAAAACATTTCTGACTGGTGGAATACATGGGGAGGACTGAGAATTGGTATAAAGACAAACAATCTAATGCTTCCTTAACCAAACACCACTAACTGCGACTAGTCCATATATATGATGACTTGTTGCATAACCACACAAACACATGCATACACATTAATTTGAGGCTTCACTAAACTCCTAAATTTATTTGATTAATTTTCACTCACCAGCAACAGCACCACTAGTTCCCAATTGCTGGATCCTGAGATGCAGGTTAATGGTCTTGACTCTTGAGTCTGAGTTCATCCGCGTGCAAGACCACTGTTTCATGCCACAGTCTGATAGGTTTCGTATGCCTAGATTTCAATGCTAAGCAACATGATCATGAATAATGTCTGAGATAACAATGAACAACAACTGGATGAACCAAATATGCTTTTTAGGCAATATATAGAGAAGTTCCCAACAGAGAAACCAATACATTGTTTGAGAGGACATTCTTTAATCATTCAAATGAGTAAAAGTCTAAACTAGGAGCATATTAATTAATGAACAATATTGGAGAAATTAGAAACAACTTTCCAAATGAAAATATCAAAGATGATTAGCACTGATTAGAGCCACTTTTACTGACCTTGCGATTTATCCAAGATATACAACTAACAAAATAACAAAAAAGCACCATGAAGGCACACAATTAAACTATGACTGATGCTAGCCTATAAGTTACAGAATACAACAAACTGATATTGTCCACTTATTTGGGAAGGCGTTTATTTTTTAAATGTTTCCTTAAATCATGCTAACTATTTTGGTTTAGTACTCTTTCAAAAAATAGAGGATAATATAGATATACCATCCATATGTAGGGAAATTTTGCCTAAAATGAATTTAGATTTTCTAATAAATATTGAGTTGAAATGATTCCCAACAGATAGGCATAGATGAACAACACAAATAAATACAGCAATACAAAGCAAAAACTAAAATTTTAATGATAAACAAGTGGATTCATAACAAAATTGATCAA
Source organism: Dioscorea cayenensis subsp. rotundata (assembly GCF_009730915.1). Lineage (NCBI taxonomy): Eukaryota > Viridiplantae > Streptophyta > Magnoliopsida > Dioscoreales > Dioscoreaceae > Dioscorea > Dioscorea cayenensis. The sequence goes on from NC_052482.1 coordinate 11,060,837, forward strand.
AATCTGTGTCAGAGAAACACATCCCTTTCTTTTTAATAGGAGAACAGTTATAACAAATAGCCTCTCAAACCAGAGCGACCAAGTAGATTGAGAGTGTAGTGCTGCTGAGAGAGATGATAGCGATCAAGTTGGGAAGTTATTTTGATACCGAGGAAGTAATGAAGTGGACCGAGATTAGTCATCAAGAAGGTCTCACACGGCTTCTGCTTCACAAAAGTAATGTGAGCAAAGTTATCGCCAGTAATAATCATGTCATCCACATACAGAAGAAAAATGGTCTGGGCCTGAGGGAAAGAATGAACAAAGACTACGGACGGGATCATGTATACTCGCAGTGAAACCAGCAGCCTCAACCACTGTGTTGAATCGCTCAAACCAAGCCCGCGGAGCCTGTTTGAGGCCATAAAGAGCATGGTAAAGATGACAAATAGACCCTAGAGGCACTCAAAGACCGGGAGGAGGAGTCATGTAAACCTTCTCTTTCAAGTCCCCGTAAAGAAAAAGCATTCTTCACATCAAGCTGATGAAGGACCCATCCTCGAATAGTTGCAACAACAACTAATGTACGCATAGTGCACATGTGGGTCACTAGGCAAAGGTCTCCTCATAGTCATGACCATACTCCTGCTGAAAACAACGAGAAACCATATGCAATTTATAGCGCTCAAGAGGCCCATCAGAATGGGGCTTCACCTAATAGATCCAGCAATAGGTGATGGGAACAGTATGGACAGGAAGAGGAACTAGATCCCATATGTGAGTGTGAGATAAGGCACAAGTTACTCTGCCATGGTAGTCTGCCACTCAGGTGACTAAACCGCTTCCCTATAGGTACTTGGCTCAAAGACATCTGAAACACTGGTACTAGCAGAGGCATAACAGTTAGGGGATGTAAAGTGGAGTGATCACGTAAAGAGTAAGTGTGAGAGGGTATCTCAGGATCGAAATCGGTAGGAGGAGAGGCGTCAAAGAAGATTGTCTGAGATGGAGGCATTGCGAGATCTCGATGATGGTAAGAAAAACAAATAGGCAGGTGAGCAGGAGGATGCAAAGAAGTAGGGGAAGACATTGTAGGAGACTTAACAGATAAAGAAGGAGTAGGATCAAGAGATGAGTGAGTAAGACGCTCTAGAGGATAGTCGACGTAGTGGAAGAAAGAGAAACATAGAAGGGGTGGACTCATCAAACATGACATCACATGAGATGTGAATATGGAGAGTAGCAGGATCATAGCAACGATAACCTTTATACTCAAGGCTATACCCTAGGAAAATACATGAAACAGACTGTACAGTTAGCTTTGTCCACTTTTGAGGTGAGAGCAAAACAAAGCAGTGACAACCAAAAATACGAAGATGATCATAGCAGGGAGGTGCCCCGAGGAGACACTCACCTGGGCTACGACCATGAAGATGAGATGAGGGTTGCAAGTTAATAAGATAAACAATGTTGCTAATAGCGTTAGCCCAGAAATGAGAAGGAAGAAAAGCTCTGAGAAAAAGAGCGCATGCTCTCTTTAAGCTGTGATGGCACTTACGTTTAGTGACCCCATTTTTAGAGTGAGCCCCAATATAGAATAACTGAGGTAAGGTTCCTTCAGAAGAAAAAAAAATCATGAAAGGCTTGAGAAGTGTACTCACATCTAAAGTCAGACCGAAAGGTCTTGATAAAGATAGAAAACTGGGTGTGCACCATAGCGGTAGAAGAGCTATAGATAGATAATAATTGACTACGGTGATGCATAATATAAAGCCACGTGAAGTGAGTGTAGTCATCAATAAAAAGAACATAATAGCAATTACCACCTTTAGATACAAAAGGAGCAGGACCCCAAACACTAGAATGAATAAACTCAAAGAGAGCAACAGTCTGAGATACGCTCAAAGGGCAAGGACGATGAAGTTGCATGCTGAGTTGACAGTTGATAAGTGCTTGAGTAAACATATTTCTCTATATGTTTTATATGCATTGAGCATCATTTTTACTATAGTTTATGTCTCATAAAGTGTATTTGGTGTTTTTTTGTGCAATTAGGTTGTGAATGCCTTGAAGGAAAAAAAGAAGCAAAGATAGGTTATGAAGACACATTTTGGGAGTTTTTGTGCAACATAAGGATCAAGACACAAGAGTAGCTCATGTACATGGAGGTGTGTGCCAACTTCCAAGAGAGTTCAAGCCAATTTGTGAGTTGGAACAGCACATTGGTAGTCACACCCCCATGTCCCTACTTGTGTGAAGAATTTATGAGCTGCCCAATGATGATTCAACGATGAAAACTCTTATAACTTACCATATAATGTGTGCCTGACCATATGGACTCAAGAGAAGAGTGTGTGAGCCGCATTTATGAAGAGTATTGTAGCAGTATTGTAGTAAAAACACTGTTTATGTGACCACGTGAAAATTCCATGTGGTCGGTAGGAATTTCTACAGCTTACGCGAGAGCGTGAAATCTCACATGGTCGCATGGAGGCACGTGACAGACGCTATTTATGACTATAAATAGCCGCCCTTTTCTCTATTCTTTAGAGACTTTTTGCTAGCGATTGAATTGTGAAATGGCTAGGGCTTGAAGAGAAGGTCTTTGGTGAATTTGGGTAGCGTTCTTCACCAACTTTGATAGATCTTTTCTCCATCATAGCACCAAGGGAGCCTTTGGTAACCTAGCTTCAGAGAGGGATATTTCAAGACATTGAACGACCTATCAAGGCCATCATCATGAATTCAAGGGGGTTTTATTCCATGGTTTTCATTGATTTCCATTGCATTATTCTTTGTTTTGTAATTTGCCCAGTAGAGGGCTAAACCCTAGTAGGTATTTGGGCATGTGAACCCTAGGATCATATCTTTTTATTGACTTACTTAATGTTTTCTATTAAATCCTAGTTTAATTGAGTTTTAATCTTATTTTCTCATTGCTTGCATGTTGTATTGACCCTTGTGATTGATTTATATTACATGATATGTTACCTTGGTGAGAGAGAGGTCTTTATTAGGGTTAGAACTCCAAGATTGAAGAGGGTTGAGAGGGTGAGTCATGAGATAGTGGAGTGTTCCCTTTCCCCTCCGATGAGTGCTTCCTATCACCATATTCCCTAAGCTTTATGCAACTATATTTGGTGTGAGGCGTGAGATTGAGAGAGTTCTCCATCGAGACCTTGCAGGGGATTAGGAATCTTTCACCTAGAAGTAGGGTTACATTTATCTATAGGAATCGGTTGTACTCTTAGGTATCCCTAGAGTTTATTGTTGTCATATGTGGTGTGAGGTGTTGAGATTGAGCGATTTCTCCACTGGAACCTTATACAGGACTAGTATCGGTGTCCTGGAGTTAGGGATCGATTGTTCTTGGATTACCTCGATTAGTTTAACTCCATTTAGAAACATTTAGTAAATCTTGCGCTTCATGTTAGATCCTAGGGGGAGCATTGCCTGGGTACCTCATCTATATTGATTGAGACTTCCCTTATTTTACTTTCCCTTTACTTACTTGGGATTTTCATATTCGTGCGATTGAGTTCATTTCATCACAATCTTGATTCCAACTAGATAACTGAGAAATGGTTACTACTAATACTTCCATTCCCTATGGATTCGACTACCCGACTCAATGGGTATTTTATTACTTCGACACCTGTGCACTTACAGAACATACACGCAAATTAGTGTGCCAACAACCAAAACATATCACATCAGAAGAAAAAGAGACAGCTCCTAAAATGCCAAGACAAATAAACGATGACATATGAGAAGGACACAAGTAACCAAGACAATGATGCCACATATGAGAGATAGTGAGCAAAGGAGACAAGAAAGAGTGTGACATCAGTTGTGCGAACATGGGTGATAAGTGATGGTAGATCGGAATGATGAAGATGAGTAGCATAAGGGGTCATGTGGAAAGAAGTACCAGAGTCAAAAAACCATAGAGAACAGGAACTACCTCGAGTGGATGGAGCAACCTGAGTCAAACTCTGGAGAAGATAGAGTTTGCCAGATGGGACTACTGGAATTGCCCAAATATAGCCAAAAACTATTGATCTACAGAGACAGCGAAGCAAGAAAAACCTGACAAAGTGTGCCTGGAAAAATTGAGGTATTGGAAGAAAAGGCAAAGCAAGTGAAGAAGAACTAGGGGGAGTGATGTGCAGAAGGAAGCACAACAAAAGCTAGAGGCAGCTAGATCACTACCCCCCTGTGGAGGAAGCCCGGAGGCGGGTTACGTAAACACAAATAAAAGTGGGTCCATAAGCATCCATTTTTTTATAACTCAAGAACTGCTAATTTACTGTACAAGTACTATTCATGGTGAGCCATCAATTGTAGAGAATAATGTGCCATCATTATTGAGAAACAGTGTGTCGTCACTGTGGTGGGAGGGGGGACAGTGTGAACATTGTTTTTTAAAGACCAGAATAAGGGTTTATATATATAGAGAAAGTGCTCACGGTTTGTAGAGAGAGAAAAAAAAAAGGCTAAAATAACGCCGCATTAGCTTTCGCGCTGTCAACACTCTATCAGACGAGCAGCAGTCCAACACGCCGACCGGCACAAGGGCGACAAGCTGGGCTTTGAGAAGATCTTGCTAGACTATAAGTGGTAGGCTGGGCTGTGAGAGCGATGAGGGATGGCGATGAGAGAAAGATGAGGGTCAACAATGAGAAAAAGATGAGGGAAAGATGGTGAGAGAGGGAGAGAGATATTGTGGAGGATTTTGTACAACACACGTGGATGAAGAATGACATGTCCAACTTACTAGATGATGAAGAACTACCTGATGGATTTGTGGAGGAGCTCCACCCGCAATGTCACATTGAAGAATCCTAGGGGAAACTTACATTAGTAAATCATAAAGCCCCTTGGGACAGAAGGCGGTGGAAGCATTGTATGACTAACAACAAGAAAACATTAGTCCACTGACCTCCCCTAGGGCTTGCATATATCCTTTGGTCCTAAGTGAGGGGGAAGTTTGCTTGATTTATACATTAACTCCATATTCTTTTGTTCAAGGTGCAGGAAATTTTAGGGGAATTCAATTTTATGATCCTTCGTGAGCGCTACAAGGTACGTCAAGCTAGTGACGTTAAACAAGCGCTTCTTGGGAGGTAACCCAAGTGTTTTCATGTGTTTTTCTTATCTTGGTTGCATTTTAGTTTTATGTAGTTTGTTTTTCTTTGTTTGGTTACTTGCTGCTGTCAGACTCAGTATTTTTTTCAGTTCGGGTCATTTTGGGGGCTCATGAGTGTTCACATTTCTGTTCCAAAGTTCTATTTTCAAGCTCATGGTTGTTTGGCAGTGTAATGTCTCTATTTTATAGCTTCTCTATTTTTCCAGGTCAGGCGCGGTCATGCTTGTGGCCATGCATTTTGAAAGAGCTATGGAAATTTAGTTTTTGGTAGCAAGCACAGGAATGTTCTCGCCCATGCTGGTGACCGTGCTTGCATAAGCATGGTTTGGCTGCCCTATGTAAGGTAGTGCTTCATTTTGTGAGTTATCCTAAATTTTCCAGTAAAAAGCACGGCCCTAAGTACGGTCTCAAGAATGACTGTACTATTTTATGGCATTATTTCTTTCATACGGGGCTCAACAAGGTCTTGGTATGACCGTGCTAATAGGTGTACTTTGGCACGACCATTCCCCTTCTAATTTTCTCTTTTTATTCTCGATCACCGGCATGACCTGTCATATTTGCCCTATCGTTCAAGCCTCTGTCTTTCATTGTTCATCAGATTTTGGTTCTCTTGATGAGTTTTTGAGCTTGTTTTTCAATTGTCATTTTTAGTCCATGCATGTTGACATTGGCTTCACTAATCGCTTGTATGCCAATGTATTGATGCTTTACTTGCTTTAAGATGCTTGATCCATGACTATTAGGCTAGGAACCATGTCCTTTTTCTAGCTTGGGAAGATGACTTAGCACGGGCGTGCTTTGCATGAAGCACGACCGTGCTCTATTGTGTCCTAGGTTGTTTCCAGGCAAGCATGTTCTTGCTCGATATCGAATCACAAGCGTGCTTATTTGCTTGCATGGGCATGCTTGTGTTCTTTATGACTCATTTTTAGGTACACATGTGCTCTTTTCCAGTCAGCACACCTATGCTTCTTAATGCAGCATGGCAGTTTTGAAGTTGTTACTCCTGTGTATTGACTTGTTAATTAAATACTATTACCAGATTATGCATAGGCAGAAGACACGAACAGCGGGCTAAGGGTAAGTGCAATTCTCAAGCTGCTCCTATGGAGGTCTAGTTTGGTGTACTATCATATATGTTGCAGCACAACATGTTATCCACAAAGCGCATTAGCAAGTCTCGAGAGATCGATTGGTACATTCTACACGATGTGGGGAGTGGTAACGAGGTTTAGGGGCTTTTATTGTTGAGAGCTTGGTAGTAGCTCTTTGATATCATAAACACTACCTATTATGGGCTGACATTGGAATTTCTAGCCACTTTTGAGTTTGATCGGGAGATGATTAGTTTCAACAGAGCAGGCACCATCCAATTACAGTCATTTGGTTCCATGTATCAATTGAGCTTGACAAAGTTTTTCACTGCATTTGGGACTATTTGACAAGGCATTTACTAAGACCCCAGGGTATGAGGCCCTTCTAATTGAGCAACCACCTGGGTAGACTCTGGAATCCTGGTGGTGCTGATTGAGCACCACCAGCAGATATAACCCCTATCGTGCGAGGGCCACCAGCCTTCGTTCTCCTGCTCTCAAGTATATTCACCATCTTCTTAACCACACATTGATAGGATAAGGAGATAGCCCTAGAGTGGTGAGTCGGAAGGATTTAGAGTAGCCTCTCAATATGGTCGACAGGTTTAATCTTCACCTAGGATATGAAGTCGCCCTAGCTATGCATCATCAGGTGGCTAATCCTAGGGTCGGTGTCATATTTGTTGGTTCTTACATCTCCTAGCTTATCTAGGGTATAAGACTTCAAGTAGGGACCCGCGATATGAGGATAGAGGGTGGCAGCATCCTGATCACTCTTGACACCCTCCGTGCTATAAGGATGGTGTAGCCAATCAGAACTGCCCACAGGACCAAGTATCATGTTACGCCTGCTGCTACTCCTACTTCCACTGCCAAGCCAGTTTCTTCTCCATCTCCTCCAGCTTCTTGCTCCCACTTGACACCACCGACTCGATCCTCTACTAGTCATGCCACACCGTCGATGGGTTCATCACTTTACCGGCAATGGTTGGGACGAAGCATCATGAGGATCACTGCTTACCTCAGTATCTAGTTATCTCCTCCACCATCTCCTCCTTCCTCCACACCACATTATAGGTGGAGAGGGATCGACACTACTAATTTGGAGTCAAAGAGATCTAAGTCCTTTAACTCTGAGAGTGGAGATGATTCTAGGAGTGAGGGAGAATCACCATCCAGAGATGAGCCTGATGCTACTGCTGATACGTCTGGTTCTGTTGACCTTGGTGCCACAGACTCTAAGTTTGATTAAGTAGTATTCACCTTTTATCATTTCAATTTTTATTTTCATCAGTTGGACTTTGTGTTTCTATTTCCCTATATCAACTTGTACTTTATTTTGTTACATTTACCAGAGGAAGTCCCCCGATAAATTGTTTATCTTACTGTTTTCAGTATTTCATTTCAGCATTTTATTTTAGTTTATCTTATTTTGTATTTGATTTTACGTTGTGCCCTTCTTGCTTTACAGGATCTATGCCGTCTTTGAAAATTTGAGATGTTCACATTGAGAGTAGCATCATCACTCTCCGTATCCAGGGAAGCCCTAATAACTCTCCTCAATTTAGTTTATTGTCTTACTTTCTTTGTTTGTGTGCTTTCATGTTGTACATTAAGGACAATGTAATATTCAAGCACTTAGGGGAGGGTTATCTTTTTATTCATTGTAATGATGCATGACTTAGGACAATCTATAACTTATTGTTAGGGATTCACAATACTAAGGTTGATATTAAAGCAAGTGTACTTTGTTGTTTTAATTGGTGATTCACCCATATTTCTGAACCCTTTTCAGTTCACTCTTTACCCTAGTAGTTGGTATACTTGTATTCAAGGAAAGATTATGGTTATAGATCAATTATTTCTTTAAAATAAAAAGAAGAGAGAATAAGTATGGAAGAACTTGGTGTTCTCTTTAGTTGTCAGAAAATCAAATTTGAGTGAATATCCTACCGATGTTTGTGAATAGTTTGTGCAAAATATGGTAGAAAGAACTATCTCCTTTTAAAGTGTGAAATCCACCCTTGAGTAGTCGGATCTTGGGCTTTACCATTGTTCTCTTGATGACCAACCAAGGGAAAGGGCTACCTCTAGGGAGTATGAAGCTATTACTCACTTAGTTTTAGTGGAAATAAGACCTATTGATCTAGTTTTCTTTTTGAAGGAACATGGGGCACATTCCTAGGATAAACGCACATACACACGGGGAGTATGGAGTATTGGGTGAATCTATTTCTTGAGGAATCAATTGTTTATGAATTAGTCTCTAACATTTCCTTGTTGTCTGTAAATTCCTTATATTTTATGAGATTCGAGGTCATGCACACATTTTCTTTTCTTGTGAGGCGAGTGTTTGCTTGAGGATAAGCAATGGTTTCACTGGGGGTATTTGATAAGTGCATTTTATAGATATATTTTATATACCCTACTGTGTGTTTTACTTATCCTTTTAGCATGTTTTTATGATAAACTGATGCTACTTGAGGTATGTTTGCTAAATGTTGCAGATAATTGGGGTTTGGACAAAAAGGAACAAAAATGGACTAATTATGATGCAAAACATCTTCGGAATACAAGTTTTAGGACAAGAAGGGTCTAAAGCACACCCTTGCTTGGAAGCATAGTCAGAAACATAGCCGTGATGAGCCCCGTGCATTTTATTGGAGTCTGCATAGAATTGAGAAGCACGGTTTCACTACCCCTAGCACCATCGCATTGAGGGACCACGGTCGATAACCACGGCCATGCTTACCCCCTAGTGCATTTTATGTGCATTTTACTGGAAATGTCTTGGGAATATCAGCATGGTCACTGTGCTCCTTACAAGGGCAGTAAGCACGGGCATGCTTACCCCGGTACGATTTACTGGTATTGCACCGAAATTAATTCCCAAGATCTGGAGCCAAGCACGGTCCTTAGCATGACCATCAGCACAGGTGTGCTTATATTGGGAAAGGGTTATTTAAGCCCTAAAATTAGATTTCAAGAAAATATTTTCTCTCTTTCGGAGCCATGATTTAGGGCAGCCATCAGTACCATTCAGGGCCAGATCTAAAGTGGAGACAAGCATGGAAAAAGAGGATCATCAGCGACCACCACTGTGAAGCCTTCTCCGACGTGATTGTGAAGTAAGAAGGGAGTTTGATGGACAATCTCTATTTCTCTTGTTTCTTTCATATGATTGATTGTGAGACTATGAGGGGCTAACCATCTCTCGGTGCCTCATATTATGAACTTTGACTATTAATGCTTTGATTTTAGTGATATTGATTCTTTCGTTTCCTTGTGGTCTCCCTTTTGTTCATATTCTTTATTCATCTTTGCATTGATTGCCTTGTTGCGGGTACATTATTAACTTGACATGAGGATTGTTGATAGCCACTTAAGCGTTGATTATGCGTTGCTAGTTCCCCATCGGTGCAATCACAATTTAAGTTGCTAGTTTACCCTAGATTATCATCCTGCTGTCTAGAGGACAGATTATATTCGTCTAGCTAAGGCATACATTAGGAAAGGGGTTGAGTCAGCTCTGAGCCTTGAGTGAGGACATACATTTTCAAACCCTCCGTAGGTGGTCACCATGGTCCAAGAATAAGCTCTTGAATCATTGCCTAGTCATTTCATTTGTCAAGGGGATTAGTTCGGGGCACTGTCCTTTCCATTATTATCTCTTCAACCTGAAACCCTGTCTCTTCTTCCTTCTTTATTCTTTGCTCCTTTAGTAGTTTAATCAATTCAAACCAATCTTTCAGTCGGCTAGAAATTAGGAAATGAATAAGTATAAAGAGCAATACCAATCCTTGTGGATTCGACTACCCAATCTTATTGGGTACACTTTGCTACTTGTATAACCCGTGCACTTACGGAGACGCAAGGGGTTTATCAATGAGCATAATGAACAGAAGTGGGTACAATAACGAATTGATTGAGCATACAATCAAGTAAACCAAACTACCAACCAGATGTCGATAGTGAGAAAGATCAAATAAGGGAATCCAATTATAAGCACGAAGTTACAAATATAACTCCATCGGTATAGCAACAATACGGATATCAGCCAAACCAGAGCGAGCAAGTAGGTCGTGAGTATAACACTGCTGAGAGAGACTGTAATGAGAAGTGATCTTGATACCTAGGAAGTAACAAAGCGGACTGAGATCAGTCATCAAGAAAGTCTCACACAACTTTTGCTTCACAAAGGTAATCTGGTAAAGTTTTCGCCAGTAATGATCATGGCATCCACATATAGAGAGGGTATGAGTGAATGAAGACTGTCATATCATGTATTCTCGGAGTGAAACCAATAGCCTCAACTACTGTGCTGAACCACTCAAACCAAACTCATGGAGCCTGTTTCAGCCCATAGAGATCATGATGAAGATTACAAACATACCCTAGAGGGGCCTGAAGGCCAAGGGGAGGAGTCATGTAAACCTCCTCCTTTAAGTCCACGTGAAGAAATGTGTTCTTTACATGAAGCTGATGAAGAACCAAATATGAACAACCACAACAACAACTAAAGTGCGCACAGTATCCATGTGGGCTACTGGGCCAAAAGTCTCCTCATGATCATGGTCATACTTCTACTGAAAGGCACAAGCAACCAAATACACTTTATAATGCTCGACAAACCGATCAAAATGGTCTTTACCTGGTAGATCTAGCAACAAGTGATGGGAACAATATGAGAAGAAAGGAGAATGAGATCCCACGTGTGAGTCTGAGTTAAGGCGTCAAGCTCCACTGCCATGGAAATTCACCACTCAGGTGACCGAACTACTTCTCTGTAGGTACCTGGCTCAAAGACATCTGAAACAGTGGTGCTAGCAGAAGCGTATTGAATAGGGGGATGTAAAGTGGAGTGGTCGCATAAAGAATAAGTGTGAGAGGTTACCTCAGGAGCTGAATCGGTAGTAGGAGAAGCATCAGAAATGACCGGCCGAGATGGAGGCTCTGTGCGATCCCAATGATGGTATGTGAAATGAACAAGCAGGTGAGTAAGAGGAAGCGAGGAAGGAGGGAAAGAGACTACAGGAGACTCAACAGATAAAGCAAGAGAAAGGTCAAGAGAGGAGTTAGAAAGAAGCTCTGAAGGAGGATCTAATGATAAAGGAGAGGAAGATACAGTTCAAATGATGGATAAGAGGAAAACATAGAGGGATCATTCTCAGCCGAAGGGGTAGGAAAAAGGAAGGACAGAGGGACCGAGGGACCGAGGGAGATGAGGACTCAGTAGAAGTAGGAGAAACATAGAAAGGAGTGGAGTCATCAAACATGACATCATAGGAGATGTGAATACGATGAGTGACAATATCATAACAACGATATCCTTTATACTCAAGACTATATCCGAAAGAAACACAAGAAATAGACTTTTAGCTTTGTTCTCTCCCCAGGTGAGAGCAAAACAAAATAGCATTAACCAAAAACATGAAGATGGTCATAGTGGAGATGTCCCATGGAAACACTTACTTGGAGTACGACCATTAAGGTGAGAAGAGTGTTATAGGTCAATGAGATAAATAAAAGTGCTAACAGCTTCAGGCCAGAAATGAGGGGCAAGAAAAACTCCTGAAAGAATAGCACAGTTCGTCTCTAAGATGTGACGATGCTTGCATTCAGTGACTGCATTCCGAGAATGAGCCCCAGGATAGGATAATTGAGGGAAGGTGCCCTCGGAAGAAAAAAAAGGCACGAAATATGTGAGAGGTGTACTCACTGCTAGAGTCGGACTGAAAGATCTTGATAGAGACAAAGAATTGGGTGTGTATCATAACAAAAAAGAATGATAGATAGACAATACCTATCTATGGTGAGGTATAAGATAAAGCCAGGTGAAGCAAGTGTAGGTATCTATAAAAATAACATAATAGTGATGACCACCTTTAGAAACAAAGGGAGCGAGACTCCAAACATCAGAGTAAATAAGCTCAAAAGGAGCAATAGTCTGAGACACACTGAAAGGATAAGGATGTTGGAGCTACTTACGGAGCATACAGCCAAACAGACAATATCATAGGGAGGAGAGACACTTCCTAAAACACCATGACAAATAAGGGACAACATTCGAGAAGGACATAAGTGGCCAAGATGATGATGCCACTTATGATGAGACATTACTATAGCATGACAGTGATGAACGAATTCAGCTGAAGATGGAAGACAAAGGGAACCCAACATATAAACTCCATTATGATGGTGGTTAACTCCAATCACCGTCCCACTACAATCCTACACATGATACAAGATTCTGTCAAAAATAACTTGAGAGTAATAATCAGTAAGCTGGCTAATAGATATAAGATTCATGGAAAAACGAGGAACATGGGAAACATAATGGATGAAGAAAGCACTGGATGAGAGATGACCACTACATGAGACAGGAAGGAGAGTGCCATCAGCAGTGCGAACACAGGTTATAAGCGATGGTGGACGGGAATGGTGAAGATGACTGGCATCAAGGGTCATGTGGAGAGAAGCACCAGAGTCAATAAGCCAGAGAGGACAAGAACTATTTGGAGCGGATGGAGCAACCTGAGTCAAACTCGTATATCCAATTATGGAGGTTAAGTCTGCCAAACGAGACTGCTGGAACTGCCAGAACATTGCCAAAAGCTGTTGATCCATAGGAGGCAACAAAGCATACGAGACCTATATAGAGGGTGCCTTGAGAAAGTGAAGTGTGGGAAGAAGAGGTGGAGCCTGTGAAGAAACACCAGGAGGAGCGCCACACGAAAGTCTACGCTGCTTCTTCTAGCAATCATACTTGAGATGGCCTAGTATACCACAGTAATAGCAAGTCACGGTCCTCTTCACCTGTGGAGGAGACTGAGAGAAAACAAGGGGAGGAGATGGGAGGTAAGCCTCATTCATCATTTTTTTTTTAAGAACAGTGTATAGTGGAGGGACAACATTACTGTAGATAACAGTGATAGTGCATCATCAGTCACTGTAAAGAACAGTAAATAATTGGGGACAACAATACTATATGTAACTATAGAGAATAGTGGGGAACAACGATATTTGTGTGTAACTATGTGGGACAGTAAACTGTGCGGAACTGTCAGGAATAGTTTTTTTTTGTTTTATAAATTAGTCACCATCAAAAGGCTTTGTCTCTTTCTGTTTGGAAAAAAAATTCTTCAACTAGGATGGGCCCTAGCATATCATCTCTTTATGCTTGGAAAGATGATGCAACCCTTGATTCCATTGAAATGATTGAATTTAAAAAAAAAGGGCTAGTAGGTTGTCTTACGAGGAACGACTGTGAGCGGGCGGCAGAGCCTTGTGGCGAGTGCGGTCATGGGCTGGTAAGTTCGCAGGAGCGACCGGTGGGACTACAACGTCAATGGCGCGGCATCGAGCAGCAGTTGTGTAACTGAGTTTTTCTTTTATGGAAATAACAAGGGGGAAGAAAAAATAGAGGATGTGGCCGGTGAGTGAGAAAGAATGGGGTGCAGCAAAGAGAGAGAGAGAGAGAGAGAGAGAGAGAGAGAGAGAGAGAGAGAGAGAGAGGGAGGGCCGGCAATGGCGGACGACGGTGGCAGCCAAAATAACATAGGCTCTTGATACCATGTTAGAAGTAAGGAAGAGAGTGAAACAAGTTTGTTATACCTTGAGCAACTTATATATGTGACCCTTTGGATCTACATATAGAATTGACAAGTATACATATATGTCTATACATATATATACATGTATGCATACATATACAATCTAACAATACAACAATAAATCTAACACCCACCACCAAAGTCTTCAGAAACCAGAAGGTAAGAAATAAATAAACCAAATTTAACAACCATGACCATGGCTATGGTGTCCATGCCATAAATCTTCATAATGATCTTTGGATACCAATATAAATAAGTGTTATCAATCAAATATGGTCAATGATGAAAAAATGTCATGATGCATGAAATCTAATATAAAAATCATGTAAATGTTCAGCATTTAATTTGTTTATGCATTCTGGAAAAAAAGACATAAACACAACAAATGCATAATTTTTTTAATATAAAGAAGAAATAAGCTGCATGAAGATGAATTGAATGCTAGATATCATAAATTTTGCATACTGTTTTTTTAAGGAGGACTTCAGAGAGTGCACCGAATGTGGCTCCAATAGAGTTCGTAATAAAACCAAGGGGCAACCCAAAGAGACATCCGCCTTGAAGCTGAAATAGATGGAAAAGATGTTATAGGAAAGGATTCTTAGGAAGACTTGGAAATGCCCAATGTACAGTTTTTTTTCAATATATGATAGACCAATCAACCAGGCCCATATAATATATATTTCAGTTTGATATATTAAATAAGTTTATGCATAAATGATTTGGTGCAAAAGCTTTGAAACAAAGTAATATACGAGATTGATACAAAATACAGTTTTCAAGTTTAGTTCTCTTAAACCACATGGATTCTTAAAATTTTAATTCAAAACATCATATATGACATTCAAAAGAGGGTTTAAAGCCATGCTGATAAACTCTTCTATCTTGAGCATCCTTTTTTGCTACTTGTCTATCTATCCAATTCTTGATACAATTTTGGATCGGTTCTCCAAAGTAGCTAGGAAGTTTTTCTGGTCTAGAAGTGGCAATCTAGATGGCATGAACTCAGTTGCTTGGAATGATATTACACTTAATAAGACTAAGGGGGGTCTGTCTATTAGGAATTCTAAATTCTCCAAGGTTTCTTTGATGGCTAAAAATGTGCTCAATTATCTTAATTATCCTAATCACATTTGGGTGCTCATTGTTCATCACATGTATGGATATCTTAACTTTTGGAAGGATGATATCCCCTCCAATTACTCCTAGTTCTTTAGTGGCCTTTGTCATATTGCCATTAAGATTAGAAATTATTTTTGGATTAAAACCGTTAATCCCTACAATACTTCATTCTTATTAGATCCTTGGTACAGTGATATCCCTTTAGCTTTCAAGCCTACTTTCTTCAATATGTCTCTGGATCCATAAAGTTTGCACATTTCTGATCTTCTTATTGGCAATCAGTGGAATGTGGAGAAATTGCATTTGATTTTTGGCAAAAATTTGTGCACACATCTGTTTTTTAATAGGGAAGTTATTCACTCAGGAGATGATAAATGGGTATGGTTCCCTGTTGCTAATGCTAAGAAAACCACTGCAGCTGTCTATTCCCATTTGAACTCTCATGCTGATCATATTTAGATCTAGGAAGGGTGGAATCATATTTGGAGGCTTAATGTAGCTTCTAGAATTAAGCATTTCATTTGGCTGATGATGCATGGCAAAATTAAGACTAATGATTATCTCTACTCTTTAAATCTGGGTCTTTATAATTTATGTGCCATGTGTTGCTTGGACAGAGAAAACATTGAGCATCTTTTTAACTTGTGTCCTAAAGCTCAAGCTGCGTGGAATAATGTCAGTAATATCCTTGGAAAGAATGTGCCTATTCTCGGTGGAATCTCTTCAGGCTCTTGGTTAAACTATTATCAAGAGAACTCTTCAATTTTTATGAAATCTATTATTACAGTAGGCTCTTGGTTCATTTGGAAATCAAGATGTAATCTCATCTTTAGGGAGGAAGAGCCTAATCCTTTGGCGATTTACGATGGCGCTTATCAGGGAGTTTTCTTCAACTTCATCTTCTAATCATGGTAAATGCCTTCTTCTCAATAATTTCAACTCTGTATAATACCCGAATTAGTCCCTCTATTTTTCTCTCTCTTCCTTTTGGTCCCTCTACTCAGAACCACTACTCTTAAAAATAGTTCTACTTAGTCCTTTCTATTCTAAAATAAGCCAATTATTGGCTGTATTTTTCAAGAGTAAAGGGACTAGATGGGAAGAGATTAAGGGTAGAAGGACTAAATTGGGTCATTTTCAAGAGTAGAGAGATTAGTGGGGTGCATTTCTGAGTAGAGTGACCAAAAGGGAAGAGAGAGAAAAGTAGAGGGACCAATTCAGGTATTATACCTTTCAACTCTTATAAAGGACCCTTTTTTTTGTGGTAGGAATCTATAGTAGCAACTCTGACTTGGGTGCAGTAGGTTTCCTTGTTGTCAATTCATATTCCTTAATTCTTCTAGTTGGTTGCTGGCCCATTTCGGAAGCCTCTTCTCTCAACATAGATGCAAGAGATCTCATCCTAGCCTTAGAGACAATTGCAATCAACTTATATACTGTCCAACACATTTTCATTTCAAGCAAAGGGCTAAAGGACCTCATCACTCATGCTGATATTATGTGTAACTAGAGAGTTCTACCAATTGTACATTATTTGGAACATCTCCTTGGCTCTGTCAACTCTCCAGAGATTCATGAAGTTCCAGGAATTTGGATGAATGCAGCTCACCGGCTTGCTCTCCATGGTCTAAGCCTCCACTGCCTATCTCTTTTTCACCATGGGAGAGATCTTCCTCACTAGTTAATGAAGTGTTTTTGGAATAATGGATTTAAAATTTAACTAGTTTTTGTGGCTGTTTTTTTCTTTCTACTTTTCTTTGCTTTGTTCCTTCTAGTTGTTGTTCTTTTGTCTCTTGTTCTTCTTGTACACATAACTTAGGGGTCGTTTGGGAATGTTGTCAAATCCTTGTTTTTGTTGCCAATTCCAAATTTTGGAAACAAAACAAGAAAAACATGTTTGGTAAGCTATTTTTGTTTTCAAAGCCAAAAGAATGAATAACATATTTAATATAAGTTGGAGAACGAGGAACAAGTGGTGGATTGATATGCCAAAACCCCGACCAAAGAAGAAATAGAAGGTATTAGTTAGACTTGATAACAATTAGTATTTTGGGCTATTATTTTTCTTTTCATTATATTCACGGTGATCATATGCCTATACAGGTTGCAATTGTCAACAAAAATTTATCAAAAGCAAAGGAGGCCAAGCAGGGTTTGCAAACTCATCGATTCACTAGTGAAACAAAGACTTTGAAGACTTGCAAAGGTATATAGATAGTCATAAGGTTTCTAATGCTATGTGTAAAGTTGCTGATTGTTGTTGCAATTTCTGATGTTGTGTTATATTAGATGGTGTTGCAGAAGAAAAACATGATGACCAGCCTTTGGATACTCATCCATGCCAAGCAAATTCAACACCAAATTTTCAGCCTTGAAAATGTATAAGAGAGCATGATGATATTATGGTATCTAGTTACTGAATAGTGCTTTAATTTCTAAGATAATATAATTTTTAAGTTGTCTCAAATGTTGCTGCAGTTTCTGAAGCCAAGACTCAACCTAGAAAATTTAGAGAATCAACACCGGGAAGGTAGTTAATCACAATCATTTTCAGATTTTTTTTTCCTGAATCAGACTTTGAGTTTTGCAATGCTTATTGATCATTTTATAATCTGATTTCCCTGTTTCTGAAAAATTACTCGCTGAACATAGAACACATTAGGCTTATAATTCAATACAATTACAGATACATAATTAATCTACACATAACTGATGGATCTAATGGGTATAAACACAGTAAAAAAACCCTGGATCTTCTTGTTTAAAGATTGCTTAGGAACAAAAAAAGTGTGGAAGCGTACATGCACTTAAATCCATTGATAATATTGATGAAAATGATTGGCCCTTGTGATTCTTCTTAATGATCACACGCAAAGAGGGAAGATGGGAACCCTAATTCTAAATCTCAGATTGTTGCGTACTCAGTTAGGGACCACACCCTATTTATAAAAAATCTTTATGGGGCTAATTACAAGTCTGCCCATCATAGACTTGATGATTTTGCTCTCAGAAATTCTACACAACATATATTATTAATATATAGACCCACACATTTAAAATTAAATAATTAGGACCCTATTCAAACTTTAATTTAGATCATCTCCATTAGGTTCATTCAAAACTAAATATGATAATATATACACAATTATAAACATTAGTTGTGTACGTCTACACAACTTATGCACATAAGTCCTTATATCCCTACATAATATGTGGTCCGCAACCCAACAATCTTCCACTTGGACCATACAATCATGCACCTTCAAAAATTTAAATTGTGTATAAATCATCATCAACAACCAAATGTAATTACAACTGAAAAATCATCTAAATCAATCTCGTCCATCAGCCTCATCTATACTTGGAACATGGGGGCAATCGTCGCCAGTACAATGCAACTAAACCCACAATGATCATATATACTGACTTAACTAACGACATAGTGAATGTGTAACATGGAAATTACAAGATAATGTGATCTACACTTATCTATTTCCAACTAGTCCAACTTTAAATAACTTATGAGATCATAGTGCAGAGTGGAATAATGAATAAACTAAAAAATTTTATAAAATCTATGAAGAAAATATGTCATAACATCAATACAAATATTAAGCTAACTAAATATAAACTCCCACTAGTCAAAGAATCTATACTAATGTCGACCATATAAGCAACATGTTTATTAAAAACTATAGGCGCTAATGCAAGTAGATCAGCAACAACGGAGTTTATCCCTATAAGCTCAATATTCACAGAACTACTATAAAATATAAGATTAGTTCATTTATTATCCATTTTTCCTTTTGACGGTTATAATTCACTTCAAACTGACTGGATTAAGAAGGGAGGGAAATCAACATCAGATGCATTAGAACATCTTCTGGTAGCTCAAATTTCAAACTCTTCAATTTCCCTCCTAGCTAGACGACACATATCAAGGACGTATTCTCGTATATTTTGATCACCCTTATAACTCATAGAGACTAGTTTCCTTAGGGTGGCGCTAGTCTCCGCCTTATCATTTCTTACGAAGCATTCTTCCAGGGTGTCGAAGAACTACTTAATGTTCTTTTCATTAGACGTAGTGTCCATAAAAGCCTCCAGGATTGTATTTTTCATGATCATTAGACACATACGGTTAGACCGCTCCCACCTCTCAAAGACTCTCTTGTCATGAATGGAGCTTTGATCTGTCAAAGGTGCAGAACATGGTTCCCTTAATGCATAGTCTAGATCTATATATACATCCCAAAACGAGTATTACCTTATTTTTCCAAGTCTTAAAATTTGTGCCGTTAAGCATGGGAATGCCATTGAGTGTAGCAAACACATTATCAGCACTCATGATGTCAACTGTATAGAGAGCAATAATCAATAATTATCTTACACTTAATTAACTAAAGGTCTAATAATCAAAACATACAAATAACAATAACACATTTTCAAGTTAATCGAGTGACATCAAATCTAGTCTTTGGACAGAGGTTCAATTCACTAGTAATTAACTTGTTACAGTAATCAAGTTTTTATAGTAAAATCCAATCAAGAATAAAGTCTTCCTTTGGGCGGACTAAATACTCACAATACACTTTATAACTATAAACAACTTATTACCATATGTGGAAACAAATCTCTGCTAAACAACAGTCTTCTTTTGGGCCGACGTGTTATTTGTATGAGAATAATTAAGCATGCACTAACACAATGGTTATTCACAAACAAAAAGTTTTCACAACAGAGGTCACTTTGGTGACCATGCTGCTTCTACCAATTACAGTAAATACCCAAGAAAGCTTATAAAAGCAACTCTAAGTTGTTATTTATCCTAATGATTATTAAAACAATTTTATAATCATGAACAAAAATTAAATTCATGATAATCTCAATTGAATCCTTAATAATTAAACTAAAATTCAAATGTTATCCTAATTAAAATCAAAGTGAAATTTAAACTAATATAAAATATTAAATGTGTTCCTCAACTTTGATTGGGATAATCATAAAAAAATTAATTTGATTAAAATAAATATTGAAATCCACATGATCACTTAAAAGAATTTATGATAATCTATAAATCTATATAGAAACACACTTCTTCAAGATTTCATCTCAATTACAGAAACAATATCATGAATTAATTAATATATATATATATATATATATATAATATTAACCG
Organism: Dioscorea cayenensis subsp. rotundata; assembly: GCF_009730915.1. Taxonomy (NCBI): domain Eukaryota; kingdom Viridiplantae; phylum Streptophyta; class Magnoliopsida; order Dioscoreales; family Dioscoreaceae; genus Dioscorea; species Dioscorea cayenensis. The sequence goes on from NC_052482.1 coordinate 11,080,976, forward strand.
TAGATAATATATATATATATATGTAAGACCAATCACTATATCGAAATCCGTGGGCATATAAATCATCAAAGCATCTTTAAACATGGTTTTGAGATATACAGCCAATATATATACACATGATCATCATCATATTGTCATTGTAAATCCGAACTAGGAGCATGCATATTGTCATTATATACATAGCCAATATAAAGATCCTTTGGGCCAATCACTATCTCGAAATCCAAATTGGAAGCATGCATAACAAAATCATGTGTATATATATATATATATATATGTATACATATAAATTAATAAATTCAAGATTTAATCAAAATAAATCCCAAATATTTTCAAAACAAAATCGCTCTGGTACCACTTGATGTATCTAATGGGTATAAACACAGTAAAAAAACCCTAGATTTTATTGTTTGGAAAATTCTTAGGAACAAAGAAAGTGCCGGAAGCATACCTGCAATTGAATCCATTGATTATGATAAAGATAATTGAGTCTTGTGGTTCTTCTAACTGATCACATGCAGAGAGAGGAGATAGGAACCCTAATTCAGAATCTCATATTGTTGCGTGCTCAGTCAGGGACCACACCCTATTTATAAAAAAATCTTTATGGGGCTAATTATAAGTCTACCCATCATAGACTTGATGATTTTGCCCCCAAAAATTCTACACAATATATTATTAATGTGTAGATTCACACATTTAAAATTAGATAATTAGGATCCTATTCAAACTTTAATTTAGATCACCTCAATTGGGTCCATTCAAAATTAAATATGATAAGATATACACAATTATAAACATTAGTTGTGTACGTCTACACAACTTATTCACATAAGTCCTTATATCCCTACATGATGTGTGGTCCATAACCTAACAATAACTTGATCTCTTTATAAAAAAAGTCAATATCCTTTCCTCATTTTTATAGTGTTACCACTCTTAGTTCACTTTCTAAGCTGTTGGTTCAAATCAAGCAAACAAACTTACTGATTGAAAATTTTCATTTTTGTTTGAATGCAATGTAATGTCAATGACATTCAAAATAATTTACCATGAAAATGAAAATATTATATGAATTTTCATTGAATATTTTTCTCATTTAGCAGAGAAGGCTTCATCAGAAGATCATAGAAAAAAGCAGATACAAAAGGAAAAAAGAGGCGGCTCAAATTGCACTCAATAAGGTAATGCATACAACTCTTTTTATTGATAATAATAATACAAAAAAAAAAAAGCTTATTTTCTGATTGAAGATAATTAATTCGATGTCAATTAAATTATGGTTTCTTCTTCATATGTTCTGCAGATGGAACAAACTGCCAAGCTGGATCAAAGTTTGCAGAAGGAAGTTGAAGATATGATGAAAATCATGGGATATAGTTCTTTTTTCTGAAGGGTGCTTTAGATAACTATGAATTGGAAGATGGGCAAAATTTTTGGACTTGGAACAATCACCAAGTGTGCAAAGAACTACATTTTTGTTTTCTTGGGAGGATAGTATATACATAAATTCCTCCTAATTGGCAATGAATGATTGCCTGACACAAATGTTTGTTTAGTAATATACTACATGATTTCTTATGTATATATAGTGCATATATATGTATTGTTAATTCAATAAGAAGATGATTTTTGTTCATCAATTGAAGAAAATTTTTTACTAGTGGAATACATGGAGAGGACTGAGAATTGACATGAAGATAAACAAATTAATGTTTCTTAAACCAAACATCACTCACTGCTACTTGTTCATATATAATGACTAGTTGCATAACCACACAAACACATGCATACACACATGAACTTGGGGCTTCACTGAACCCAAATAATCATGTAATTAATTTTGCAACAGGAGCAGCAGTTCCCCATTGGTGGATCCTAAGATGCAACTTGGTTGGGGGTGTGTGCATGTCCAGTGCTTGTAATAGATTTAGATGTGGAGAAGCTTGTTAACAGACTTGAGTCTGAGTTCACGGAGGAGCTGCTCTTCCCTTCCCATCGAACATTCAAAAAATCAGTCCATCAATTAATTAATTTTGTAGTTTGAAATGGTGATATGTGTTTGTGTTTGTGTTTGTATATATAATTATGGAAGAGTACTTTTTTTTTTTTTTGAGGTAGGGCGACAAGCGCCAATCCTCAGGGGCGCGGGCGGGGGAATTGCCACAACGTCCTCACCCTCTTGAAAACTGGAGAGCACGGTCAGGGGGAATCGAACTCGCGTCTCCTCCAACGAGGGGACCCGGGGTACCGCTAGGCTACAAGCCCTTTGGTATGGAAGAGTACATTGATTCTTTGTTGTTCTATTAATTAACATGGTTCATCTATTTTTCAAATATATATATATATATATATAAATACATCCATTCTTTTTTCCACCACTATGTCCAATGAGACTTGAACTCAGAACTTTTAGCATACCCCAACTAGGCTATATACCACCATTGTGTCCTTTGCAGTTTGATTCTGTGATTGTTAAGGTTTCTCTTGATATATATATATATATATATATATATATATATTTTATAAATGCAACAAACATATACAATCAAGAATGTGCATATAGTTGGGAATAAATCATTTGGTTATGCGCTCTCTCACTTAACGGTACAGGAATTGGGTTACAAGGCCACTCCTGCACCGATGACCCCTTAGCACCATTGAGTAAAGCTTATTTCAAACTTGGACAATAAAAATTTCTTAAACCAAACTTTAAATAGTGGGCCAGTGCCCTTACAACGAAGCCCTTTGACAGTATTTTTTATTCTTCTTATTTTTGGATAAAAGGATATGGTTTTTTTAAGAGCCTATTTTTTTTGAAGAAAAAGAGCTACCATGTAGCTATTTTATTAAGAAAAAACAATACAAATAGAAGAAGAAACTACACCATAAACACTCAACTCTAAAAAGCAAACAAAACTGAAATCAGAATAACAACAAACAACTAACAACAATAAGAAAGCATAACAGCTCTAACAGCTCTTAGTAACAAATTTCATCAACCATCTAGGGAGATCCTTACCCTGATGAAACAGAAAAATGCCATGACAAGTCCTCCCATAAGCTACAAAATGATCAGCTAAACAATTCCAGTCCCGAGGAATGACTTCGACACTAGTGATATTGAAATTGTAAGATCGTCTGAAGTTGTCAATCCTTTAATTCATCCTCCAATCTGTAACATTATATTCTGAATTCAACACTTGTTTAAGATTACGATTGTTAGTAAAAATGACTGTAATATTCAATCTCACGCCATCAGCCGCACGGAGGCCCAAATCCACTGCTAACAACTCAGCTTCTAAAGGATTTGCACTAAAAAGACTCGAACTACCTGGCAGCACAATCTATTTGTTAGTATTTATAATGAAGAAACCACCCCCTCCCCCTAGTTTGACAATCAGAAATCCAAGAAGCATAAGAAAAAAAAAACTGAATGGGGTGATTACTAAACACATTAAGAAAGACTAACTCCCTCTATTGATTAGATCCTCTAGAGTATTCTTTAACTTGAGCAATAGAGGAATTGGCAACCCAGTCAGGATCAAATTGTTGCCCTTTGAAGATGAGGTTATATTGAGCTTTCCGTATGTTCCAAACAACAATAACAATGATGGAAGCTTTCCACTTTGCCTTGGAATTGTCAATATTCTCCAACTAAACACTAGAATGAAAATTATTACTTGTAAAGAACTTGGCGTTTGTAATTTCTTCAATTTTTCTCCATGTTAAAAAAATCATGGAGCAAGAGCTAAAAGATGGTTAATATTTTCCCTATAATGGCCACAAATGACACAACAAGAATTAGAAGCCAGATTCAAATCATAAAGAAATCCCAAAGTTTTGATCCTCCCATGAAGAAGAAGCCAAGAAAAAAAAAAAACTTAGCTCTAGGAGTAGTTTTAAGCCTCCAAAGATTTTTCCATCCCTTCCAAGGAGAGCCCTTGGCGTTGGATTTGTTTAAATAAATGTACACTTCTGAGACAACAATACTCCTGCAATTGTTGGAAGACCAAACCTAGAAATTTTGGCTACTAGAGTCAATGTGGCCTAAATTCATGCTAACAAAACTAATGTGCTCACTCAAAAATTGCTGAACATGAGTAGAATTCCAATTATCAGGTTGAATAAAATCATTCAAATGTAAATTATCACCAATAAAGCTCATGTTGACAAAGGTAGGCTTGAAATTAATTGGCATCTCAAAGATCCAAGGATCCTCCAGGACAGAAGTAAAATTACGATTTACAACCTTAATTCTCAAATGAGACTTAATGGAATCCAAAGTTTTACATAAAGACCTGAAGAACCAAGAGCACTTGGGAGAAATTCTGAACCCCCAAGGCTAAAACAAGACCATATTTATGCCTCAAAATATCAACCCAAAAAATATAGCAACCATTGAGATAATTTAAACTATTTTTAGTAAAATAAGCAGTTCACAAATGCCTCAGATTTCTCATATCGCCCCCCTCAAGTTTATCAAGTGTAATATTGTTCCAAGACACTAGAGGAGTGGGCATCAGGACACTATTGACAAGCGCAGCCTGACCAGCTAAGGATAGAGGGTTATGATTCCAAGCTTTAATGCAAGACTGGGCTTTGTTAACAAGGGGTTGGAAATTGTTAATAAGCAATCTCTTAGGCCTAATCAAACACCCCAGCTACTTAAAAGGGAAAATACCCACTTTCATATCCAAAATTTCCACAATCACTCTACAAATCTTTTTATTGATCCAATTGGGAAAAATAAATATTTGACTTATTCACATTGGGCATTTGCCCAATAAGATCCCTATAAATCTCCAAACAAACTTTACAGGCCCTTGCAACCGATGGGGAAGCACGGGTGACAATAGTCAAGTCATCAGCAAACATGAGGTGGTTAAAGTTCACATTTAGTCTAGCATCAAAACCATGGATCCAATTCTAATACAAGACATGGTTTAACATGGCTGAAAGGTTATGTGAAATTAGGAGGAACAGATAAGGGGACAAAGGATCCCCTTGTCTGAGCCCCCTAGCACTAGAAAACCAGAGAGTGACATGGCCATTGATCAAAATAGCAAACCTAGAACTAGACATGCAAACATAGCACCAGATGCACCGAGTTTGAAAAGGGGGTAGATTCGTTAACTCCCTTATGATACACAGATTTAGAACAAAAACCATTCGAAAAGACATAGATACCATTTCACCTCATTAATGTTTCAATAATCCAATATAAATTCAACCTATATAAATTTGCAGAAGGTACTCAACTTGGTCACAACAAGTATTATGGTTATTTTTTCTCTTTTTATGATGTTCATGCTTGGTATGTTTAAACATGTTGCAACAGTAAAAGAAAATTTCCCAAAGTGAAGAAAGAGCAGGGTTTGCAAACTAATTCAGTCATCATGGAAAGCAAGACTGTACAGGCAAGCAAAGGTGGGTATAGGAGCAATGTTTTAATGTTTTCATGCTATTATTTAATGGTGTTGTGATTTTTTTAAAATATTCAAGACAATTGTTCTACATGATTTGGTTGCATTTGATGATGAGATCATGAGAAGTATCAAGTATTAACAGTGCTCTAAAGGTTTGGCGTTTTCATTATGCTAAAATATGATCGTAAAGAGAAGACAACAATTAAGGGTTGTCGCTATTAAATGGTTTAATTATCTTGATGTAACTCATAACTCATAAGGTTCAGGGAATCTTTAAAGTGTTGACTTTATTCACCCATTAACACTTGTTTGATTTTTATTTGACAATGCATTACTCTCATTGCTTTTTAAATTGAAATTGTTTTTTTTTTAAGTTAGAAATTTGTACTCGAAATATGGCGTTTTTCTTGTGGAAATGCTTTTAACAAACGTTTTGTTTACCTTCGATTTTTATTTATTTATCTATTTATTATTTTTTTAAAAGGCAATGAAAATCCATTTATATACACTCACTTGACCGACATAAGATTTAGTCCGCATATTTACACCCATTATCACCACTGATTGCAACGTATTTCAAGAAAGAACATTAAAAATCTCACAAATTAAATCATTTTTAGTGGAGTCAATTCCCCTTGAACCATAATTCCTGTTTAGTTTAATTTTGAAATATTAACGTTTATAATCAATAGTACTTATTCTCTATATAAAGTCTAATGCATCAACAAGAAAATTAATATGTCTAATGATAAAGACAAAACAACATATATAGTCTAACACGTCTTTAAATAAACTTATTATTTGATAATCTGTAAACTATATCATTTCATCACACCATTATTAAGTTTGTCATTGGTCAAAGGTGTTGAAATGTCTCAAGCAATTAATTAAAACCACCGTATCATAAATGAACCTCTAAGA